>NC_090929.1:463548498-463856331 GCF_040938575.1 Ambystoma mexicanum
ACAAAGGGGATGAAGGTTGTGTGACAAAAGGGAGCCAAGGAAGGGGAACCAATGAGCAAGTGATCCTTAAAAATATAAATGGTTCTTTTTCCATTTTGGGCACTCGTGGTACTTTACATAATGCACACAAATCAATAGTGGCTTTTTGAACTCCCAGTGATACTATGAGGAATTCGACCATCCACACGGTGGGTCTGCACCCGCCTGTGCTTTTTTGACATTTTAAATGAAAGTGAATGATGATCAACCTCTGGAAAACATGTGGGGCTAATGCACAGGGGGGACGGTTCCTGTAGGCTGTGTCCATCCAGAGTACATGGGTCTTTGTCGTGCGGTGAGCATAGGAAAATGTGTGCGGATTAGCCCTATGCATTTTCGGATGTTGATCTACCATCATTCAATTTCATATAATGTTTGTGTGTGTGTGTAACTCATTTTATGGTGGCAGTTGAAAGTGTGATTGGAATTATTTTAAATCGAGTTATGGATGTATGATGGTCTTGAGATTTGCTTAGAGTTCCAATGGGTCACAGGGGGCCTAAAACCAGACCTTCATATTGATTTCATGAGGAGAGCTTGATGGATCGCCCAATGCTGACCGTGGTGTCATGAGGAGAGCTCAACAGATCTGGTAATGCTGACATGGTTTCATGAGGCGAGCTCATCGGATCTGGTAATGCTGACGTGGTGTCATGAGAGCTCAATGGATCTGCTTATGCTGACCGTGGTGTCATGAGAGCTCAATGGATCTGGTAATGCTGATCGTGGTGTCATGAGAGCTCAATGGATCTGCTAATGCTGACCGTGGTGTCATGAGAGCTCAATGGATCTGGTAATGCTGAGCGTGGTGTCATGAGAGCTCAAAGGATCTGCTAATGCTGTTCGCTGTGTCATGAGGAGAGCTCAATGGATCTGCTAGTTGTCGGAGTCAAGAGTTGGGTGTTCTTGTCATTCCCTCTTGGGTGTACCTTGGGGTGATCAAGCGTGCTAACTCTGTCTAGGCCATGTTGGGGTGGGTTTTCCACTTAGTCCACGATATAAGGCTAGCACTCTCTTTGACTCTGCTACAACAGCTGTGGTGCCTTCCTACAAGACTACCAGGGGGGCCATGCAAACCCCAAACAACTGTGAAAGCAGTGGTGTTGCTAGGACTGTAAAGAATCCGGGTTTATACTAATGTCCTGACTGTCTGGACTCTGGGCTAGCTAGCCTTTATGGGCTACAACCAAAAGACCCGGGGCTATAGCTTCCAAGGCCCCACTCCCTGCGAGCAACGCCTCTGATCAGAAGCCATCACTCTTAGCCAGGACCCCCAACTGGCACACGGTTAGTTTCGGGTCAGGATGAAAATTGGATAACCAGGAAGCGACAGGCATAGAAAGCTACTAGTATGAGGTGAGGACAGGAAGGGAGGGGCAGGGGTCAAATGCCAGCTGAGAGGCAGTGCATGAGCAAGGCCTGGTACTCTTTCTCATGCACAAGGACATAGGCTGTAACCCACCTACCCTATCTCCAGGTATCGCATAGCAAATATACAAACTATGATTAACTCCTTCATTGCAGAAACGTTTTCTTTCAGGATCGTTGAAGTGCGGTTACATGGTGTACTCAGGAGGCAATTCAGTGCCAGGGCTAAAAGGGCCCAGAAGTCCTAAGCTTAGCATATTAGTCCAGGGGGACAAGACCATGTGGAAGCAAAGAGGGGGCGGGGCACACACATGGGGTGATGAAACGGGCAAATCTTGATGTAAGTGAAAATACCCACTGTGCATTTGGGCGAGTTGCCTTTCAAACCCTCTGTGACTTTAATCGTTTAAATAAACCTGTGTTTGCATGCTGTCCTCACCATGCATTACTTTAGGGGTATGCAAAAAACATGCTCTGCCTTGCGTTACCAAAATGTCTGCTACCAGTACATAGATTCAAATGAAAACATCGTGTACACCAGGAAAAGAAGAAAAACCCCCTCGCCCCCCCCCCCAAAAAGTCTAGGCTTAATTAGTCAAATGAGATCTTCAGAAAGGCAAGGGTGATGGATACAGGAAGGAATATGTAGTGAAGAAGGGCGGGAACAAGAACAGAGGGCGGGAACAAGAACAGAGGGCGGGAACAGGAATGGAGGGCGGGAACAGGAACGGAGGGCGGGAACAGAGGGCGGTAACAGGAACAGTGTGGGAAATGAATCCAGGAAGGAATATGTAGTGAAGAAGGGCAGGAACAGGAACGGAGGCCGGGAACAGGAACGGAGGGCGGGAACAGGAACGAAGGGCAGGAACACGATTGAAAACCAATGTTATGTGATCAAGCTTTTTTTAATGCGGTGGGTCAACACTGCAACCTGGCGTATCGTGCCCCCACCCATCTAAAGCACACCGTAGAGTGCTGTATAAGCAGGTAAGGGGTACAGAAAAGAGGTAGAAAAGAAGGGGACTGCAAACTGACTATTGGAATACAGCAGGGTAAAATAAGGGTATGCGGTTATCCAGGTTACAAGCAGTGAGTTGAATGAAGAGATGAGAAGCGTTCTATGGGTTGTGTGTATGTGATGACTGCTTTCCAAGCACTTGTGAGATAAGGTGGTGTCCACAGTTGGGGGCAAGCAATTGATTCTACACTCAACGCAAGCAGCAAGGCATCCAACCAAGTGATGGAATGAGAACCAATGCGTGAAATATTGGGAATAATAGACATCCATCAATTGGGGGGCAGGGTGGTATGTCATTGCCATTGAACTGGGGGCACAGCTCTTTTCTCCCCCTGGTTTTCACCTGTAGTGTGAATGAAGTGCGGACCAGACCCATCTGAGAGTGTGCACGCGCTACTCGCTAACTTATGGGGCACGCTTGCTTGTGTTGGCATACAGGGTGGAGGGACTTTTCCTCCTGGCTCTTTGATTGTGTCTCAAACATTATCTTGCCCAATGTCTCATGTGAGCCTCCTGTCTTTTTCTCTTCCATGTGCTGCCGTCCATGTTTGGATCTGCTCTAATCTGCACACAGGTAAGACACGTCTATACGTCCCTTTTAACTATAGTTGGATGGTCCAGTTGTGTTTTGTTTTCTCTGTGTTTGAAACTTTGGGAGGGATGGCTGAGATGGCTATGCCTTGCAAAGGCTCTCTGGTGGGTTGCGACACCTCCATGGTTACGGCTGCTGTTTTACGCTGTCTTGCTTTCACTCTTGAAGGCTATAACCCCCCCGACCCCCAGCCCCCTGAAGAAATGTACAATCCAAAACTAACATAGCTGAAATGCTCGGAGCGAGAGTTTAAATATGGGCAGGGTATGTGCAGATCAGGGAATTGAGAGTGCCAGAAGAAGGACCCTGAGGATGTCTAGTCTAGCAGATCATTTCTGGCTATGATGTGTGATCATTTCTGGCTATGATGTGTGGGATTCTGGCTATGATGTGTGGGATTCTGGCTTACTCGCTCTCTTGGAAAGCCTCTTTATATTGGATAGTCCATAGCTCTCGCTGATGCAGGTAAGTATATCGTTAAGCTGTTAGGAGATACAGAATGGCCAAAGTCGCCATGTGACTCTGTAGACACTGGGATATTAAAATTGCTCTAGCAACAGGGAGCGCGTGCATCCAGCATGCACAGAATCCTGGGTCTCGTCATGCGGAGATGGCATAGCTCTCAACTCACACGCTTTTGGCGGGTGTCACCCGCCTTGTAAAGGGCTGACTCACCCGCCAAACCTCCTGCACGCCCATTCATTCCAATGGGCGTCTCACCCGCCAAAAACAAAATCGGGTGATTTCACCCGCCTTTGCAACACAAATGGTTGAGAGCTATGAGATGGGCGTCCTTGTACAGAGTCCCGATTCTCTGTGGCTGCTGAGATGGGATTTGTTAGATGATCCTGTGCCTCTACGTGCAAAGATGGGACTCCTTGACCCAACTCATGGACCATTTTGGAGTGAGTCCAAGACATGTGAGTGCGGGTTGGTTAAGAATGGGTCTGCATGAGGTCAGGGTTTTCCGTAAGGTGCAGAGATGAGCCTCTGTAGACAATCATTGCCCAAGGAAGTCCTTCTCTGCAAGAACAGAAACTCGAGTCCTGGATCCCGAAGGGTGCCCTTCATGGGCTGAGTAATGGGCCTCCTTTGACAGAACGCTTGATCTTTGTGGGTGCGGATAGATGCAAAATGGCTGTATATGGAATCGGAGAATCCTCTAAAGTGAAAAGGTGAGCCTCTCTGGACAGAGTTTGGCTTCAGTAAGTGAAGACTTGGGTCTCCTTGGACAGGACCTTCAGTCTGTGATGGGCTTTATGGAAAACGTTGAGCCCATTGTTAGGCCTTCTTACATCATATGTACGTATTTCCACAATATTGCTTGCAGTTCTTGTTGCCTTCTTTCATGATCTTTTCTGAGAGATTATTCATGTGCCAAAATGGAGCGGGCACTCATGGTCAAGTATGTCTGTCAGTATGTACTGGGAATTCATTACCGCTTCACTGCTCATGCTACCATGTTGTGTTTGGGTATGTGATTATAAGTGATCAGTGTGAGGAATTCCACGCAGTGGGGGCTGGACTTTTTAGATTTTTTTTTAATGAAATTGACTGATGGTAAATCAACCTCTGCAAAAAGTGTGGGGCTAATGCGCACACATTTTCCTGTGCTCACCGCACAACATACACACATACCTGTATACTCTGGGTGGACACAGCCTACAGGCGCGGTCCTCCCTGTCATAGTTGGGATCTGACAGGTCGAGTGCATGATGCATCTCAGAAGGGGGAGGGCCAAAGCCTTCCACCTGGCATGGCCAGCCTAATTAACTATCAAAGGCTCCATGGATCCGCCGTTTTGCATTTGTTTACCCTCTGCCGATATTGGCAGCAATTAACATACTAATACAGTATACATCAAACAGGCCCTCATGAGGCCTGGTTGCTATAGGTTAACAAAAGAGACCCACACCTCTAGTACACCAGAAGGGATCCAAACTGATTGGAAACACAAGCAAATTATAAACCTCCTTGTCCAATTTTGGTAACGTGGCCGGAACGGCAGGCTTATCTCTGAAAAGTCGTGGATCGTTGGTTAGCTGCAACACAGCGAAAATGCAATTACCCAATCATAAAAGGGACTGTCCAGTCAAGGTTTTATACAAATATCTACTTTATCATGATCACAACAGACAATTGTAGCACACTACAAATACAACCCACCCTGTAAAGGAATACAGAGGACAGTTTCAAGATGGAAAAGGGATGCACTATGGATACTGACAGGAGGTTAGTTTGTAAAGTGATTAATCGCAGTAGTTCAAGGATTCTTGGTTTCAACACAAAGGGAGCAATGGGTCGAAAAATGTCACTAGGGGCCTTCGGAGAAGGACAAGGGAGACAGAACCACAAATGTACCTTGTGTTTGTAGAAGTTCTTGCTGCTTGACAGTGTAGAGTCGGTTCCAGGGCACTTTGTAGCTTCTGTGACTGTGTTCAAGACCAGAGATTGCTGTGCATATCAGGCGGCAGGCAGTTTGGCGAGCAACGCTGGATGGACGGCTGAAGGTTGGCCTAGACAGCAGCTCGCATCAGGAATCGTCTCGGTGCTGGTTGGCGGGTCTGAAGCACTGGTCGAAGTGTCTTGGGCGCCGTTAGCGACTGCAACGTAAAAGTTGGTTGCAGCTCAAGGGGCTCGACTGGTAGATACTTGTCGATGCACTCTTCCTAGCTTCTTCACTGGGCTCTTGTCCTTTAAGGCGGACCATCCAAAGCTGAGGAGAGTGTTGCAGGCAACGGCCTTGTCTGTGGTTTGATTCAAAGACTCTGACAATTCCCATCTAGGAAGCTTGTCCCCGTTCTGGGGCTGCTGGAGGGTCCTCTGGATTCAGTATCTCCCTCTCTTCCCTGGGAGATCCCTGGGCGATGTTTAGGGGAGGGATATTGCTTCCCTCTTTGGAAATCCTGGCCTTTTATAACTGGTGGAAGCTGTAAGGCAGACTGTACCTTCAGCCAGGGTTCAAATTAGTTAATCGTATTACTCCTTGCAAAGTCTTCAGATGACCTGCTCAAAAGAGGGGATCAGCCCTCTTTTAAAGCCAAATGTGCCACAGTGATAAGTGTAAGATAAGCCTACCTTAATGAACCAATCTTGGGTCCCTGCCAACAATCTCCTGTATGCATGAGGTCATAATCGGAGTGTTTTGCAACAGAAAAGGTAAAGGCATGAAAACATGTAATACAAAGTCCCACCCATCTTCCTGTCTGTTGTGGATCAAAGGGTCCCTCTAGTTAATGGAGCTCTCTCTGGTTCCTGATTAAAGCGGAAGGTCTCCCTTGAAGCTATGGCGAGAACAGACCTTCTGTCTCCATCAATCCACATACTCGTACCTTCTGAATGGGGTACCCCTGCGGGGATGACTGCATGACACTGCCTGTGATACTGAGAAGCGGGAGCCAGCTTCAGGTTGACACACAGTGCATATAAAATGTTGTTAGGGTTTTCCTGTCTTTTTTTAACCTCTGCAGCCAGGCCCCATGTGGGCCTGTTTGAAGTATACTCTACTAGTATGTTCATTGCTGCCACCATCTGCAGAGGGTAAACAAACGGACAGAGTGGATCAAAGGAGCCTTTGATAGTTAATTAGGCTGGCCATGGCAGGAGGAAGGTCCCTTCTGAAATACATCATGTACTCCTCCTGTCAGATCCCAGCTAAATATGACAGGGAGCACTGCGCCTGTAGGCTGTGTACATCCAGAGTACAAGGGTCTATGTGGCCTATTTGTATGTCGTGTGGCGAGCATAAGAAAATGTGTGTGGATTGGCCCCACACATTTTCCAGAGGTTCATCTACCATCATTCAATTTCATGTAAAATTTCAACAGCCCAGGTGAGCGCACACCCAGCCTCCTCACAACTGCACCATTAGTGCTCTAATCCTCCAGTGTCAGACTCCCGCACGTGTTATATATAACTTTACACATTGTATTGCACTGTGTACATAATCTCTATCATGTTTTGTAATGTTGCACGTGTGTTATACTGTACCTTGGGTGCTGTGTTTCGGTGCCTGCTTGGGCTTCTTCGGGAGCTATTGAGTGTATACTGTTTTCTTACAACTGGGTGCATCCGTCCTTTGCTTTATTCCGGCGCTTGTGGTCGTTTTGCACATGTAACAACTACACGTCTGGTTTTGATCTTATGTTTGTGTTTCAGGGGTCCAGTCCTATAACAAAAAAAGTGGGGGGACTCATTAACATACCAATTGAATGTGGTGTTACCAGAAATTAGCATATCAAGGTGCTTTCTGAAAAAAAAAGTGGGAGGATTTCTGAAAAAAAGGGGGGGACTCCGTCTCTCAGCGTGTACCCTCGACTTGAGCCCTGTCTTTTAAAATTGCATTTCATTTTATGCGTGTTCCAATGTCCAGCCATGGCCTTCTCTGTTTGCGTATCACGTTTCTTTTAACGGGGTGTAGAACACTTTTTCCATACATGTATGATTTTTTAAACATTATTATTATTATTATTTTATAAAAGAAGCACTTTTAACAGAAAATGGCATCCTCGTGAGTGGCTTTCCACTATTTAATTTTTTATTTTCACATTTGTATAGCTATGTTGGCACCGCAGGTTTTTATCTTTCATATGAAGTGTAGGAAGGTATGGGGGAGGGCCGTATCTTTTCTGTCGTGGAGGAGTGCACCCTGCAGCTGTGTATCGCGTGAGATTGTAGCAATCCAGTGCCAGGAGCCAGGCAGGCACGTTTTGGACACATTGAACACGACCCCCTCTTTAGGAATGTATTTCGCCCTTAGTAAATGTGTGGAGGAGCGCTCCTTATTTGGTTGGCGACCCATTCTCCGCGCTGGAATTTGTCGGGGGAGATCTCGCTCTGGCCCGTGTGCGTTTAATTGGTCGGGGAGGGCGCGTTTTAAACCCTACAAGCGCTATACTGCCAACAGCCGCACCTGGCACATTTCATGACTCTGGACTGCAAGCAGAACGTCTTACTTTATGCGAGGCTGCGTTGGCAGAGAGACTGGTGAGTGAAATATGCCAGGGCTGCCCACATCTCGGGAATTTAAAGAGCTGCTGGCAGGTCTCGCACGCGGATTATGGAAGGTCTCTGAGCGAGCGGAGCCTGAAAGGAAGCTGGCAGAGAGCAGGACCAGCATGCGGCGGTCAGCAGTATGAAAGGGGGCAGTGCCCACGGTCGCTGTCAGTGATGCCCTTAGTTCTGCTCGGTGTGCAGTGCTCTGTGGGGATGAGCTCGTAGGTTGCCAGTGAGGTCAGCTCTCTAGAATGAGTCTCTCTAGTTGTGTGTCTGCATGTCTGCCGGAGACGCTTTGCTTCCCTTTGTACTGTCCTCTGAGAGAGGCGTGTTCCCTGGGTGCTCTTCTCCATAAAACCCTCTGGCTCCCTGGTGCTTTTTTCCATAACACCCCTCTGGCTCCCTGGGTGCTCTTTTCTGTAAAACTCTTCTGGCTCCCTGGGTGCTCTTTTCCGTAAAAGCCTCTGGCTCCCTGGGTGCTCTTCTCTGTAAAACCCTCTGGCTCCCTGGGTGCTCTTCACCATAAAACCCTATGGCTCCCTCGGTGCTCTTCTCCATAAAACCACCTGGCTCCCTGGTGCTTTTCTCCATAAAACCCTCTGGCTCCCTGGTGCTTTTCTCCATAACACCCCTCTGGCTCCCTGGGTGCTCTTTTCTGTAAAACTCTTCTGGCTCCCTGGGTGCTCTTTTCCGTAAAAGCCTCTGGCTCCCTGGGTGCTCTTCTCTGTAAAAACCCTCTGGCTCCCTGGGTGCTCTTCTCCATAAAACCCTCTGACTGACTGGGCGGTCTTCTCCATAAAACCCTCTGGCTGACTGGGTGCTCTTCTCTGTAAAAACTCTCTGGCTCCCTGCGTGCTCTTCTCCATAAAACCCTCTGGCTGACTGGGTGATCTTCTCTGTAAAAACTCTCTGGCTCCCTGGGTGCTCTTCTCCATAAAACCCTCTGGCTCCCTGCGTGCTCTTCTCCATAAAACCCTCTGGCTCCCTGTGTGCTCTTCTCCATAAAACCCTCTGGCTGACTGGGTGCTCTTCTCCATGAAACCCTCTGGCTCTCTGGGTGCTGTAGAGTTATTTGTTTCACATGTTTATAGTCTCACATTAGGGTAACAAGACTAATTTCATATCCCTGATACACAGTCCCACCCCACAATTCTGGGTAAGAAAAACAGTAATTTATCAAAGACCATTCAAACAATGGTCTCCAGCTTTATACCAAGGAAATCACTGCAATACTACATACTCGAAACCAATTAGTAAAACGAAATTCTCCCTGCCTACATGAATCTTAATAATTGACACACAAGCACTTGTTACCATTTTAAATTCGACGTATATATTATACTCTAAAAGATACTACAGATTCTAAATACACTCCTTCTATGATTGTATATATCCAAGCAACACACTATACTTCAATGATGGCATTGCCGCTTATTGGCCAGTGTGTTCACCCATTTCAAAATTCTTCTAAAACACTTTTTCTAAAGTATCAAGACAAGTATTGTACCTGAGAAAACAACAAATAACATTTATAAACACATAATCATGCCACCTGTATGTGTGCGGGGCTGTGAATGTATAGGCTATGTGCAGGGCATTTAGGTGTAGACAAGAACCCATTATATATGACTCCTACAAGTTTGGATTAGGAGAATAATACCCTCTGGGATTGTCACTTATCTGTGTGCAGTCTTCCCAGAATATTTATGTGCAGCTTTCAATGACCGTGTGTGCAACTTTCTTTGTACATGTGTGTGGTTTTGAATCTTTTCCTATTCATTAACACTCAGATCTTCATGTTTTTGGGCTGGGGATGTAATCTTCTCCAGTAAAAGGTACCATGTTAAAGCACCCTTGCCCTTTCATATTACACCGAGGCCTGCCTGTGCAGTTCCAGGATAACGGATAAAATGGGTCTTTATACGATTTTGCGTGAACAGGATGAATTTTTTGTTTTTAATTAAATGTTATACAAACATCTAATTTATGAATAGACACCCACCACCCGGCTGCAAATGATCATGCTACCTCGTCGGGCAATAGATTTTCATGATGATACTGTGGCCTGTGTGAGTCCATTTAAGTTGCTGAAAATACTGTGAGCTTTAAACTGCCCCTCTCAATACAAAATTGCATTGGACTTTTGGAAATGAAATATCATTTGCATTCAGTTTCAAATAGAAGGCACTGGGCATTGTTTAGTAATGCACCTAGCCTGGGTCCCTGCCAGATTAGTGTTCTTCTTGACTCCCAGCCCTGTATTCCCAGCATTTACCACAGACGATACTGAGGGCAATTTGAAGCTGCATTGGGGTTTTTATACATGTATTTTAAATGTGGATCATATTTTTGGGGGAATTGGTTGGACCCTCAATCTGGAGTTTCTGCATCAGCGAGGCCCTTCTCAGTTGCCTGTCTGAAAATCAGTGTCCATCTAGATTGCTCATCTCTCTGAAATGGATTGTTCCACCAGCCAGCCAGGAAACGTCTTTCAGGTGGCACCAGCTCCCCAGCCATCTCCTTTTGTAGTATCCAGCAATGTGTTTCAAGTTGACAGGAGCTTTTGATATAGCGATTTGATTTTTTTGAATCACTATATTTTAGGGTTAAATGCAACCCATGTAACTTTGTTTTTAGTTTGTAAATGAAGAAATGCTGTTTTCAGCCAACAGAAATCACTGCTGGTACATAACATGCACATTCTCCTTCATGTTAATATATGTTAAGCTAGTTTCTCTGGCTTTTTCAGAGAGATCAGAGAAGGCGTCTCATGAATCTTAGCTAAATGGATTTCATGACTGGCCTGACATGCTATGCAGCAGCTCTCTTTGTACTCTATTCATTAGCCAGTATCTGGCACTGCTCATGAGGTATGGGCCTTCAGAAACAGTTTTAACAGGATGAAACAGGGCCTCATGTCTTTGTGATTTTGGTGGGGCTGCAGTGTGGTGAATCCTAGGTAAATGTCAGTGAACACCAAGCTACATCGGGCATGTTTCGTTTCAAATTGGAAAAAACATAGTGCCATTGAAAGTTTATCGAATTGCATGGCAAAATACAATAGAACTTCAATTATGCTGTTTTCTATGTTAAACTTTGCGGTCTTTCAAAAGGCCTTCCACCCCACAGCCATTTGAAGCCATAACAAGGACAGTAGGCACTTCACAAATATCAACTGAAACATAAATGTGCAAACTCCCCATAGACAAACACCAGAGGCCTAGCCTCTAGCACATAAACAATAGCCGAGACACAGCAAACCTCTCCTCTGTAGCCCTGTCACACACTCCCATATCTGTGGCAAACCAAACCCAAAGAACTGTAGTCTATCAGATAATGGTCTTTTCCCCTTGGATAACATACTCTTAATTCGACCTGTATGCAATAGGCCAGCAGTGGGAGCTCAGGGTTGCAGGATATTTTGCTGTGACTGCATATTCTTCAGTGTGCATGTCTCCTGCATGTAAAATATAGCAGAGCCCTCAACTGTAGACAGTTGTCCTAGGGGTTGGTAGACTATTTATAATACCAATTCCCCCTCTTGCACTGCAACCCATAGAATACAGCCAAGTCCCATGAAAAATGTGGTCCAGCTGTCACTTAGTCACTGACATAGCAGGCATCTCTGCACCTGAACACAATGCTCTACATAATTTTGGTAATGTTTTAAACTCGTCATCTCTGCTAGTAATTGAATAGTCACCTAATTCTATTTACTAAAAGAATGTACTAGTAACATACGCTTTGCCCAATATTAGAAAGTGTGATACAATTGTCTGTAATAAACTCCCTAAATATGTGGGATCAGTTCCAGTATTAAGTCTTCTGACTTAGAGGTGTTTTGACACTGCGTCTTTTTCAAGGCCTCGTCATGGAGTTAAGTGCTCCCTGTCCCGTTATTGCTGCTTATTGGGTAAGTACTTAATGTAATGTATTCCATATAATAGTTTTATGGCTGTGTTGGCCTCTGCGGATTATATCCTCAAAATTCTATTTGATACATTATTAGATGACCTGTAAGGAGTCATCAATGAAGGCAGCCTGCATGTCTCAGCGCAGGGTGCCGAGACACGTGGGCTACTTTCATCGATGACTCCTTACACCCACAAATTCTTAATTCTAATTACTATTTGCATGCCATGTAATGCTCTTTTAATGTCCCTGCTCACACAGACTGCAGTCTTCCAAAGGCCCTTCGATCCCACAGCGCTTCAAAGCCATAACTATGACTGTAGGATCTATACTAATATCAGATAACATTATTTTAGTTAAAATGAAAATATATTGCAAATACAATCATTGAAAACAAATAAGTTATCATGATACCCAATTGCATTTTCTTCTGCGTTCTTGGGACCCAGAAACATTACACTTTGATGACATACTGGAATTGTGCATTTGGGTTCTAACATTCTGAATCCATGTTCTTGAGGCCTGATGAATTGTTTTGGATGGCAAACGCACTCTTTTACATGTGTACTTTTCTACCTGTCATTCCATACGTATCTAGCAATAGCTGAAAAAATACACATTATATTTGCGTTTTCAAAGCACAAAATCAGGTCTTTTGCACTCGTACAAGTAGAATGTTCCGATTTAAATAGATACGGTTCTTGGCATGTCCTTAGCATTGGCAAGCTAGTTTCTGGATTCCTAGAAATGCTTTCACTTTATAACCAGGGTGTTCATGTAGTCATTTGTACCTCACATTTCCCAGGGGTACCCTTTTTCCTTATGGCAGCAAGTACCAAAATCACAATCCATCTGGAAGCCTACTTTTGTGAATGGAGCCCCTCTCGCTCTTTCAGAAAGACTCTGTTGTCAGTTCACTTTAAGAAAACGTTCTGTGCTGTGTTTCCTTCTACAGTGCTCTTCTCCTTAAAACCTTGTTGCTACCTGGGTGCTTGTCTTCATAAACCCAACTGGCTCTCTGTGTCCTCTTCTTCGCAAAACCCTCTGGCTCTCTGGGTCTTCTTTCCCGTAAAACCCTCTGGCTCCCTGGCTGCCCTTTTCCTTAAACCCTCTGGCTCCCTGGCTGCCCTTTTCCTTAAACCCTCTGGCTCCCTGGCTGCCCTTCTCCTTACACCCTCTGGCTCCCTGGCTGCCCTTCTCCTTAAACCCACTGGCTCTCTGGCTGCCCTTCTCCTTAAACCCTCTGGCTCCCTGGGTGCTCTTCCCCTTAAAACCCACTTGTTCCCTTTGTGCTGAGATCTTCAGAAATCATAGTACCTGTGTGTGGTTTTCTCTGTGAAAACCTGTCGATCCCTCTGTGCTGTCCTCTGGAGAAGAATTCTGGTTTGTGCTCTGTAAGACTCTCTGGTTACCTGCTTGTTCTTTTGGAATCCCTGCTTCCCTGTATTCATTGCTCTGCAAGAATGAGTCCAACTGGTTCGATGTGTGCTCTGCTCTATGCGGGTCGGGCTCCCTGGTTCCTTGTGTGCTCTGCTGTGTAGGGATGTTGTCACCACCCCATTTGTTAGTTTTGTCCGCATGTAACGTTGCTTGACATCCACCAATCGACATTCCTTGGGGTTGACCAGTTCCAGAGGTCAACATGTGTGCTTGTCTGTGATGGGGCAGCACCCCCTGGTTCCTTGTGTGATCTGCTCTGTAAGAGTTACACACTCTGGTTACCTGTGTGCTATGCTCTATTAGAGAAACACCTTTTGGTTCCTTGTGTGCTCCGCTCTCGAAGAAGCAGGCGTGCTGTGATTTACTCTGTGAGAACATTTGTATTCATATGTGCCTCTTCATCTACTTTGACATGATCTAAGGCTTCTGGGATTTTCACACTGGCTACTTTCCATCCCCCTACCTTTTTGAAGTCTTCTGCACCAGACAAACTTCCATTTTTAAATGCATCCATTTTTTTGTCATCCTGGAACTGCACTTCACATCTGGGGTCAAAGTTCACTCCTATGCTGAGTTTTCTATATTTGCCTGTGTCTCCCTGAAGTCTCTTTTCAGTGGTCCTGGGCCCAAATTGAACCCTTAATCGCACTCTTGTCCAGTTCCTGGTTCAGACTGTCCTTGTGGCAATACGCAACTTGGTAGAAGGGTTTGGTCAAATGTAACGAATCAACTTGCGGGCCACCAGTGGTCCAGGGATAAATATCAGTTTCTAAACCATCAATCAGCCCGACACCTCGTACACCAAAAGGGATCTGAACAGATTGGAAACACAAGCAAATCATTCACCTTGTCCAATTTTGGTAACGTGGACAAAACGGCAGGTTTATCTTCGCAAGGTCGTGGATCATTGGTTAGTTGCAAAACAGCAAAAATACAATTATTACCCAATGATAAAAGGGACTGTCCAGTCAAGGTTGTATAGAAATAACTACTTTATTATTATTCCACAGACAGTTCTAGCACAATACAAAATACAACCCACCATGTAAAGGAATGCAGAGGAAAGACAGTTTCAAGAAGGAAAAGGGATGTAATCTGGACACTGACAATCCTGGGTCCCCACCAACAAACTCCTGTGTGCATAAGGTCATAACCATAGTGCAAACATGTAATACAAAGTCCCACCCATCAGCCTGTCTGTTGTGGATCAAAGTGTCTCTCGTTTATGGAGCTCTCTGTGGTTCCCGATTAAAGCGGCTGGACTCCCTTGAAGCTTCAGCGAGAACAGACTTTGTCTCCATCAATCCACATACTTGTACCTTCTGAATGAGGTCCCCCTGTGGGGGTTGCCTACTGTAAACACATATTCCCAGACATGACATGTCACTGCCCTTGATACTAAGAGGCAGGAGCTGGCTTCAGGTTGCCACAGTGCATATCAAAGGTTGTTGGAGTTTCCTGTCTCCTTTGTTTTAGCCTGTGCAGCCTGGCCCCATGTGGGCCTGTTTGAAGTATACTCTATTATTGTGTTATGTTAATTGCTACCACCATCTGCAGTGCTTACACCAGTGGTCTTCAAACCTTTTTGGCCGGGGCCCCACATAGCAAAATTTGGGCAGGTCGGGACCCCCCAGAAATGCCAAATGGACAGTATATATTGCGCGCCGTCACCTGCTCCCATCACAGTCGCTGGGCTCCCTCATCCCACTCCTACCCAGTTGCTGGTCTCTCCCTACCCCTCACACACCCCGGGCTCTCCCCACTCTGCTCCCACCACTATCCCATGGTTCCTGCCCATTGTGCTCCCACCATAGTCCCTGGGTTCCCCCATCCCGTTCCCAACACAGTCTGAGGGCCAGTGGCGGCTGGTGATTCTGTTTTAAGTGGAGGGGCATAACTATTTCCGCCAAAAATGCAATAGCGACCGAGCATAGTGAGGGAGCTCGAACCAATAAGGAGGGGCTCGGGGGGGTTTCCCCCTGTGATTTTTTTTTTTAAATAGGTTAAAATGTTGCATTGTAGAGCATACTTTTAACAAAAAATGGGTAAATAGCCAAACAGTTTGCAATTGGTGCTGGGAGTCCAGGGGGCAGGCATTGATATTTAGATTGATATTTTATTTCTATCGTGCTCGTACACAAGTGTTTCAGAGCGCGACAAGGCAAGGGAGGGGAACAGAGGAGAATAAAAAAGCGATCTTACTAGGGCCAGTGACATTGAGAACGCGCAAGTGTGAAGGGGAGGGGAAAAGTGCATGGAAGGGGGGAGAAGTGGAAAGTGCGAAGCAGAGGAGAAACAGATAAATAACAATAAATAAATAATAAAGGCAACAAACAGTGGTAGTGCAGCCAGCAATTTGCAAGTGCTACGTTTAAGGCAGCAGACAGGGTAGGTCTGATAAGTGCAGGAAGAAATATGGTTCTCCTCAAGTTTTAGAGTGGCAGGGTGCTGTTCCAGAGGGAGGCCCCAGCCGAAGACCGAGATCTACCCCCAGCTCGTTTCTTTGATAAACAACTGACCCTGAGGGAGTTGGAGGTAGAGGAGTGAAGAGCTCAAGAGGGGAGGTATTTGGGGAGGAATAGCTGAAGGTATTTTGGACCCAGGCCCCAGAAAGCCTTGTGGACAATGCAGAGGGTTTTGAATGATAGATGTCCAGTAAAAAGATACCATCCCTGTCACTGGGCCCCACTGGGCCTAACACAATCAACATGATTATGTGTGTATGCAAGGCGCTGCACATTCATACAGCAATCACTCTATCATTCACATGAGAATCCATCACCATACACTAACTCATAACATAAGCATACACGCATCCATACACATGTTTAAATAAAAACAATGAACATAAACGTACCTTCTGCATTGGCCCGCGTGTGGGTGCTGAAACGGCCTGCTCCAGCTGCTCTGTCCGTATGTGCGAGGAGGCGCAGGAGTTCCCCCTCGGACATACAGACATGCAGTGCCCCAGCCAGCATTTCCAATGAGCTATGCAATGCTGGCGAAGCAAATCGCCCCAGCACTTGCATGGCTCAGTGAGCATGCGCGGCTGGGGAACTAAACTGAACTGTCAAAGGGAAACAGTGTTTCCCTTTGACAGTTTAGCCAGCCCAGGAGCACTCCATTAGCTGGATAAAGCAGCTGAGGGAGGGCTCACTGTTTCACTGGGCTGGCTCCTTAGCTCCTCCATAATGGGTGAGGGGCCACTGGGTGGGCGCCCCTTGCCATTATGGATGAGCCGCTAGGCTCGGACAGGCCTATAGGGCAATACCTGTACCAAAAATGTAAAATGCTAGTCTGGGCCAGTCGAAATGGGCCACCATTTTGGCCAATGTGGACCATTTTGATGAGTTACTTAACTATGCAGTTAGTAATGTTGACCATTGTTGCTGAATATATCACAATTTACTTACATTTTAACACAAAGCACCCTCTTGGGTACTATTGAAACAGTGGGCTTCATTATAACTCTGGCGGTAGCTGTGCCAGTAAAACCGGCACGGCTGCCGCTGGAGTTGCATCCGGGTCTGGCACCCGCAAATAGGCAATTACCAGGTCATGCCGAGTTAGGCGGACATGATAATTGCCCTTTCGCGGGTGCCGGTACCGGTAGATCCCCATTCCCATTCCCATTTGAGCCCCACAGGGCTCAAATGGAAATGGGGAGCTCGGATGCACCGGCACCGTTAATAACGGTGCCGGTGCATCTGACGAACTGTGCTCGCGGGTGCCGCACAGCCTGCCAGGTCAGACCTGGTGGGCTGTCAGGCACCCGCAAGCACAACTCTTACTATGGCGGTACGGTAGCAACGGTGCCAGTAGCTTACCGGCACCGTTGTTACAATACTGCCATAGTTGTAATGAGGCCCAGTCTGTGACTAAAGGAATGAATATTCATTTACAACTGTGGGACGCTTTTTCATTGTTGCCTGAGACAGTTTCATGCTTCAGCCCGACCATGTGAGCCACCCCTGCCCATTTCTTCGAATCTAAAAAAAGAAATGTAAAAAAATAATTGTTTTTAATTTTTTTTTTTTTTATAATTCATGCTGAGCTCTCAGGGCCCCCCAGGGATGCACCCGCAGACCCCTAGGGGGTCGCGACCCACAGTTTGAATACTGCTGTTTTACACAAAAGGACAGGACAGATCCATGGAGCCTTTGATATTCTATTAGGCTGGCTGTGGCAGGGGGAAGGTTTTGCCCACTCCTTTTCTGAGATGACATGATGTACTCTTGGATGTCATATCCCAACTAAATATGACAGGGGGGATGGTGTCTCTAGGCTCTGTCCATCCAAAGTACATAGCTCTGTGTATGTTGTGCAGTAAGCATAGGAAAATGTGTGCAGATTAGCCCCACACATTTTCTGGAGGTTGATCTTCCATCATTCAATTTCATTTAAAATTTCAAAAAAGCCCATGCGAGCGCACACCCACTGTGCAGATTGAATTCCTCACATCACTTTTGATGGTCTGTTTGAGGACTGGGGGCTCTGTTCAGCTGGTTATTCAAAATGTCACTCGCTCAAAATGCAACATTTGCCACAACTTCTCCAAAATACTAAAGGAGGTAGCTACCACTCAACTATATTCTGGCAAAAAGTCACGAGTATCAAAAATTGTTGTCCCTCTCCTCTCCCCCTCGTCCTCCGGACACATTTTTTTCCTTCCATTCTCGATCCACTCCCCTAGCAACTCTGGCCATTGAGCTCCGGAATACTCGCCCTCAATCGTCTAGAAATTCAATTTGCATTACGCCACCATAACTCCCTATCTTTGACAGTATGCACTGTCTTTGAACCAAATCATCCCTGTTACCGGCCTGCTCTTCCATTCCAGCATTTTAGTGTGAGGAGCAGAGGATTTCGAGCCCTCTCGGTGTTGGCTACACCTAGGCATATGCTAATAGTTCCTCGTTGGCATAGTTTGACCACATATCAAAACACGAGCTATTCGAGTTGGGCAGCGGTGGGCTGCTATGGTAAATGTAGAAACTTTGCATGGTCTCCGTATGGCCTACAGTAGACGGCTTCTTACGGTGCAGAGTATTATCATAGCCCAGACTGGTCCAGCGGAAATCCTCAGGGATGGTCATGGGCTCGATAATTCAGCCTGTACAATGATTGCTTTATGTATGAGGGAGCTGGTCTTCACCATTGTTATCTTTGAGGGCGGCGGATTGCACTGTTTTTGTTATCCATCTCTGCTACGGATGAACTTGCGCTCTATCTGGATCCATCGGCAATGCGTGTCCCATAGGCTTGAACCTCAATCTTGATCAGTCTGGGAGGATTTGGAGCAGAGACGTGCTCAAACCGTTTAACACATTACATTGTGCGGCATCTATGAGGGTGCAGCATGCCCATGGAAGACCCCTGCTGTGGGAGTCCCTAATCACAGGCGTAGACAGTGTAGGGCCTGAGCGGGCAAAGCCCACAAAAAGCTTTTAACTGCCCACTCAGCAGGGCAGTGTTGTCATTTACATATGTTAATTTCACTACTGTGGGCCCAACTACATTAGCTTCAGGCCCACAGTTGTTAGACAATCCTGGCTACGCCTCTGTCCCTAATGGAGGCCATCTTTATCCTGCTGCTTCCTGTCTTGCTGGGCTCCATGTTGGCAGCTTTGTGTCACGGGCAAGGGCAGATATGATGGATGGGCGAGGTTCTACACTGGTGTCACGATGTCCTTATGCTCCTGGGCTCAAGGTTGCTCGTTCTCAGTGTTGCTTAATTTATGCAGCACACACGAGGATACACGCTGTCCCCAAGAGACTCATAAAGCCTGCCTTATGTAACCGTGAATGCTCAGAGCAGGCCCGCGTCTCGGCGGCCGTGTGGAAACTTGGTTACAAATGTTGCAGATTAGCCCCTGTTCCGGCAGGCCTTTCCTCCCCGCATCACTCCTTCTGTGCAGTTCCTAATGAAATGTTCCCAGCGGGCTTCGTGTCCGGCCCCCCTGTTACTGTAAACCAGGCACAGACAGGCCTCTTGATTGGAACAAGTTGCAAAGGTCCTTGGAGTTCGCGGACTGTGTGACACAATGTCTGGTTGGTTTCGAGGCCTAGAAGCGGAGCGAGGGGGGGGGGGGACGTTAAAGGTTTTTTTTGAGAAAAAAAAGTCATTGTCAAAAACAGTATTTGGAGAGCACCTTTTGGAAACTTTCTCAGCAGAAAGGCATATCTTGTTTAAGTTTTTACTATCTCCCTAGAAATAATCATGATTTTAGCAATTTTGGAATTAAAAGGAAATTAAAATGAGCCAAGTGGCCAACGCATATGTCATTTCTTAAAGTTTGGGTAAAAATGTAATGAACCATGCCTTATTTCAGAAAGGCAGTTCCTTCCTCTGCTTTTTTTTTAGTGCAAATAGCTGTTGAGGGATAAGGAGGTTCCTTTCTGACCCCAGGACACCCCCTGTAGCGGATTTTTAAGGGTAACAATTTGAGCAGATAAAGCCTGACCACACCACCAACCCTCATCTCTTGAAGGGCAGCCCCTGAAATGAGTTAAATACTGCATACCAAGGAGCGCCTGGCACTGGCTTAGGGGGGTACCCAGTAGTCATAACATCGGTGGAACCCCAAAAGGAGACTAGCAGGTTATGGAGGGCTGCTGAGAGAACAGGCAACGTACTCAGATGGCACCTTACACATTCTCATGCTAGAGTGTTCTCCGGGCCTTCCCTAGTACATTGTGCCTGAGACCCAGCTCAGTCCATGCGGCTCAGGAGATCACTTTTTTAAAAAAACTTGTTTTAGCAATGTATAGTGATGTAGCGAGGTGTGACATGTCATCTAGTAAGCGGGGTATATCCCACGCTTTTTTAATTTGTATTATTTAAATTGATGCAGGTAATTCTGTTTTTGAGGAGGTCTGCAAATGTGCTCCCCCTTTCATAAAGCTACATGCCAAAAGTACAGTGCACCCATATCCGTTTTTCTGTACCGGTCTACAGACCTCTACAACACTAGCCCTGCAGTAGCACGTGACTGGTTCAAAAGGCTCTATCATTCCTTATAGTTGCTGGAACACAAAGTTACTGCAGGGAGAGGTGTTTTTCAACTTACTGCCCCTCTAATTAAAATTATAATAAATGTGCACCTGAGTTAACTTGGTGGCATGTAAATCTGTAGATCTAAGTAATTCCTGGATGTGGTATGCTGGATACTAAGGTCCCACAATTATGCAGCCACCGCAATTTATAACCTATAAGAGTCAGCTCTGTGAGCAGGGCCTAGCTCTGACATGACTGAAATGTATTAGTGTCCCGCCCAACTGTCTCCACAGCCGGCATATGGAACACTGGCAAGGATGCCGCCTCTGTAATTCTCCTGCTGGAAAAGCTATGACTTCCTCCCAGGGCAAAGGAACACTTCCCAGGAGCCCTCTTGGGAACTGGTACATCAAAGGTGCACTGACATAAAGCCACTCACGCACCAGTGCACAGAACACCAAGGTCCCTTTGAAGTCTGCAGACCTGTGGTGGTGGGGTGGTGTGGTGAATCAACTTCCAGGGAACCAGTGGTCCAGGGATGAGTGATTGTTTAGAAACAGATATTCAACCCCACACCTCTAGTGCACCAGAAAGGATCAGAACAGATTGGAAACACAAGTCAATTATAAACCTCCTTCTCCAATGTTGGTAACGTTGACGAAATGCCAGGCTTAGCTCTGCAAGGTCCTGGATTGTTGGTTAGTTGCAGCACAGCGGAAATACAATTATTACCCAATGATAAAAGGGACTGTCCAGTCAAGGTTGTATAAACATATCTACTTTATTATCACAACAGACCCTTCTAGCACACTATGAAATACAACCCACCCTGTAAAGGAGTGCAGAGGACAGATGGTTTCAAAGAAGTAAAAGGGATGCACTCTGGATACCGACAAGAAGGGTAGTCGGTAAAGTAAATAATCTCAATAGTTCAAGGATACTTGGTTTCAACACAAAGGAAGCAATGGGTCGGAAAATGTCACTAGGGGCCTTCGGAGAACAACCAGGGGGACAGAACCACAATGTACTTTGTGCTTGTAGAAGTTCTTGGTGCTCGACAGTCTAGAGACAATTTCAGGGCGCTTTGCAGCTTCTGCAATAGAGTTCAAGACTGGAGACCGCTGTTGTTACCAGGCGGCAGGCAGTTTGGCGAGTGAGGCTGGACGGACGGCTGCAGGCTGCCCTCCACGGCGGCTCAGGAATCGTTGTCTCAGTGCTGGTCGGTGGTCTGAAGCACTGATTGAGGCGTCTCAGATGGCGTTAGTGACTGCAGCGTAACTGTCAGCGGTGCAGTCGGTTGCATCTCGAGGGGCTTGACTGGCTCGAAACTGTCCTTCAAGGCGGGTGTCGGTGGATCCTTGTTGACACTCCTCCTAGCTTCTTCACTGGGCTTGCGTCATCCTTTAAGGCGGACAGCCAAAGCTGAGGAGTGTTGCAGGCAACAGCCTTGTTCTTGGTTTGTTTCAGAGACTATCTGGCACTTCCCACCTAGGAAATTTGCAGCAGAGCCTAGCAGGGCACGCTCTGTGCTGGCTGGGTACCAGTTCTGGACCTGCTTGAGGGTCATTCACTGGGAGATGTTTAGGGGAGGGACCCTGCTTCCCTTTTGGAGGTCCTGACCTTCCTTCTCTGGTGGAAGATGTAAGGTAGACTGTACCTTCGAGCAGGGTCCAATGCTGGGTTCTTCTTTCTACTCCTTTCGAAGTCTTCAGATGATCTGACCAAAAGAGGGGCTCGACCCTCTTTTAAAACCAAATGGGCCACAGTGATTGGTTTAGGATAAGCCTACCGTAATGAACCAATCCAGAGTCCCCACCAATAACCTCCTGTATGTATGAGTTCATAACCAGAGTGTTTTGCAACAGAAAAGGTAAAGGGCTGAAAACATTGCAACAGAAAACATGTAATTCTAAGTCCCACCTATATTCCTGTTCCTTGTAGATAAAAGCATCTCCCTAGTTACTGGAGTTCTCTGTGGTTTCTGATTAAAGCAGCGGGTCTCCCTTGAAGCTGCGGCGAGAACAGACTTTCTGTCTCCATCAGTCCACATATTTGTACCTTCTGAATGGTGTCCCCATCCGGGTATGACTACTGTAAACAACTTTACTAGACATGACAGTTCACTGTCCTTGATAGTGAGAGGCAGGAGCTGGCTTCAGGTGGACACAATGCATATCAAAGGCTGTTGGGGGTTTCCCGCTTCCTTTGTTAAAACTCTGCAGCCAGGCCCCATGTGGGCCTGTTTGAAGTATTCTCTTTTAATATGTTATTTATGTTAATTGATGCCCCCATCTGCAGTGCTTACACAGAAGGACAGGGCGGATCCATTGACCCTTTGATAGTTCATTAGGCTGGCCATAGCAGGAGGAAGGTTGTGTCCTCTCCTTTTTGAGCTGCCTTGCTGTACTCTTGGCTGTCATATACCGACTAAATATGACAGGGGGGAGTGTGGCTGTAGGCTGTGTCCACCCAGAGTACACAGGTCTGTTTATGTTGTGCGGTGAGCATAGGAAAATGTGTGCGGATTAGCCCCACACATTTTCCGGAGGTTCATCTAAAATCTTTCAATTTATTTTAACACTTCAAAAAACCCAGGCGAGCGCACACCCACCGTGAGGATGGTCAAATTCCTCACAGGTGGAGCTAGAGTAGCCAGAGGGGAGTGGTATCACAGGAGAGGTCCCACCATCTTAATTTCTGTTAGGGCACTCTACAACTTCCTTTGCCCCCTCTACCCATTTCCTGATTGACCAGGCACTCTAGGTATGTCACAACAGGAGAGATTTGACCCCTTACAGCAGGCTTGCTTTGGACAATCCCCTGTGACATGCTTCCTTGATATGGAGAGGGACACACCCCTCATTGCTGAAGTCTTTGGACTCTTGCAAGGACATCAAGTATTCACTGGACCTCTTTTTGGGAGTACAGCTTGTTCCAAAGTCCACTGCCATAGATGTGATGACCTAAGACGTCCAAAGCTCTGCTCTGCCCCCTAACCATCCCCAGGGAACAGTGGGGGTTAACTGTGGACCAAGACCTCTCTGCTAGGCACACTGGAACCAGGACCTTGTTCACTGAAGGTGAACAACCCCCTTTAGGTGCCAGCCAACTTTGTAGACTGGAAGTGCAGAACAGAAGGACTTGCTTTGTCCTGGAGCCACATCATTGGGACTCCCAGCAACCCAGAAGTCTCGGAGCGGCTTAGAGTCATGTTATAATGCCTTGCGACATCTTCAAGGCAGATCAACCATGCTCAATGTACTTAGAGACGCAACATGACCGTTGGTGCTGTTTTTGGTGCTACAAGAACCTTCATACCGCTTGCTACATTTCGACCCATCCAGACACCACTTGACCTATTAAAGTGGACCGATTTGTCTTGACTCGATGGCGGGTTCGACATTGTGGGAGCAGCTGACTCGAACAGCGACTCGACTGATGGAAGCCATCGTCTCACCATCTTGAATGCTGACTCAACCCTTCAGGAGCCTGCACCTTTGAACCGTCTTGATGCCATTAGTATGAGTGCTACAAAAGTGCCTAGAAGAACAGCTCGTTGCTGTTTATCACCAAAGACCAACTGCCCCTCTACCTTTTCCTTAAGACATATGCTTGAACAGGGCCAGTACATTGCACGAATACCCTTGTTCACCTACGCAGCCCATTTCACAGAATTCTGTTTTTGTTTTTAGTGGTGGGTTTTGCTAGTGTTTTCAGATTAGTATGCTTTTTATAGTTTTATTTAAAAGTCTATATTTTCATAGAACCTTGACTGGACATACTTTTATTTTGGAAGCATTGTACTTGAGATTGGGTTGCTATCGGCCCCTGCCCCACCTGAACATAAAGCCTGCTCTCAGCCCGCGCTGCCAAAAGAGGCATACCTGTCGGGCTTTGCCCATCTCACCTTAATGATTGGGCTCACTGCTGGTTAGTCGTAGTGTGAGGCTGAGCAAGCGGTTAAGCCACTACTTACCTGTGCTCTTTCATAGGCCGTAGCCATGTAGTCATATGCTCGGAAGGAATAGGGAGGCAGCTTAATGCAAGATGTAAAAAAAGAAAAAAAAGGAAGATACAAAAAAAAAACACCATCGCGGTGTTGGATGGCTGTTGGGTGTTCAGGCGAATCCACTGGCGCCGCTGCCGACCCACCGCACTCTGGCGCACCGCATACACCCTGTAGCTCAGCGTTGGGGGCGCTGGAGCTGTTCCCAAGGAACAGCGTTCCGTCGTCAAAGAAGCTGCTATTGTCTGTTGCGGGGGTTGTGTGACAGGATCTGTGAGGAGATGACGGTTGGTGATGGGAATGGACTCCAGCTGGCCGCGAAATGCCCAGCAGAGGATGGGCCTACAGGGCGGAGGTCCACGGGGTATCTCTTCATTACTTTAGCGTCGCCAAAAGACCGCTTCATTCGGGCGTCTCTTGTGCGGGTCCCCGTTTGTGTGTCGCGCTCTGATTGTGCGGGAGGGCCTGCCCGTATCTGTCAATTTGGAGGGGAAGCCCCGCGGAACTCTGAACTCTGCAGCCGGAGCTTTGTGTCCACAATGAGCGACTTGCTGAACAGCCCAGCCACGGGGAACTATTATGCCCCAGGCCCCGTGCAGCACGAAGAGCGGCACGATGGAGGGCCTGGGGGGATAGGCGAAGGGTGGGGGGAACCAGAAACGGCGCGAACAATAAAGGGAGGGGCAGCCAGTCGGCGCCCCTACCCGCAGTGTAGCCCAGGCAACCAGGCTAGCAGAGGTAAGGTGCGAGAATCAGCAGCATGGGGCCAGGAGGAAGTCCTGCCCCCCCCCCAGCTTGTAACAATGGGCGAAAGGGGTATAAAAACCCCAGAGAAGGAAGGAGAACCACATTCAGGCAAGGAGCTCACCTAGCACGGGTAGGCTCCCAACACCTCGATCAGGGGGAGAGAAGAACGTTTTGCCTCTACGGGTTTTCGGGATTCCGTTGTCTCCATTGTTTCTCCCCCTCTGCAGTGAACTCTGTGAGAATTGGAAGCGGGAGTTTGCGCCGGTCGAGGAGAAGACCAGAAGCGGGCAGCGGCGCGACGCCGGAGCCTCGTAGCGAAGGTATCATCGGCAGAGTAGCCACGGCAGAGGAGTGAAGTCGGGACCAGAGCCCTGCGGTGAGTTCGGGTCGAGCCGCGGGGAAGGCGTTTAAAGGAGAGGGCGCAGCCGTTTGTCTGTCGGAGGTCAAGAAATAAATATCTCGCACTGTGGATAATAATAAGCAGGGCTCAGGGGCCTGTGCTTGGTCGGAGGGGCACCCAGTCGTAACTCAGTGCTCAGGTGCCTGTGCTCGCTGCGAGCATTTACCGTGGCGCAACAGATGCTTGTGTTGCCTTTGGACGCCTGGGACATTGTTCTGGCTAGTTAGTTCAGTTTTTGGTGCATGGTGCTAATAACGCTAGGGTCACGGGTTCGATCCCCATATTGGCAACTCTAACTTCGAAATGCTGAAAGTGTGCGAAGAATAATTACGTTTTCCTAATCCCGCGTCTGCAGGAAGTCAGGCACCAGAGGGGAGGAAGTCAGGCGCAGCGTCAGTCAACTTCCACCGACGCGTGTGCAGGAAATCAAGCGCCAGCATCAGGGGTGCAGGCAATAAGAGTCCGGTGGCGCAGACAATAAATCTGCGAGCTAGCAGTGCAGGAGACCCGAGTTCTGGTCCCACGTTAGGTGTCATTTTTTCGTTGCAATTTTTCTTTTTTCTCTAAATTAGTGCAATATTTCGGCAGAAGCCAAAACCTCCAACTACAAAATTCCGAAAGTGTTCTGAAAAATAATCATTCTTTGTGGCACAGTCAGTAAGCGTTCTGACTTATACCTGAGAGGTTGGGGGTTCAAGCACAATATTCTTTTTGAACTGACACTCGTACCACATACAGAGGAAGATCCCGGAGTAAAAGCACAGGAGGAAATGGCTGGAGCTAGGGCAAGAAGAGCGCATGAATTTAGCACATGGGCTAAAAAAGCAGAAAAAGAATATGGAGCACAATGGGTGCTGGAACTAATGCAGAAGGAGGAGAAGGCAAGGGCAATGTCGCCTTTGCTATTAGAGGAGTCCTGCGGCAGCGAAGATGAGGCTATAATACCGCAAGGCCAGAAACGGGCAAGAGAAGGGGCGGAGGGGCCGCAGGAACAGCCAGTGGAACCCAAGAAAAAACGAAAGAAGTCCAACAAAAAAGGTAAAGAAAAAATTGATAATAATATGGGGGAAAAAATTGTAAAAATGTTAAAAGAATGCATAACGGTTCAGGGTAAGTCGCCCAGAGCTCAAGAGGGGAAAGAGAAAAAAAGGAAAAACCACAGGGCCAAGCAAATGGCAGAAGTTACATCTGACGAGGAGGAGAGTAGCGAAGATGAAGAAAGGGAGCATCTAAAGGCTTGGGTGAGATGGAAGGGGGTAATATGCAAGGATAAGCAGAAGAGGTCTGGGGCAGAAGGGACTGGGAGTGGCCAGGGAACTGATGACTCAGGCTCAGGCAATGGGGTACCCATCACGCAGGGCAATGGACAGGGGGGGCTACCAGGGGCCGCCCCGCAAGGGGCACTCCCCAGCATACCGGTGACACCGGCCGGGGTCTCTAGCATAGCAGTTCAAGAACCTGCCACAGTAATGACGAAATATGGCAGAGCAACAGTGGGGAAGGATGCACAGGGACGGTCGATAAAGGCTCAAGCATGGTACATTAATGAGAAAGTGAAGGAGAAGATATGGAGGAAGGCATTTATAGATATCTTCTCATTGCTAGACGTACAGAAGAGAGGCCAGAATGTAGCACTGGAGGATATGAAAGAAGATGAGAAGGGATTACTGAAGAGGGCACCGGTAGCTAGGAACTTCGATAATTGGACAGCGGCCTTCCAAATTATGTCGACCATTATCCTGCAGAAATATCCAGAAGATGGGCTGTCATTAGTAACATACCAACAGAGGGTGTTAAAAGTTTACAAAGCATTTGGGGGGATGCATGGAAAGAATATGATCATGAATTTAGAAAGGAAATGGATTGTTTCCCGGACATAGGTTGGGACGAAGAGAATTTCAATCTATACATATTTAATGTACTAAAAGAAAAATGGGACACTAGGGAACAGAGCAGTGCTGGGGGCTATCAAAGAAGGCAATATTGGCAGTACGATTCCAGACACGATTATAGATATGGGAACAGAAGATACGAGAACAACTATGACAGATCAAGAGAGCAGAGCTTTCGGAGCAGGCAATACAACACACAGAGAAGTTGGCAGAACAATATACTGCCAACAGCGCAAGGGGGCGGGCGAAGTGCCAATGGGCCGACTAGGACAGAGGCAGCACAATGCAGACACCTTGAAAACGGGGTACCATGCAGCTGGGGCAAGAAATGCAAGTTTAGCCACAGATGTGAAAATTGTAGGGGCGAGCATAGTACAGCAAAGTGCACCAGAACAGCATCTAGCACGCACAGGGCGCTGGAGAAAAGGAACTGAAAAAGGTATTGAAAAAGGGGCCACACCCGTAAAAATTGAAAGAATGGAAAAGTGGCTACAGATGTTCACAGACACAGAAATCGCAAAGACAATCAGGAGGGGCTTCCAAGAGGGCTTCAAAATACCTTTTGAGGGTCAGGGTTCCTGGAACATCCCAAAAAACCTGAAATCTGCCTTAGAAAACAGAATGTTGGTGGGCCATAAGATCAGGAAAGAAGTAGAACTGGGAAGGATAGGGGGACCATACAGGGCCCCCCCATTTGACGAATATATATGCTCACCATTGGGCCTGGTCCCAAAAAAGGAACCGGGTGAGTACAGGCTAATACATCACTTATCATACCCACCTGGGGCATCAGTAAACGATGGCATATCACAAGAATCAGCATCAGTGACATATGCGGATTTTCAAGATGCAGTGCAGATTGTCAGGAAAGCAGGGAAAGGGGCATGAATGGCGAAGGTAGACATAAAATCAGCCTTTCGCTTGCTACCAGTCAGCTGGGAATCCCAGAGGTGGCTATGCATGCACTGGGAGGGTGAATATTATGTTGACAAATGCCTGCCAATGGGTTGCGCTATCTCATGTGCATATTTTGAGAAAGTGAGTTCTTTCTTACAATGGTCACTCACAAAAGAGCTAGAGGAGGCGCATGTGGTCCACTACTTGGATGATTTTTTGTTTGTGGGGCCGCAGGGTTCCGAGCTATGTAGGATAACCTTAGACAAATTCATTTCATTAATGGAGGAGTGGGGTTTTCCGCTGGCGAATGAAAAGACAATGGGCCCTACTCAGAGAATACAATTTCTGGGTATAGAAATAGATTCACAAATAGGAGTGTGCAGGATCCCGGACGAAAAGGTGACAGACCTTTTGAGTACAATTGAAAGCCTAAGGGGAAAAGACAAAGCCAAGGTTAAGGAGCTACAATCACTGGCAGGAAAACTAAACTTTGCTGGACGGGTTATACCGCAAGGCAAGATATTTCAGAGAAGGATCGAACAGCGAACAAGAGGGGCAAAAGAGGGTCACCACAGAGTGAGAATTGGCGGAGGCATCAAGAAAGATTTGGAAGTATGGGGTATATTCCTGAAAGCATTCAACGGAGCAATAATATGGCGCTCACCACTAAACGAGGAAAGCAATAGGGTACTGTTTACAGACGCAGCCGGGGGTTTTGGCTTTGGAGCAATCCTGGGTACAAACTGGTGCGCAGAGGGATGGCCAAATGCATGGCGGGAGGCAGCCTGGACGAGTAATATCACATTATTGGAGCTGTTCCCCATCTGGGTAGCTCTATGTGCTTGGGAGGCAGAGCTGAATAGCAAGGAACTGAATGTGTGGTCAGACAATATGGCGGTAGTACATGTGGTAAACAATGGGAGCGCATCATGCCCGCTGGTATTGGAATTGATGAGGGCAATTACTTTGGAGTGTCTGAATAATAACGTGGCACTAAGGGCGAGGCATATCGCCGGGGAAGCAAATGTGGTCGCTGACGCCTTGTCTCGTTTCCAGTGGGACAAATTTCGGGAGCTACGGCCGGACGCAAACAGGATAAAGACGCCCACGCCACGAAAGGCATGGGCCCCGTTAGAAGCAATGGAGAAAAAACGGTCAGCTACCAGGTTGACTCAGAAGAGGAGGTACAAGGCCAGGTGATAGAAAGATTGGCCGGGAACGCCATAACATACAAGACCGGTAAGCAATACAAGAGGAATGTAAATAATGTGTTAAAAGAAACTGGCTTACAAAATGTGGGGGAGATCACAACCCACCAAATGTGTGCATTCCTGGAAAAAGCATTTGCGCAAGGGAAAAGAAAAAGCTGGGCGGCAGCTCATTTAGCCGCCGTCGCATACACAGCAAAGGTGGCAGGGGTGACAGACCCAACTTGCAGCCCTAGGATAAAATATGCAATGAAGGGCTGGGCAAAATTGGAAGGAAAGAAGCCGGACTGGAGGAGACCCCTTAATTTTGGCAAAATGATAAAACTCTTGCAGTTGTTAGAAAACACGTGCAGCGATAGTTATGAGACAAAGCTTTTCAGGGCAGCATTTGCGCTAGCATATTACGGGGCTTTCAGGATCGGGGAACTAGTAGCACGCAACACGGTGGTAGGGGACGGCTTGGCAAGAGAGGACATCTGTGTAGGGTCCAAGGGCATGTCTATTCTACTTAGGAAATCAAAGATAGACCAAATGGGAAAAGGCAGAACAATAGAGCTGAATTGTATTAAGGATAGGGGGCACTGCCCCAGGTGCATTACACAAGAATTCATCGAGGTACGGCCCAACGTAGGGGGCCAACTACTAATCCATAGGGACGGCAGGGCCCTCAGCAGATACCAATTCCAGGCAGTGCTAAAGAAAACCATAGCCACAGCGGGATGGGAGGCGGCCGAATTTGGTACTCATTCCTTTAGAATAGGGGCAGCCACATCAGCATGGGCAGGAGGCTTGGGAGAGAAAGGAGTGAAAAAGATAGGGGGATGGAGGTCTCAATGCTTTAAAAGATATGTAAGAGAACATTTGATATGATTTCTTCCTTATCACCCCCATGCAGATACGAGCCCATTCAAGTCGGCATGGATAGTCGGCCATTCATTCGTTTCCCGGGCAGGCAGGTGGATCGAAGATTTCAGGGAGGGTCTACATTTTAAAAAAACGGTAACTTCCTGGTGGGGCCTTCCTGGGATGCATTGGGAGGACATCCACGACAGGTTGTCGGATTTGATCGGTTTCAGGGATCCACCCGAGTACCTGGTAATCCACCTGGGCGGAAATGATCTAGTCAAAACAAATAAAGGGGAACTGCTGCGCAACATGTGCGAGTCCCTAAGGGCGCTAGCACATTGCTGGTGGAAAACCGAAATTTTTATGTCAGAGATTATCACACGAAGAATTTGGTACGGCGCGCACAGAAGGCATGCAATCGAAGTTGCAAGAAAAAACTCAACAAAGCTGTAGAAAAATACTGCAAAAGCATGGGGCTACAGTTCATAAAACATGGTTTGTCCCAGAACAATCCCGACCTGTTCCACCGGGATGGAATACATTTGTCCAACAAAGGGATGCAAATTTTTACGGATAACATTTTTAGAGCATTAGCGGAACGAGGTTGCAAATAGGGACGCTCTTTTGGGGGGGTCCTGAGCGGCCGAGGCTTCACCCACTCAGGTGTGGCGGCACGTGTCCAGGATCGGATGCCCCGGGTAAATAAGACCAGCCACAAAGTGGGAGGGGCATATACACATCCGGACACGATGGGCCCAAAAGCGAGTGGTGCCATTTATTATTTGCCATGATATTATTGGTACAAATATTTGTAGAAATAAAATAAGCCTACGGCCTTAAAATTTTTCCACCAACATGCATCTATGTCTGTTTTTACTGCATTTTTCTGTTGGGGACCAGGGTTAGGGGATCCGAGAGAAGGGGAACCCACACTACTCAGCCTATACCCCGGCCCCGTGCAGCACGAAGAGCGGCACGATGGAGGGCCTGAGGGGATAGGCGAAGGGTGGGGGGGAACCAGAAACGGCGCGAACAATAAAGGGAGGGGCAGCCAGTTGGCGCCCCCACCCGCAGTGTAGCCCAGGCAACCAGGCTAGCAGAGGTAAGGTGCGAGAATCAGCAGCATGGGGCCAGGAGGAAGTCCTGCCCCCCCCCAGCTTGTAACAATGGGCTAAAGGGGTATAAAAACCCCAGAGAAGGAAGGAGAACCACATTCAGGCAAGGAGCTCACCCAGCACGGGTAGGCTCCCAACACCTGGATCAGGGGGAGAGAAGAACGTTTTGCCACCTAACCCACCCAGCTAATGGTTAAGGAGAAAAGAATCTGGAAAAGGAACACCGAGTACTCCCTTCGGTACACAGTCACAGAATGTCGTAGGCGGCGGCACGTGTCCAGGATCGGATGCCCCGGGTAAATAAGACCAGCCACGAAGTGGGAGGGGCAGATACACATCCGGACACGATGGGCCCAAAAGCGAGTGGTGCCATTTATTATTTGCCATGATATTATTGGTACAAATATTTGTAGAAATAAAATAAGCCTACGGCCTTAAAATTTTTCCACCAACATGCATCTATGTCTGTTTTTACTGCATTTTTCTGTTGGGGACCAGGGTTAGGGGATCTGAGAGAAGGGGAACCCACACTACTCAGCCTATGCAAGTCACGCTGAGGGGAGGCCGAACCCCATCCGTAGAAATGGGGGAGGTCATCGTTGCTTCCATGTGGACCTTTTCACTCGACGATTCCTAGCACAACAGCGAGGCTCACCCCTTTAATTATCTAGTGTCGGGGTTTGTGAAGGAGACAAAAGGTCATAGAGAGATGCTATTTATGCAGTTCTTTCATTTACCCATAACTTTTATAACGCCTTTTCAGCTTCGGTCGTTATTTCCTCGAGCTGATATGAGCAAGCATTGACAAAACAAATAGTTTTACCTTTGGTGTAGGCATTTCCCAGACAGTCAGCATTTGAAAGGCGTTTACATAATATGCTGCGCACGTCCTGTGATGGTCATTTCTGACCTATGCCTGGTGTTGCCATTAAGCCCAGGTAATCACGCCATCTGTACATGTCCGACTAGAAGTCCAAGTGCCCAGTCGTGTACTACCTGTTGTAATCAGAGGCTACGTTATTCACATTGTTGCTCTTGTGAAGCTGGAGTGTCAGGTTTACAAATGTCTCGCAGTATTTGTGGCATGCCTTGCTCTACCCCTGCCGTCCTATGCCTGCATGTCTCTAAAGGATAGCTCAGGGGCAAAGTGCTCGCCTTGGAAGCAAGATGACACGGAGCAACACTGGTTTGATCCCGGGTCCGTGCTTAGAGACCTCTGGGTATTAAGTGCATTATAAATAACCAATTACACTAAGTGTATCCGTCGGCAGAATGCTTGGTATGAAGTACACAATTCACTCCTTCTCTTCACAGCCTCTGCTATAGATGCAACCTCTTGCAGCCTGTGGGTCTGCATTCAGTTCCTCAAAACGAATAATGATGTGGTGTTCTTTAGGACAGGAACTTGCAGCCCAAAATGTAACAACAATGTCAGGGTGGTGGTCTCCAAGTCAGCTGGTGTTTGGCAAGACACTAGGGCAAATAAACCAGGATAGTGGCCCCTGCCCGTTTTGGCATCGACCTGCAGTTTAAATGTGTCTGTCATTCCGGGTCTGGAACATATAGGGGGTGGCACTTGGGCATAAGCAGATGGCATCAAAACTCCAGGCAAAAGGGGGTGACCATTCAATATTTAAAGACTCTGTTTCATTGCTACAGGGCATTGTGTGTGCATCCAAGGACCCTTTTAATCGGGTGCCCACACCGCACGCCTGTGCGACTGGGAATTCCATCTCCCTGTCGCGCAGCTCAAACTCTGATTTTAAAGATTTCTCCCATCACTTGTTAATGTTCTCTGAGCTCCTGAATGTCACTGCTCCCAGAAACTCTAGGGATGTGTGCTGTGCTTAATTTGTGGGGGTGTTTGCCGGGGCTCGGCCGGCCCTGGTGCTTATATCTGAGCCCCAGCACTTATTTTCTCAGACTCAGCGTGATGAATCAACTTCAGGGGTACCAGTGGACCAGGGGTGAATATTGGTTTCCAAACCATCAATTAGCCCCACACTTCTAATAAACAAGAAGGGATCTGAGCAGATTGGAATAACAAGCAAATTATAAACCTCCTTGTCCAATTTTGTTAATAAGGACGGAATGGCAGGCTCATTTCCGAAAGGTTGTGGATCGTTGGTTAGTTGCAACACAGCGAAAATACAACTATCCAATGATAAGAGGAACTGTCCAGGTAAGGTTGTAATAAAAATATTGACTTTATGTATATCACAACAGACTGTTCTAACAACACTACGAAATACAATCCACCCTGCAAAGGAATGCAGAGGCCAGACAGTTTCAAAGAAGGAAAAGGTAAGCACTTTAGATACTGACAGGAGGGTAGTTGGTGTGGTTAATAACCACAACAGTTTAATGTTTCTTGGCTTTTGCACAAAGAGAGCAATGGGTCTTAACGTGTCTCTAAGGGGATTCCGGGAAGGATCAGGGGGACAGAAGCAGAATGTACCTCGTGCTGTAGGTGTTCTTGGTGCTGGACAGGGTTGAGTCGTCTTCAGCGTGCTTTGCAGACTTCTGTGACAGAGTTCAAGACAGGAGACTGCTGTAGATATCATGCAGCAAGACAGTTTGGCGAGCAAAGCTGGATGCATGACTGCACGCTGGCCGACATGGCGGCTCAGGGTTAGGAATCCTCTCAGTGCTGATCGGTGGTTCTGCAGCACTTATCGAGATGTCTCAGATGTCTTTAAGTGACTGCGGCTTGACAACGGTCAGCGGTGCAGTCGGTTGCAGCTCAAGGAACTAGACTGGCTCGAAAATGGCCTTTAAGGCACACACCAGTAGATGCTTGCCGAGGCACTTCTCCCAGCTTCTTCAATGGGCTTGTCTCGTCCTTTAAGGCAGACGGCCCAAATCCGAGGACTGTGTTGCAGACAACTGCCTAGTGCTTGGTTGTAGGCTACTCCTTGCAAAGTCTGCAGAGGATCTATCCAAAAGAGGGGTTCAACCCTCTTTAAAGCCAAATAGACTCCAAGGTTTGGTGTAGGCTAAGCCTACCTTAATGAACCAATCCTGGGTCCCAACCAACAATCTCCTAAATGCATCAGGTCAAAACCAGAGTGCTTTGCAACAGAGAAGGTAAAGGGGTGAAAACATGTAATACTAAGCCCCACCCATATTCCTCTCTGTTGTAGATAAAGGGTCTCTTTGGTCAATGGAGATCTCTGTGGTTCCTGATTAAAATGGCAGGTTTCCCTTGCACCTGCGACGACCAGACTTTCTGGCACCATCAATCCACATACTCCTACCTTCTGAATGGGGTGTCCCTGCAGGGATTACTGTAATACACACAGTCTCAGACATTACATTTCACGGTCAATTGATATTGAGTGTGGGAGCTGGCTTCAGGTTGATACAGTGCATATGAAAGGGTTTTGGAGTTTCCCGACTCCTTTGTTAGCCTATGCAGCCAGGCCCCATGTCAGCCTGTTTGAATTAAACTCTGATTAGTATGCAAATCCTGCCACCAGCTACAGAGCAAAACAAAAGGACAGGGCAGATCCATGGAGTCTTTGTTAGTTAAATAGGCTGGCCATGGCAGGGTGAAGGTGGGGCCCTTTCCCTTCTGAGATGACCTAGTGTACTGCTGACTGTCTTATACAAACTAAATATTACAGGGGGGGGGGCTGCGCCTATAGGTTGTGTCTGAGGCATAGACAGGGTAGGGACTGAGCAGACAAGGCCCACCCAAAATCTGTAAATGCCCACTCAACAGTGCTGTGTGGACTTTTACAGATTAATGTCATTGCGGTTGGTCCAACTACATTAGATTCAGGCCCCACTTATTAGAAAATCCTGGCTACGCCTCTGGGTTGTGTCCACCCAGAGTACACAGGTATATGTGTAGGTTGTGCGGTGAGCATTGGAAATCGTGTGCAAATTCGCCCCACACATTTTCCAGATGTTGATCTACCCTCATACAATTTCATATACAATTCTAAAAAAAAGTCCAGGTGACCGCACACCCATGGTGCGGATGGTTGAATTCCTCACACACCCACCGTTATCCCACCACATTTCTGCGTGGGTGCTGTGATGAGCACCTGCTAACTGGAACGTGGTGCAGAGAACTTCTGTTGGCACTAATGTCACTGCAGATTTTTTCCAAAACAGTGGCTCAGAATAAGCGCTGTTCCGTTTCATACCCCAACGCGAGTTCTCTGTGAGAAACCTGACTGTGTTCTCCCACCTACTGCCCCGGGATCTTTCATTCAGGTGGCCGGAGAAGGTCCATCGCTTTTGGATCTCGACCCAGGGGGTGGACAAGCGAGGAAGGATCACCTGAGTGGAGTGTCGCAGGGGATTGGAAGGATACCAGAGGGCAAGACATGGTATTTCCCTCTCTTACCATTTTCCATCAGAAACCCCTTCCTCAGCTTTCATGGGATATTTTTAAACCCATTCCATCCCCCCTCCCCATTTCAGACAAATACTGGGAAGAAGAGGCAACCAAGAGCAGTGAGGATTGCCTGCACAAAACACCTTGAGAAACAAAAGAAAGACTGCCACATATCACCACTAGGTTGGCCCATTAATAGAGTCAAGCAGGGTCAGGCATTTAACACCGACTACTCACACCAGACTCCACTAGAAGAGAAGCCTGGAGAATCCGGAGCAGAGCGGCATGCAGAGATGCTGGCCCGGTGCTTGAGAGGGGCTGCAGCGTGGCTAGCGAGCAGTGTCTAGAGGGAGCTAGAGTGAAGCATCCCGTGTCCTGCTGGCTGCGTGAGAAGTGCTTGTTCCCTTGGGACGTGTGCTGGTCCCAAGAGGGTCTTGGGGGCAAGTGGTGAGACCCTGACCTCGTTCCCATATGCCCAGAGAAGACTGTTTGCCAGTCAACGCTACCCAGTGAGTCTTCAAGCTTGTAAGCGATAGAAGCTCGGGAGCATGTGGCTAGCTGAAGCGGGAAGGGAGAAGGACAGTTTGGAAGCGTCACAAAGTGGAAAGCAAGAGATAACGGAAGGTGAATGGAAAGCGAGAGAAAAGCACTCCGAGAGTGGAAAGGAAGAAATGTACTTGAAATAAGATAAGGGTGCAAGCAACCCAAAAGTAAAAGGAAAGGTGTAAGTGAGCCCCAAGTGCCAGGGCATTACACAGCAGGAGAAGGAAGACACAAAAAAGGCTCAAGTGTGCACAGCAAAGTGGAAGATAACAAAGGGGTACAGGAAGCACCTGAAAGAGGAAAGGATAGAAGAAAAGCAAGTACAGGAAATACAGAGAAGGGCCAAAGATCAAAGTGGTTGCGCTTCGGAGGAGCAAAGAACCTAGTGTTTTCGAAAAAGTCTCTGATGTTACCCCACAAGAAGGTTGTGTGTGAAAGGAACTGTAAATATGAGAAAGGCACATCTTGACAAGTTGACTTTTGTGTTTGAAACTGAAGGGGCCTGAGCTTGGGGAAGGGAACCCTAAGAGACCTAACAAATGTGAACCTTTAATTGGTGAAACAAGGAGGCATGAGCTTGGTGAAGGGAACCCTGAGAAGCCTGAGAGACACTGTTCTATTTTAGTTTTATTTTAAATTTGGAAGGATTGAAGCTTGGGGAAGGGAATTCCTAGGAACTAAATACATTGGTGCTGCTTGAACAGAGCGCAAGAACTTTGTGGAGAAGAGCTAATGAACAACCTCTTTTTGATTGTGCTGAACTTTGATGACCCTGACCAAGCCACACCTGGTGAGAAGGCCACCTCAAACTAGCCTTGGTAAACATTTCTTTTTGAATCACTATTTTTCTTTTAAAGAGAGTTCCTACCACATTTTATCAGAGTGAGGGCATGCATAGGTTTAGACTTAGACTGATTTTGGTTTAGGACTTTCAGATGTAGACGGCTCTTAGAAACATCAGTTGAGGGAACCATCCCGTTAGAGTTTGGGCCAGTTGGGTATTACACCAACCCAAGAACTATAGTAAATGAAGGTTTTGAAACTATAACACTTTAGTCTGTCTCTCTTGATACCATGTCTGTCTCGCACCTCTCAAAAGCATCTAAGCCACAACTACAGAGGCGCTATCGCTGCCTGGGAAATGCACACACATTTGTTTTGCATGGTTTTTATAGGGGGACGTTAGAGCAGGCATTCGGCCAGAATTTAAAATGTTTCTCAGGGTTTTAAGTGGCATGTCTGTGTTTCCGGATCCCGAATTGAAACCAGACTTTAAGGAAATGTCTAATCGGGTGCAATTTGCCTCAAGAGGCCTGATCATTTTCCTCTCTGCTCGACACCAAAACCGCAATGGCCTGGGCTTCCCGAGCCGGCAAGAGCAGTGCAAAGACCTGGAGGCAGGCAGAGGCTGTCTGCAATAATGTTTTCATTGAGTGGCGCAAAAGTTTATTTAGCTGGTGATGGCGGGTTTCCAGCGCCCCCATGCTCCCCCCACCTGTCTCCGAATACTCTATGGGTGAACCGCAGCTGCAGGCCCTGTGGGCTTAGGGTAAATCATTCTTGGACGTCATTCGAACCCTCCTATTGTGATTGCAGCTAAATTGTTCGTGAAATGGTTTTGGACACATAGTATCGCTTGCCCTCCAGCGTGCATCAGTCCCTCGCGCCACTTGTGCGCTCTGCAGAAGGAAGTTGTGTACACGACATTCTGGCCGGATCCAACTCTCTATGCCTCTGATTCTTTTCAGCCTACACGTTTATAATTTAATTATAACTGGATTTGATGCGATTTGTGTTTGTGCTCAGTGACTGATTAAGACCCTCATAGGCTTCTAGGCACCAATATTTGGAGGCTTGGGGCCAGGGGGCACAGGCGCTCCTTATAGTTTTAATGTTTTCTGAAATCTATGGTATGGTGACCTACTAAAACATGTATTTAAATACTACACTTTTTTGTTTCATTATTTTGTACAAGCAGTTTTTTACTTTCCCAAAGACCCAGCAAATAGCTATGTTGTGTGCTAAAGTTAACCCTTGTATAGTTTCTTTGGAATGGCTTAGCTGCCGACATAAATGCCGGTAAGAGCGCTCAGCGGTTTGAGCGCTCGCTGCTGCGATCTGAGCAGGTTCGAATCCCGGCAAGGCCAACTCAACCTTTCATCCTTCCGAGGTCGATAAATGAGTACCAATTTCGGTTGGGTGATATTGTATGTAAATCTGTGCTCTGTAAAGCGCTTTGGATAAAGGCGCTATATAAATAACACATCATTATCATGATTATCTGTCCTTTTCTGTAACCATTATTATTTATTTTTTTTTTAAACAAAGACTGAAACTCGACTCCTTTCTGCCTCCGTAAGGGAGCATCCTCGGAGGCAAAATTATAAGTGTGGACTGATTGTTGTCTCCGTCTCCCCGGCAGCCACACTATTGCAGCACCAGCGTGCTCTCCTTCAGAAGCAGGGGGTTGACTGCTGCAGTAGCAGCAATGTCCCTAAAGGGTACATCCAGTGCAGGAAATGGGCCGGAACAAGACAAGAGCAGTGCTCCGTCCCCAGACGCAGGGACTTGCCCACGACACTCACAGATCTGCTCTGAAGCCGCGTTATCGCACCAACGTGCAACCCGTGCTTCAACAAGCAGCCAGCTTTCAGAAGACACTTCAGCGCTACCAAGTCTTTTTAAAGCGGTCTGCTTGTTGAAGCTCGGATTGCTTGTGTGTGACTCGACTTCAGAACAGGATCCTCCCTGGAAGCGAGTTATCACATGCACGAGCAACCCACGTTTTAACAGACACTTTCAGTAGACTCTGCACAAACTGAATACAGGAACAGTCAAAGCCTCTCATGCACATTGCAGCTGTCCAAACTGGTATATTTGTCCTGCAATGTACAGACCTATTTTTGTTAGGGTTAGTGTGATCAATCAAAACTGCAGTGCCCAACTTCCATTATCCGCACAAAAGGGTTTCTTACTGAATCACTATAAGACATGTTACAAATGTAAAATTGTAGACATTCTTATGTTCCCATAATGCTCTTTGCTTTTATGCAAAATCACCAGGATTGCGTTCTATGAAGAGATGCTGTATTGTGTGACCTAGCCTGGGGCCACGCCCCTTGGCCCCACCCCCTCCCTGCATCGCCAACCCTCCAAGGATGATGGGGTTCCCCAGTACATTTTTTCCGTTTCCAGCACTGGGTACATCCATGTTGTGTAAACTTTGACACATCAAGTGTTTTGGGCTACCCTTCACATCAGCCCTAGCCAGCATAGTCGATGCTGAGGGGTCATGGGAGTCGTAGTCCAAACCTCTGGAAAGTTGCGGGTTGCAGACGTCTAGGTTAGAGGCTGGACTACTGTGATGCCCCTAACCTTGCTGGCTGCTAGGAACGTGCCTACTATACAATGCTTCCCTGTGGGTCCAGCTGGGAGCCTTAACTAGGATGGATTGACGCCAAGCAAACTGAGCGTGCGAGTGAGTTATTGCTCTTTTACATACGTTTAATTATTTGCAGGCAAAAATACCATGACGTGCAGTTTACTTCCTGCGTGCAGTTGAGTGCAGGTTGGCCTGATATTGTGGTCTCCGGACTCTCTGATGCATGCACTAGGCAGGCTGAGTTAAGGGGCAGGCTTAGGTGGCCGCCATTTTAAGGACTGATGTCCAATAGTGTAGGAGCTCCTGGCTGACACACTGCCCATAAAATGAAAGCCCGCCAGTTAACCGTGTAGTCGCGTCAAGCAGTAGCCTAGGTCTACAGCCGAGACTGGGGGGGTGAGATCCTGCACAAAGAGGGCGTCTCTGGGTCCAAAGGAACCCTTGCTCCCCTTTTACGTACAGAATAATTGCAATGCACGTATTTACAAGGGTGGGGGCGCAACACCCACACAACCCACTTAAAAAAGAAAGTGAATATTTATTGCGACTTCCCATAGAACAGGAAATGCCTTTTTATTTGTATTTATTTTTTACATTTGTTAAAATCCCAAACCCAGAGGTACTACGGCGTTGTTACAGACCTTTTATAATTAGTTAACAGCATACAAGGACACATACATATAGACATCATTAAAGCAAACTTCAAATGTTTGATATTTATATTTGAAATACATAGTTTAATACAGGGTTGGGTTGGTTATTGCATTCGGGTCAACATCTGTTTAGGTGAGTGTCCGTCTAAGTCAGAGTTAGCTAGGAGGGATAGCATGCCCTGTATATGAACTCAAACAGTTGTCTAAGAGTCCTCTTCGCGCACACACATAGGGGTGAAACCAGCACAATATTAAGAGTTACCCAAACCAACCCTGAATATTGACATACACCATGACCACCTGGGCTTAAAGGTAACTGTTGGGTCTGGTCTGGCCGTATGTAGATCCTGACCGATGTTCACAAGATGCAGAGACGAGGGCAGCCTGCATCACAGGTAGAGAGATGCCAGAGTCTGTACAGAGACCCGAATAGGCCAATCCATTCGTGTTTACCATTCGCAAGCTTTGATCAGAAATGCAGTGCGTGAGGACCTCAGCAGTGAGTGGCGCAATTCCCCTGCAGGGGGCTTTGAAGGAGCAGTAAAAGGGGATGTGCTCACAGGATGGAATGAGCAAGTGGGGCCATGGACAGGGGATGTCAGACGGCTCCTATGGGTATGCGATTAATTATGGTTAAATAAATAAGCACACATAATGTTCACCGTCCCTTACATTGACTAGCCTGGAAGAGGGGCTTTTCGGGGGGATTGGGGAAGGTGGAGGATGAATAGATGCACACAGCAAGCGGCCTATGCGGCAGAGCCGGTGTACAGACACGGGGGCTGACACACACACACGGGGGCAAACAAAATGGCATACACCACACGCATACAAGCCAATCCATGTACACTCCAACATATATGGACCGAGTTGATATTCGGACCAGCAGCGTTGTTCATACATGACACAGGCGCTTCCTTGGGCACATAAATGGGGCATCGTCGGAGAAACAGACACACAGGCACAGAACCCCACATCTGTTCACTTGCGTGTACACACACATAGGGAAGCACAAATGGGGTTTGAGGACTGAACCGGAGGCAGCAGCAGCGCAGCGCGTGATTCTCCTGAGTAATGGGAGGCTTGTCCTGTAATTCGATTTCTTTTCCCGCTCCGTATTGACCCGTGCACTCTGGAAAATTACCTGGCCAAGGGGTGTGGGGGAAATCGGTTGTTGCAGAGTGGAGCACAACAGACCTTCCTGAAATGTACAATTTATGAGGCATATTTACGTCATATGCTGAATTTACCCCCCCTCCCCCACCCCCTTGACTTATTTTATAACATCCCTTTCACTTCCCCCATACGAATTGGCTCTGAGCAGAGAGCTCTTCCCCATCCCCCGACTTACTTTTTGTTGATACCTGTCAGACTTAAGATTTTTTATGATGGGTTGTCCCCTCCTGTCGATGGAAGTTGGTCTTGATTCTACTGCAGAGGTTGGTCCCCCCCTCCGCCCCTTAATATTCCCTCCATGCCCTACTCTAATATTGATGGAGTGCAGCGAGACACACCACCAGTAGAGCCGATGTCGCGTCCAATTAGGCTGAGCCTTCAATTAGCCCGTCCCATTAATCTGAAGAATGGCTGCAAGGCCTGATGGGAAGTGTCAAGCCCAACGGGATTCATCTGCGCCATGTTTTATTTATTGTTTGCAACTGGAGTCGCGTCTTAAAGCTTCCATTACACTTAGCAGCCTGGGTCCGCTTTCCGTAAAATTGACCGGTTCTCGATTATTCCACGTCATCATGATCACAAAGATGGCAATATTGGCTTATAAGGCTGTAGACGCTTGGTGGGTGGGCGCTGTTGCCTTTTGGGTGAGATTGAGATTCACCCCTAATAAATAAAGGCCAAAATGGGGGGGCACCAAATGTTATGTTAATGTTAAAGGACATTTGTACCGCGCACTATCACCACCGAAGTGGTCCTCTGGCGGCTCTGAAAAAGGGGAGGAGAGGGAGTGGGTTAGTGGGAATAAGCTGGAAAAGTGTAAGAGAGCAGTGATGTGCTGTTGGCAGCCTCAGCCCGGTGGTTCCGTTGGCTGGGCTTGAGGTGTTTTACGATCCGTAGTCGCCGTGTGCTTTTGTGCAAGTCTGTGTGGTTTGTTTTGTTGTTGCATTGTTGTGAAGTTTGTGCAGATTGCTGCGTTTTAGGCTTGTGGCTGTGTTTGGTTAGAGTTTGAGAGGTATATGCAGAGGGATGGAATTGTTAGTTGGTTGGTTAGTTGGCATTGCTGTCTTGCAATTATGGGATTCCATCTATGTGCGGTACATGCTGACATTCACATTTCTATCTAGATGCGGTGCAAGCTAAAGTTCAGAATTCTATACGAGTGTGGTACATGCTAACAATTACATTTCTATAAAGATGCGACGCAAGCTAAAGTTCATTTCCCTACATGTGTGGCACTAGCATATCCATCACAAGGCAACATTTACAATCCATTTAGAATGATCACAAGTCTTCCTAAGGATGTATTGTTTAAGTCCACGGCAGTCTACGCTATGGAAGGTAAGGTAGAGTGACAGGAGCTTTCTGGAGTAGAGTAATTGCTCTACACCCCACCCATGCCACACTCAGTTTTGTTGGTGTCTGGCTTCCTTTGCTTCCCTGCTGACACCTGCAGACACATCTTGGAGCTGCCAATCTAGGAGCCGCCCTTTGCATCGGGGTTCATAGCCGCGGGGCTGCCGGGCAGAGGGCTGCCGGGCAGAGGGCTGCCCTGGGAAGATGGATTTAATAGTGTAGAATGAGTCAATCAGGGTGAGGGGGCTGTCTGGGAGGCGGGAGGAGGGAGGGGAGGAATGGGGAAGTGGATGGGAACAGGGAGATGGGGCCACGTGGGTGCCGGTACCAGGAGGCACACCGGGGCTCTGATTCTTAAATAAAGGAGCCTTGGAGGGTCTCGTGCGGGGCCTCACTCATCTGGGATGCTGGGGTTTGCAGGGCGACTCACCTTATGCCAGGGAAATGGTGGGAATGAGGCACAGTGCAAGGGGGATTGGCACCGTAGGCCCACTGTTGTGGGTGACTGCGAGCACCAATCACAGGCAGGGACCGTCCACAAGGCGGGATAAGGCAGGAGCCTGAGTCCGGCTGTGGCGCTCTGGAAGGCCATGCTCCACCTGTTCTATGAACACGTTTGTGGCACAAAATGGGGTGCCGGGGCTTGCAGGGCGACTCACCTTATGCCAGGGAAATGGTGGGAATGAGGCAGAGTACAAGGGGGATTGGTGTCGTAGGCCCGCTGTTGTGGGTGACTGCGAGCACCAATCACGGGCAGGGACCATCCAGGAGGCGGGATAAGGCAGGAGCCTGAGTCCAGCTGTGGCGCTCTGGAATGCCGCGCTCCACGTGTTCTATGAACATGTTTGTGGCCCAAAATGGGGTGCTGGGTGCTGGGGCTTGCAGGGCGACTCACCTTATGCCAAGGAAATGGTGGGAATCTGAAACTGTTCTTGCTATATTGATGTGACTGTTTCCGGTGCATGGCTGATGACCCTCTGCCCATGTCGTTGTCGCTTCTGTTTGTCGCCATTCCAAGATTGTGTTTTCCCCCCAGTTTATATCAGTCAATAGCCCTTAAAGGTTTGTTTATTTATTCATATTATTTATTGCATTTGGTTACACGCCCAAACCCTTAGGTATCACGGCGTAGGTTACGTTAGTAAAAGGTATCTTAAGCATTCTGTTACATACATGGTAAGCATCATTAAGGGTGTCTAGTCAAAGTATCGAATCTAAAGGGTCGACAGGTCAAAGGATCGACACCAAAGGATCGACAGGTCAAAGGATCTAATTTTTTTTTTAATTATGTATATTTTTTTAGGTTTTCGTTTAGGGGAAAAAAAGTGTTTTTTAGCAAAAAAAGGGGGTTGGTGGGGACCCCCCTCCAAAAAAAAAAAAATATGTGAAAAACAAAATGCGATTCTTTGACCTGTCCACCCTTTGGTGTCGATCCTTTGACCTGTCGTCCCTTTAGATTTGATCCTTTCACTGGCAACCATCATTAAGCAATCGTTTACATACTTAGAAGGCAAAATGGGTTTTTGGTTACAGAAATATCTTGGGTCTCAAGGTCAGACCTGCTTACAATCAACATCTGAGAAGGGGCAGTACATTTATTTACAAACAATCTTAGACTTGCGCCTATGCCATTAGTATTTGTTAAACAACCTGGTTTTGAGTTGTTTCTTGAACTTAGGGAAGGAAGTTTTGTTACTCAGGTGGGTGGGAAACGTGTTCCAGATGCGGGGGGCTGCTATGGGGAAGCTTGCGTTACCTGCTCTGACTGATGTGAAGTGTGGGATGTGGAGGTGTATGTTGGCATTGGATCTGAGTGCTCTGGTGGTAGTTTTGCGAGATACATTATATAGAAAAATATGTGGGATTGTCAGTCTTTCTTATTGAGTCTATTACTCAAGATGAGTATTTTCAGTTCTTTGGGGTCGGAAGTAGTGAACCGTTTAAAAGAAAAAAAAAGATCCAGATAAGTGGCCCAGCCGTAGAAGGATCCTCCAAAAAATGGTTCCTTTTAGTCGATCCCACAAGGCCCTTGTGGCACCTGGGGAGCCCGATGGAATGGAGGAAATTGCTCTTTGTGTGGGTTTCGTTCTTGCTCAAAAGAAACATTCAGTACATGATCTGAGGGTCACCTGTAGCCATTCTCCGGCTTTTCTAATTTAGGGTGCAACACAGGACTCCATTATCCCGACTGTTCTTCAATGAAAAAATTTCCCACAAGTCCAATTCCTCAGGAGGCATAGTCAGCTGGTGCTTGCCCGTGAAAGAAGTATGAATCTGACGTCACGACACAGCCACACTAACAGCGCTTAACACCAAGTCTGCAACATTCGCCAGCTCTCCTCCACCCCTCTGAACCCTCTTGACTTAATACCTCTTCGTTTGAGCACATTCGGAATACAGCTCCTTGCTACAGCTTCCTCTCACCATCATCGTCCCCTATGGGCCCCTCGGCACCTTCATCCTAATCCACGATATGAATCTCTTGGAATTACCCCAACTCCATCATCTTGAGATCCTGGAATCACCCTCTCCTCCCAAGATCCCAGCGATAGTTATGGGGGGACTTATACCTTCCCAACTTGACCAAGGTCCATAGCCTCCTGCGTGACTCTTGCCTCACCAAACACTCTTTGGGCACCCGCCGCACCCACCCACAACCATGACAAATCTGGGGACTTAATCTTCCATTCCTCCTACCTCCTGCCCTCAACCTCCCTCAATCTAGCCCCTCTGATCACTGCATGCTCCACTTCCCTGTATATGTCAACACTACCCCCCACCCAGCATAATCACCAAACAGCATTGACCTGAAACCCTGCTTACCTTGCCTGTCCCAATTGAGTTCCTCCCTCCCAAGCTACGTCCTTCTTGTCTGCCCCATTGAAGCAGCATTTTGAGACTTCTACAATGCTCTTCCCATCCACCCCCTTTGAGCATCACTATTCTGCCCACTCACTCGCTCATCCCTTTAAGCCACTGTCCCAAACCTTGGCTCTCCCATGCCATTCAGAAGCGAAGGACTAATCCCCGTCTGCAATTCCAGTTCTGGCCGAAAACTACCTCTCTCCTTACCTACACGCCGTCCTTCCTTTCTCACTCTCCACTGCCTTGAATGTAGCCATATCCTTCTACCACGCAACTCTCATCTCCTACCTCCACTCCCCCTCGTAAGTGAACTAGTACCCTCCACCCAATGCTTGCAGCTCCTGATCCAGACTACTTCACCCCTCCTCTGTTAAGGCTGATGACTTTGTTTTTTAAACCTTCCAGAATATTAAAGATCCGAGATGCACGCCCGGTATCATTTACATTCTTTCTCTATACTCATTCCCCTCCTTACTTCCACTAGCCTGCACTCCCAGTCTGAGTTCTATCCTATCTCTCCAGCCAAATTGCTTCCCATCTTCCAGACATCCAATCCCTACTGTGCCCCTTTCATTCCTTTTGTTCGTCTTGTGAAGCAGCTAGTACCTCTCACTGCCATCTACCTCTCCTCTTTAAGCTCCCCTTATCTAATGGGATCTTGCCTACCTGCCACAAAGTAACTAATGTAGTACACCTTGTCAAGAAGCTTACAGCTGATTCCAACAATCCCACAAACTATCGCCCCATCTCCCTACTCCAAGATATATTTAAGCGCTTGGTCTTTGACCTAACTGCACGACTCGGTGACCATCTTCAGTCCAGCTTCCGTAGCTGTCGGACCATATTGTGTACCCAACTTCTTCACCATTCCCACTTGACCTGCATTCTATTCCTTGTTGATCACTCTGTGGTATTTGACACTGATGACCACTTTTCACTACTCTTATATCTCACCCATCTAGACTTTAAGAGCCCTGCCATCACCTGGCTACCCTCTTATCTGACTGGCTGATGTTTCTTCATATATCATCAACAGACACTAACTTATCACTCTGGGTTCCCCAAGGGTCTGTCCATGGCCCCCTCCTCATCACTATCTAAGATAATTTTCTCATTCGGGTTCTCATACTATCTCTTTCCAGAAGACACTTGGATCCTGTTCTCCTTTCCCGCCTTCTCTAAGGAGCACTCCTGCAAAATAACTGGCTGACCGCAATAAGTCACTGGGTAGCACTGCTCTTGCTCTTTCATGCACAGCTTCTGAAAGACCAAGTTGTATATCTCCCTGCATCTCGTTCCCCTCCTCTCCTTCCTTCTCACCTTTCCTTTCTTCTCCCCTCTCCTTTCCTCTTTGCACCTCTTTGACAGTGACCTGGAATTTCAGAAATGTATCGCATCCACCGCCAAAGCTTACAGGTTTAACGTCCTGAAGGTCTGCAAAATGTGTCTGTCTTACATTTTTTCCACTCAAATCCTGATTGCCACTCAGGCATTCAGATGTCTGGGTTAATGCTCCAGCCTACTCATAGGGCACCCTTTTTTTCACCCCCCCAGACCACTTGACAAGGTCATCACCTTTGTGTGTTCACATGCTCTACCCTCATGCCTGATCTTCCCCTACCAACCGCTAAAGACTCCAGCTTGTGACCATCTATGTACAACCGGTCCAATTCAAACAGCTTCTTCTGGACTATAAATCCTTTCCTGGCCTAGCACCCCATATCTGTTTGACTCCATCTCTCCATTCTCACCCCAAGATATATTGAGATCTTAAGTTATCCTCAACCTTTCTGTTTCTCACCCTCCTTCTGCCACGTCCGGCTCCCATTCCTTCTCGCTACTTGCAGCCACCACTTGCACTCCCTGCTGCCGTATACTGCCCGTGGTTGGTTTTAAATTTGCCTTAAAAAGGCACCTCACCCCTCTTGAAGAAGCACCCACTCTTCCTCACAAATCGCTTCCTCCTCCTCTTTAACGCCCTCTCTATCAACTCCAGTGCCCAGCCTGTTGTATGAGATCTGAATAACATTGTATATACTCTTTACTGACAATTATCCCCCTTGTAAATAATGTCCAATCTGTATCGTCCTCACTCTGTCCTCTCTCTCGTCACATCCGTTTTGTAGTGCACAATACTACACCTATGCTCTGTTATGTACCCTTACTTGGAATGGCCTGTGTGATTTCTTCCCCAGGCCCCCCCTGTATGGAGATTTTTTTCAACTCCTTTAAAAAATAAAAAAAAAAATCGAATGCCTGTCAGAAAACCGACCAGGATTGCGCGACATGTGCATCAACAGCAGCGGATGGTACTTCGAAGACGTAATAAACAAAACACTTAAATGCCAGCGTTAAGATCAGCAAAGGCAGGGCACAGATAAACACAAGGTGTAATTTTAGACCATGGCGGTTTGCTTGTAAAGGATTGTTTTTAATAACAAGCTTAGTAAGTGCTCTGTTACTTAGTAGAACAAATTGCACCTGATGCATTGATTGGAATATAATTAATAACTAATTCAAGTGATTAAATCAAATATAAGACAAAACACAATATGCTCCAGGGACAGGATCCACCACTTGAAATTACTAGCAACTGGAAACCGAGCTGCAGCCTGGCAGCTTCAGATGCAGGAGCATGGGTTTGTCTTTCAATACTAATAGAAATGGCTTAAGGGCAAACCGGTGCTGCTTCTCTTCCAGGGTGGCGATGTGCTTGACGGTGCCATCTCGGCACCATCCATTGTGACCATTTTGTGAGTCACCCTATCCTCATTTTGGGGAGTCTCTAGAAAACCGTTGCTTCTGGAACACAGAGCAGGATTCTTTGAAAGGGGGTTGCCTTCACTTGGTCACCAATTGAGCAGGACGGGAAGATGTCTCGGTATTGAAATGTTAACAGCGCAAGAGTGCCTCAGCAGGTCCCACTGGCTGACCATGAACATTTGGGCACTCCTCATGTTCATTCAGGCCTTTGCACGTGCCAGGGCCTGGACGACCACAACCCCTTAAACCCCAGGAAACCACCATATGGCAACAGAGGGTCCTTCGCAGCGTGATTATTCCCTGTCATGGGAGGGATCCACCTAGCTCTGCATCTATAGTGGTCCCATATCTTATGGTAATTGCGAAGGAAGTGCATTGAATTGTTGACCTTGGCTGACGGAACCTGGCGTGGACTAGTTTGATTGACCCTTGAGATATGGTGGGGTGATTCCTGGGGAGGGTTGCCTCTTATCAGCCAACCTTTGCGGTAGAAGCAACTTTGCTTGCTTTTCCTCTGTTTACATGTGACCACCCTGGCACCATGATGAAGCCAAATGAGGTACCCTGTGGCACCCCCCAACCCCCACACCCCAATATACCCTCAAGCATTTGCAGTGTGGCGGTCAATTTGGGATATGAAAGTTATGCTGGTTGCTTGTTGCAAAGTATGTATCCATAGGCAACGGTGGGGGGGGTCGTGCCGTGCCGTGATTCATGTCTGATTTCCTTGCCCAGGCTGTCCTCCATTCTTTCCCCACTGCGCTGATGACCTCATTTACTTCTGGGTTCACATCCATCACCCACTGTTCCTGCTACTCTGGCAAATTACTCTGTTTCAACCCCCATTTTTTTTGGGTAGGCTCCTCTTTACACAAGAGGCCTCATGACACGCTTCTTTTCCTACACCCCTCCCTGCGCACACTACCTTCTCAGCACCATTGCAGTGGCTGACGAACAGTCGCCCTTGTTAAATCGTGCCAGGTTGAGCCATACCACCCAGGGACCTTTGGCTGACACAGCACATCTTGCAAAAGAATACAACCTCAGAGCCAGTGTGGCATTGTGCAGTCTTCTCCTGGTATGAAAGCATTGAATTAGAATGGACCCAAGTGCGGTCAAAGGCCCCAACTTGCTTATACACCACAAATAATATTGAGGATTTCACCTCTGCATATTCCCAATTGATTAATGATTCTGGCTTCCTCTAGCTGAAGACACTGTTTGGATGTTTACGTTTTAAACCTTTTTTGTTTTGTTTTGTGGGGTGCCATAGAAGATAATAGTATAAGACTTAGTGAGCTGAAGCAACATTCCTGTGGCTGAAATTATCCTATGAATCTATGGAGAATCTGCCTCTGTTTCTGCAGGTGGGATAATCTCCAGCGCCTATCCTCCTCCCTTGCTTCAATTGGTCACTTTTTTTTCTTTCGATTTGTTTGCATTCTTCCCACATGTGCAGTGCACTTCTCCACTTGAGGGGATTATTCATTGGAGTAACGAAGCACGGGCTACGCCAGGGTAGCGTGTGCTCCCTTTGCCTTGACCGTAGCTTATCTAGACTAGACTATTGTAATGCCCTCTACATTGGAGCGAACAAATCTATCACCAACAAAATACAAACTCTCCAAAACAATGCCCTTAGAGCGGCACTCAGTATCTCTAGGAAAGAACATATTTCTGAAACTAGAAGAACACCCAAGTGGCTATCCACACTGGAGAAAATAAAACTAAAAACAGCCTCCCTCACTCACAAAAGCTTAAACAGCAAAGCACCTCGATACCTAATAGAAAGATTTTCTAGAAAAACTTCTACTAGACCCACGAGACTAGTCAACTCTAACTGCCTTCAGGTGCCTCGCTTTAAAATATCCACTATTGGAGCTACCACCTTCCCAGTTAAAGCAGCTCAACTATGGAACTCATTGCCCACTACACTCAGAATGGACCAAACCTTCACGAAATTCAAACAAAACTTAATTAAATGGTTGTTAGCGAATGCTGAAAATTGAACTCGCTGAACTTGATCTCATGAGTAAATAACTATACATTATCTCTGAATATTGACTGTTGTTTTGTCCCACCACTGTTCACTATATGTAATAGACACTATTTTTACTAGATCAGATGTTTTTACTCAATGCCATTACCTTGTAACTAAAGTAACCTATGTACTAAGCTCTATGACTTGTTACTGCCTGCGCCCTGATACCTTTGAGTCCGGCACGCATAATAAATACTAAACAAACAAGCTGAAGGAGATGCCGGAGCACACACTGCTGATGCTCCATGGGAAAGTGGCACGGGAGGAGAGCAACTAGAGGCCGACCCACCCAGTGGGGACTAAACCCATTATCCAATGGATTCAATTAAAGGATAGTTCCGGGACTTTTTTTTTATTGTCCCTACGGTTCGGCCATGTGTTTTTAAGCATAAATCGGTAGATCGTAGAAAACTTTCCTATGGACCTTACCCGACTTTTCGTCCATTAACGCACTCGAAATCAGCCGCCATTTTCTGATAATCCTATCATTTTCCCCCCATCGCCCTGGCTCACCTGCTTTTGCGGCACTAAATCAAATCCCCCGCCCCTGAAACAGACTTTATCAAAACATTCATATTCCCCGCCTCTATCCGTGACGTGACTGTGCTGCGTAGGCAAACGCGCCCAGGCGTCTTCTACGCGACTACACACAGAACCCGGAAACCAACACAGATCAGCTCACAACACAGTGCGCCACAATTGGGAATATGAAACTGTACTTTTAAATCAAACCGCAAGATTGTAAATTTGGTAAAGTACATTTATTTGACATCAAATGTTTAGAGAATATTCAGCGATTTGCATTTTTATTTGCTCACGTTCCAAAAAGTTAGTTTTGAGGCACGCGATGTTCCTTTGCTGTACACAGGGTCTTAGATCATCTCACAATACAGCGCCACAATTCGGAATATGAAACTGTGGTTTAAAAGCAAACGGCAAGATTGTCCATTTGGCAAAGTACATTTATTGGACATCAAATGTTTAGAGAATATTCTGCGATTTGCATTTTTCTTTGCTCTCGATCCAAAATAGTTCCTCTTGAGGCAAGCGATGTTCGTGTGCAGTACACAGGGTGTTGGTTTACGATAAAATAAGCTCTTTGGTCGCACTGATAATCGCATGGCTGTTCCAACAACGAGGCACTAGGCCACCACAACGGTCTGTATGTTGCATCTAGCCGTTAGTACCGCGTAAGGGCATACTTGTACTTGGCGATCGTCCCATAAAATGGTCAGGGTGCTAACGTTGTTCACGCGGAGAAGCAACTGGCGGTTATAAAAGCCGTCCGGCGGTGTCTGGTACTCGTGACACATACAATAATGAAGGATGTACCTGTTTTAAAAACATAAAAAATGAAATTAGTCTCACCATCAGATCTTTATTAAAATTATTCATTTTATATATTAGGTCGGGAAAATATTTCATAGCTACGACAGTGCAACTGGGTATTATACGTCAAGGGGGGGCTGTAGGATACTGAGACAGTCCCCCAGTGCAGGGGTTGACAGGGAGGCAGTGCAGGTGGAGAGTGGAAGGGCCCAGGACCGAGGTCGCAGACAGTGGACCAGTTGTAGCAGGGGAGAGGGAGAGAGAAAGCAGAAGCAAAGAGGAAGGTTTTGAGGTGCTTCCGTAAAAGGAGACGGTTCTCCTCAAGATAGTGCGCGGTACAAAACAATATGCCACATAGAACGAACAAGTACAACTTAACCCGTCTTTAAAGCTAGTGTATAGTAATTAAATTGCGGTATAAACTCATCTAAAGAGTTACTTACATTATATTTGCATTTTCCATTGTGTCTGTGCGTAGGGCAGCCCCGAAATACCACTCCTTCTATGCCGACGTTATTTCTTCTAATGAACGAACATTAAATGGCTTTCGTTTCTGAAATTATATTCATTATCGTTTCTTACGTTATTGCCCCACACCCCCAAAAAGAAGTCTTTCGGGATGGTCCCGGCCTGTCAAGGTCAAATAACAATAGAACCTTATACTGAGTCGTGTGCCATTCCGGCACCCGAGAAAATAATCAAAGCAGCTGACCTTCACTTTGAACGAGCACACATTCCTAGTTAGCTACATTCAGTGCAAGGCCATCTCACAGGACTCACAGAGCAATCACTTTTATTTACACAATACATAGCTACACATATTCAATGGGCCTGCGACATGAGGAGACTCGAGAGAACAGACAATCAAATTACAATCATTTAAACCGTGATGTGTATTTCTCAATGAGCTCTTCTTTAGGTGGACATGGAACAGAGGCAATGTTGGGTGGCAATGCAGTTGTCCCCTGCACAGGTTCGTTCACAACTCCATGTATGTGCCTATCTAGGACATCAACAATAAGTCTCTCAATAAAGTCATATTGCATATCCTCAAACACTGGTTTGATAACCCATTGTTTACTTCTTTTTGTGAAGGCCTTATTGTAGCGAAGCGTCCCTAAAGTTCCGGTCGTCCTACTTTGTTGACGGCCAACATTATGGTTATGTGCCAAGACCGCTAGAAGAGTCCGATTTATCATGCCCTCCATGCCAAAATGCAATCGTTTTGGCCTGTACTTTAGGCACATATTGTGGAACACCTCCAAATCTCCTGTGTGGCAGAATTCCGTGAGTCCCCTCAAATCTCTTGTTATAGTTTTATCAAATACAATCTTTTCAATGGCTTTGTGAGTGGGTGATGAAGGAATCAACCACTTCTTCTTCCGTGCCTCCTCTGTGGACAAATGGCCATGTTCACAATTGTGGAAATGTTGGTTCGTGTTCCAGCGGTGAGCGTTGCTACAGTGTAACATTACTGACCGCCATTTTTCCAGTAGAATTTCCAACGACCCTCCACATGTTTTTGAGCTCCACCAAAGATGGTTGCTGATTGACTTGGACCACTGTGAAATACCTTGCATATCTTTTTTTTTTACCTGCAGCCGACATTTTTTTATTGATTGTTTTTGCAAGATGCCAAACGTCAAATTGGTGATTTATATTTTTGTACTCTTCTCTCATTGTCTTGGCAATTGAAACGTGTCTGTCCGTGGCTATCAGGTCGATCACCATTCCCCGCGATTGTAGTTCTTGCAATGATGCTACAAAGCCAACTTTCTCCATGGCCACTGAGGATGTACTTTGTGACACCTGCACGACCACCGAACTCACAATTTTCTTACTTTCCATGTCCTGAAAGTGGTAGGTGCAGTACTTGGCTGAAAATCCTAGGCTGTCGCACTGTCCATCACCGGCTAGCCTGAACCGTTTGCCCGCGAATGTACTATCAATAGACATTTTTTCCATTCTCCAAGCTTCGCTAATGGCTGGAAATAGATAATCGGTTTGGTATTTGTAGAACTGAGTTTTCGCAATGAAATGGATTCCCACAAACTGAAAGAAAGACTCTAACTTTTTAAAACTTGAACCACTAAAAAGTGCCGCCGCTGCACAAAGTAGATTGCCTGCTGGCAGTTGCCCCAGCATGGGTTGTGCAGACCATGAGAAAGGATGATATTTTGTACAGGTGGCATGTATTTTAAGGTTAGTGCCTCGAATTGCACGAGTCACATTAATCAGTGGCTCCCCACATACTTCCCCACCAACCGAATGCCCACATTTCATCCGAATAATAATATCAATCAAACAACTATCGAATACAATGAATTTGGCCTCTTTCCTTATACTGTCACTCTGCATCCCAGCTGGTTCGGCCTGTAACGTTGAGGACATGTCACTCACATGAAAGGTAGAATCTCTGATATCGTCTTCCGCTATGTTCAGTGATATTGATGGTGTTTCATTGTCGTCCACTTCATTCTCTTCCATTGCAACATCTGTTCCTTCTCCGGCGATGGGTGAATAAAACAATTTCTTCAACTTTCTCGCGGTCTTAGTTTTTGCGGGTGTGGATTCTGTGAATTGATCTCCGACTGCATCCGAACTACCAGGAGGACATTCACTATCAATGGCTGGTGGTGGTATAGCTCCGTTGTCAATCACTTCATATTCTTCCCATTGGCACGATGCATCTCCAGTCTCAAGTCCCTGCCAAAAGGTTTGACAAGCAACATCTCTCGTTCGCTTCACTGTCTGTGTAGATCTAGTTCGTACACCCACTCGCAACTAGAGGACAGATTGGAAAAGGGATGTTCAGTTTAAACACAACTTAACAGTATTGAACTATTAACAGTGAAAAACAACATAATATAGTGACCAGGACACTAACCTTCTTTTGCTTTCTTTTCTTTGAAACTTTCTTGCCTCGAACTTCAACATCAGGACGCTGTTGCTCCGACTCGTGTGTGCATGTCTCCACTTCCTCTTGCGCAGGAACGACTATATTTTCATGATAAGCACATCCATCACGCACTGACGCTCCATCGACTCCCTGAAACATAGAACTTCCATTAGTATGTATAATAATATTGAAAACACAAAATGTACTTGGGGACCAATACCCACGTACATCTCAATAGCAAAACACGAATGAACGCTTTCTGTAGAACATTCAAACGACAATTATTCACGCATTGTTGATCTAGTTAGATGGAACTGTCAAGATCCATACCTCGGGCTCCTCATAGACTTCCATTGATGATATTATTGAAGATGATGCTTCAGTAACTCCCTGAAACACAGTAATTGCATTAGTATGGTTTTCTATTTTGTTAAAAAGAACATAAACTTTGTGCAGGCGTCAACGGCTCATCTAAATAGACCTGCACAAATGATCAGTTGTCTAAAATAAATAATGGATATGTAAATATGATTCGATTTGCTCGATCGTTGGAAGTGTCACCACCCAGAGATCTGCATCAACTACTAGGGGTGATGTTCTTGTAGAAGAAGCTCCGTCATCTCCCTGAAACATAGTACTTGCGTTAATAAAGAAGGAAGTATAGCGGATGTAATCACGTCATATGATTTCGCTTGATCGAACTGTCAGTATCCATACCTCGAAATGCATAAGAACATCAAGGGACGATGAAACTGCGGTGCACACTTCTGCAAGCTGTTGCGCCGACCCGTAACTGCATGCTCCCCCTTCTTCTTGGACTAATGCTCCATCGACTCCCTGAAACATAGGACGACTCGTTTGCCGCAGGGCCTCACCAAGGAGAGGACATCTAACTGCATGTAAGAGGCAGGCTGCAGGATCTAGTACATGGAAGGCAGGGGTGTGAGTTTATAAATACCTCACCCTCCCAGGAGAATATATGGGTGCAGTTCACCCTGGAGACCCTGGATGCCTAGGCAGTTAGCAGCAGGCTGGCCTGTGGTGGCAAGGCGGCACGGGCCAGAGGGGGTCATCTCTGTACCCGGTGCCCAAAAGGATGATTTATTATGATCAACCATATGGATTATTTACCTATAACCATGTTTTGTATCAATAAAATCCAACGGCCTTCCTTTTATTGCCAACGCTTGAACAAAGTGGTGTGGTAAGTATTTTTGGGGGAGGAGGCAAGGCCGGGAGGCTTGATGCCAACCCGCAAAATAACATATGTATGTCTGCTGCATATGGGTTCAACGGTTATGTGGATTGAAGGTGGGCGGCCAGCGTGAGGGAGGATGCTGGCCGGAGACATGTGGTGTGACAAGACAAGGCACAGGAAGACTATTCAATGGAGACACACTAGATTCATTTAAAAAATCAAAACAACCATTGTTAAAATATATGTTGGGTTTTATTTTAGATCTTAATTTCAATTGAACATAAATAATAAACATTACACATTGTAAAGTTCCGGTTGCAGCACATCCAGGGAAAATCCGCGGTATTGTCCACTGTCGCTGGGGAAATGTTGTCTAATGGCAAGTACCGCACAGGCAGGTATTTACTCTCCGAACGCGGTGTCCGAGCCTCCCGTGAAGCCACCAAGTGAAGCAACGATAGGCCACCAGCCTGTACCACCTGTGAAAATGAAAGATGCAAACTGTATTAAAATGACAAAACTTTCTTATCACTGTCGATTCAGGTAAAAAATGTCATTCTGCTTTGAAAAAAATTCTATCTAGAAAATGCACAATATGGAACCAATTTACATGCATTCGAATGATATGTAGATGTAATTTTATATGTGGGAGTCGACCATGAAATAGTAGTGGCATCACTGACATCACAACCAGAGTATACTTACTCGTTACTCGGATTACGCGGACGAACAGTGCCGCGAAGTTCGTGCATAAGCACCATCATCATCCTCAACACGGTCCGTGAGAGGCAGGCTTCCCTGAACTCTGGCAGCTCGGTGATGCATTGCGGACTTGGCTCGCCTTCCGAAATGTAGGCCAAGCACCCGGAATTTTCACGGCAGCAGCAGTTCTCCTCCTCAGTTGGCATTAGCTTGCACCGATTGCACGTGCACCAGGTGGAGACGCCGTCCATGCGACATGGTCCAGGCTCTTCATCCGTTGACTGGTCCTCCCAACTGCCGTCCGAATCCCCATCGTTTTCGCGTGCTTGCCTTTCCAGTAGTTCTTCCTCGGTGTACTCGGGCTCGTACATATACGGCATTATTGTAGCCATTGTGTGGTAAAGAAAGTAAAATAATTTACAGAGATGGTACAGGTGTTCACAAGGCCTAGAAGCGGCGAAGGTAGCTGACCAGAGCACAGAAACGAGTCACAGAATACTCAAAGTAACACAGAGAGAGTAATGGAATCGAAAATCTGCTGCTGTGTGTTGTGAAACGGTGTGTTTATACTTATTGAGGAAAGAGGCGTCCTGCCATTTCCATGGCGACACTTCATTAGCTGAGGCGCAGCGATTGTTGACACGAAACGTGCTTTGGCGTTGGGAAATGGGCGGTACGCGTCTGCTGATGTCAGGCTCAGGGGCGGGGGATTTGATTTAGTGCCGCAAAAGCAGGTGAGCCAGGGCGATGGGGGGAAATGATAGGATTATCAGAAAATGGCAGCTGATTTCGAGTGCGTTAATGGACGAAAAGTCGGGTAAGGTCCATAGGAAAGTTTTCTACGATCTACCGATTTATGCTTAAAAACACATGGCCGAACCGTAGGGACAATAAAAAAAAAAGTCCCGGAACTATCCTTTAAGTGAAGGGGGAAACTCAGCTTCTTCCATGACTTTGATGGAAGAAACCAAACCCTTTTTGCTGTAGAAGTGTAGACTCCTTCCATTTTCCTTAGCAGGAAGAGCAGATGCAAATACTCATTCACTTTGGAGGAGGTTCATTCTCCAACTCATTCTGTTTTTTATGTCTAATCATAGGGATTAAAATTCAGATTTGATGAGAAGGAGCTAAAAGCAGCTCCTGGGTACCCAGCATTAACCAGTGACCAAGAGCCATCACTGGCCTCATTACTGGCACTGGACCATTGCAAATTACTAGTGGTAATCTTCCTAATCTCAGTCTTCCTCGTCTCTGTAGTTGGGCTGGCACAGAAAGGAGGGGAATTATGGGAGTTGTAGTATCCCATAAAGGTAGAGGGACTATGGGGTAAACATTTGTTGGGAAATGGCGGGATACCATGTTTCGTCTTCTGTGTTTCTTCCCCAAGCACCCAAGGACCCCTTGCCCAAGTGATCCTCCCTCGCTTGTCCACTGCCAGGGTTGGGATCCAATAGCGATGGCCCTTCGCTGGCCACCTGAATAAGGGATTCCTGGGGATTGAGTAGTGAAACACCCTCAGCTTTTTCACACAACCCAAAAGAGAATTTCGCCATCAGAACTCCATAGTCTTCCGACGTAACCATTGTGAAACGCCTCTGGTAGCTTCATGTACCCTTGCCACAGGTCTTCCCTCCTCAGTGACTCCCACAACAACTCCCAATTCATAAGTCACTTTAGATCTGCACATCTTTCTCCTTTTCCCTCCAACCCTCTGGGGAGTGTGGTGCCGGTCGGGTGCATAAGAATGCTACTGAAAGCATTCAATATGATACAATGTAGCACGATTTCTGTCAGTTATGCTAGAACTACCCCCACCTCCCATCCTATAGATAGATCTGTGTGTGGTATTTCCACATGTTGCCACTGAGGGCCTAGCTTGCTTTGAGGTATGCATGGATCCTAGGCTTTGTTATTAAGTGTGAAACTTGCAGGCAAGGACCGAGTAGAGCATCTGCTTCATTAGTCCCAATGGTAAATGGCAAGGCATCCTCAAATAGTACTCAGGGGCAAATGGGCATATGGCATTAATGCTATCAGATCTTCCTTACATCCATTTTTAGTAAGCTTTTTAAAATGAATCTTAATACCTCCGTTGCATGGGCATGACTGGTAAACTGGTCCTCGGTCTTGGTCCTTCATAATATTTTCATGTTGGTGCAAGCAATAGTTCTCAAGCAGTACATGCCTTCCCTAGACATGTTCTCATGTATCTCTGTGTTATATTTTGGAGTGCTACAGTCCTAATTATTGGTTCTTCAGTAAACCAATTGCCAAGGGGGTTACGCCGTTCTGTTGTAAATCGTTTACAATCCTGGTAATTGGAGCTTAGTGTTTTGTAGCATTGGAGCTGCCATGCTGGATGGTCTAGTGATAGCAGACCATGTAAGGTGCAGGCTACGTGCCTCAGATAATTATTTAAAATGTCATAAGTATTTAATCAGTTGGCAAAGGCTGAGGACCGGATTCTAACAAAGGCTTTAGCTGAAAAGACATTAAACCGACTAGTGCTACCAGCTTTAACACTCCTAAGTCTGTAACACAAATCACACCCTATGACCAAAAGGAACACAATAACTGCATAGCTTCAAATGGTTGCCACCAACCTATAATGCTTCTGTGAATCAGGGTCCACTTTAATTCAGACTTCGGCCAATGCAGCCTCTAAACTGGACATGGCAGGAAAAGTAATATTTAACAATTCTGCATAATAGTTCCAGCCTTTAGCAGGATAAATAACAATTTCATCGGATCTCCTAATCCAAAGACCTTGGGCTACTGATCCCATGCCGCAATAAGGTCTCCATCTGGAAGTATGAGCAGATAGTCGATTTGATTTGTTGCATGGAGTTGCTACTATTTCTCCACCCATGCTGAGAATCTATGTCACTAAACCAGGAAATACTAGAACGGGAACTTTAGTGTCAACCACGAGTCCTGCAAACATTCTGGTTTTTTTCTCACTCCCCTCCGCTGTGGTCACGTGCCAGCAAAGTTCCCTTTTATACCTAGCTTTGTGGTCCGTTACTAGCAGTGCTCCTCCACTGATTTCCTGAAGCCCTCTTCCACATATAGTCGCAGCTTCCATTACAAATACTCAGTCTCTAGCAATAATGTGACAAATGACAGTAGGAATATAATCCTAAACAAAGATCTACTTAACACCAGTGTGTGACCATTGATGTGCATCACTTTCTAATGTCCTGATGAAGGCTTTAAGTGCAAGAAAAGCCGAAACACTGCTGACTTTGATGTATTAGCTCTTTGAGAAGCGTTTGCTAGAGATGAATTGGACTGAGCGGTCCTGTGATTGCTATCTTATCAAGGTTCTGTACACAGAGAAGCTGATGTGCTACACTGTATTTTGGGCACGGCCTTACTGTCTGCAAGGGTAGTTGCCAGCTGTGTTGGGGCACCAATCCCTAAAAGGGCTCTTTCTGTGATTGGAGGACTCTCGGTTACTAATTAGACCTAAATAAATGCAATACACTTTCAGATCTCGGAGTGAGATGGTCAATGTTCGGGTTGACGGAGTGATGGAAGGGTGTTTCAGTCTATTGGCTTGTGTTTTTCATGTTGAGATTCGTTGTCTACTTTGCCATTGCTGCATAAGCTATGTGTGACCATGTTTGAAATAGCCTTCAGTTCAGGTTGCAAAGGTTAAAGTGCATAGAAGTATTAGTTTTCTGAGTCCCTTTTAAAAAGTGCAGCTGGCAAAAGGCACCATTAGATTTTCCCAATAAATGCACCCCTGGTATTTCTCAAATAGTTTGCTGTGAAAAAAATCAGGAATTGTATTTTGTGTAAGTGGGACCGTTTTTGCGTTTTTTTGTGGTGGTGGTCTGAGATTGTTTTTTTTGTGTCCCTTTTCGGATCCTATCTTATCTGCCCATCTGATCTGCTCTGGCCGTTTTTTGATATTCGACACAGGTGTGAAAAACCATTGAGAGGCTGCAGAGCCCGGAATTGTCACTGTAGTTTGTGGGCCGTGTCCCCCTGATTAAACCATCACTCTATCTTGCTCCACCTCCCACCATCACCTCTGCCAGTTCAGAGAAAGGTTGCATTTTAGTCTTGCTCACAATGTCAGAGAAAGGTTGCATTTTAGTCTTGCTCACAATGTTTAGACCTGAGTTTAGGCTGTGTTGGCAAATGCCTAGATTTAACCCAGATGGGCCACTGCCAGGAGGTCAGCAAACAAATATTGGAAAACAACTGGACTCCAGTGTTCCTGTGAGACACTGTGTAGGGAGAACCGAAAACGTGACAGGATGAGTGGGTGACAGAACTCGAGTGTGAGTTGATTGGGCAACTCTGACCGATATTCTGTTGAAGATCTGAAACTGGAGCAAATTTGGCATGTAAGCGCGTAGGAGTAACCGTAAGCAGTCGTCTGGCCATTCCTGATGATTGACTAGTATTTCAGAAATGCTCCCATTTTCAGAAAGGCACTTTCATTATTTCAATGTTTATCCCTTTTCATAGCCTGAGCCCTGCTGCTGCTAACCTTGCCAAAGTGGGCATCCAGGGGAAAGCGTTCCTAACAAGACCGCTCTTGTGAAATGCATTACACCCTGAAAGAGGTAGATTTCTCTGAAATACCGCAGACTTATCGGCCATCTTTTGTTGCTGCCGATGAGAGTTGCAAGAGCTCTTTTTAGGAACCAGAGAAAACCATCTGAAGTGGTCCCTTTTCATTCTAACCTCGTTCAGTTTCCAGAAGCCAGTCCTTAGGGGTTTGATGACTAGCAGTTTTGTATTGTAGAGCCCAGTTTCTTTGCTGGAGCCACAGTACATGTTGCTGCAGCAACTCACTTTGATGCCAAATAGACAGGCGGCACAGCGAGACTGAAGAATCCCTGAGCAGCACGGTGCAGGAGACATTCACTGACTTGGATTCATTGAATCCCTAGAGAGGAGTGACCATCAGTCAGCCCGGGCGTCTGCCCTGCTTTCCCATCAGTGAGGAGTACTCGCCCATCATTGGCTGCTTTAGCACATTTGAAGCAATGCATAGGAGTGCATTACCTGGTGTGACCTTCCATTATCCAATGTGAAACTCTTAACCAAAACTAATGTTATTGTGGGGCCTGGTGCTCCTATAACCCTTCACCCTTTGCTCTTTTCATTGTGAGTCCCTCGGGCCCACTCCTTGGGATGTGGGCTTCCTGGAGGCAGGATTTCCTAGGTTTGCTCAGATTACTTGGAAACATTAGATCTAAGCTTCCAATGTGGAAGCGTGCAGCAGAGTATACTTTGGCTGCTGTAATTTTCTCTGCCACTAGAATATCCCATAGTTTAATCCACCATAAGGCAAATATGGGGCCCTCTGGAGATTTCTAGGCCCCGGCTATAGTAATCTTAGCAGCCAGCAGGAGTTGAGTAATCAGTTTTGCAGTCCTCCCGGATCTGGGGTATATCCCCGAAACTGGTGCCCCCAGCAGGAGCACTTCGGGCTGAAGAGGGAGCCTAATGTGGGTGATTTCCTCGATACAGGCAATAATCTTCTCCCAGAATGTTTGAATTAAAGGACACTCCCACCATATCTGAAAGTATGATCCCCGTGCTCCACATTTTCGCCAGGACGACTGGTCCAGGGTCCTCTGCATATGATGTAACCGCGTTGGGGGAAGGCACCACCAAATCACCAGCTTAAGGGTGCACTCCTTGTTTGTTACACAAGTGGAGGAAGAGTGGCTCCTCATCCCGATGGCGAACCATTCCCGGTCCTCTACCAAGCGACCCAGAGCCTCCTCCCATTGGGACATATATTTGGACCGAGAAGCAAGCAGTTTATCTTGTAGAAGTTTGTATATTTTAGATATGTTGTCCACCTGAGACTCGTCTTGCAGGGTAAGTTCAATTGTCCCCCCACCCGCCTGTGTGTGATCCAATGGAGAAGTCAGGCATATGCGTATCTGTCAGCTTCAGTCAGGTGGAACATTTCCTTACAAATGTCAAAAGTACAAGGCTGGTCATCGGCAAGCAGGTCTGCTATGGTGAGCAATCCCCCGTGAATCCACTGCCCAAAGTGACCAGGTTGCAGGCCCGCGGTGAAGGAAGGGCAATGGAAAATCGGTGTGACTGGTCCTATAGCTCCTGGGATCCCCTTATACCTTAGCACCCAGTCCCAGACTTTTAGAGGTTTTTGTGGTTGGAGAGCAGCAAGGGCCATGATTTGTTTGTGCCAAGTGAGGAATTATGTGGCAGGGAGGGAAGAGGAAGTGAAATCCTGGACTGTTCAATGTGAACCCATTTCGATCTGTTGGAGGGAACCTGCCAGGTAACTAGCCTCGCAAATTGTGCAGCAACATAATATTTACATAAATTTGGAACCCCTAATCCACCCAGACAGTGACTGCCCGTCATCACCCTTTTGGGAAGTCTAGCTTTTCTGCCCCGCCAAATAAACCGAAAAACCTTTGTTGTAAATGGAGAAGGGGGCTCAGCGGGATCTACACTAGGAGGGCCGAACAGAAATATAGGAACCGGGGCAGGAGATTCATTTTACAGGTCGTAATGCACCCCAGTAATGAGATTTTTTGGGTCGGCCACCTTACCAGATCAGCTCCCAATGCTTTGAAAAGAGTTGGAAAGTTGGTTGCATAAAGCTTTTCCAGGGAGGCTTCAATTCGCACCCCTAGGTATTCAAGGGAGTCTCTGTTCTATTTAATTGGGCAGATCGGTTGAGAGAGAGAATGTCACTGCCCTGGTTCAAAGGGGTACCTCTGTGGGAAGCGGAGTGGGGGCCCTGTGTCTGAAACCATGCTGGCACAGTAGGAAGGTTTTCTGTGTTTTTTGCAGTCTGTGGGTGGTATGTTGATTTCTTACTGGTGGAAGGGCTGTAGTTGTCTTGTGTGTTCATACCAGTTCTGTGCATAGTGCTGTATCATGTGGGATCACAAGGTTGTGGTAGCCAACCTGGTACCCGGTTTCCTTTAGCACACCGATTTCTTACACGGAGTGTAGGTAAAGAAATTATGTTGATCTTTGTCCTTGTTGAAATGAAAACATTGAATTTCTGTAGTGGGCTAAGTCGCATCATACTACGCTCATCTGGCTGCAAAGGTGGTGGTGTTGGTGGTGACAGTGTTGGTTGTCTGGCATACGCACTTTGATGTTTTGCACTTTCAGATCTTTCATTTTGGTGTTTGAAAGACACTATGTACAGGTGGAGTAATGGCTTTCTTTTTCACCCATCTATGCAACTCTGGCATGGTCCTCTTCCTCCTCTGGATTAGTGGTCTCCAGGAATTGTGTGTGGCCGTCTGGACTTGGAATGGATCACAATCTGTATCTTGCTCATCATCATAACCATTATCCTCCGACTCCCTGCATGTGGGTGGTGGTGAAGACCAAGAACGTCCCAGATCCTGCCCCGCTACACTCTGGATGGTATCTTCCTGCTCCTCGTTGGATTCCTCCTGCCCTTCTAACCTAGAAACATTAGACTGAACTTCCTTCCTCCTCCTTCCAGGAATGTAACACCCGAGCATGTATTACTACTATCTCTTATGTTAATAATTGCTTTTATACTCTGCGAAATCACAACTGTATTCGTTTGAGAGCATCTAGGCGTATCCATGGAGTGGTGTCCTGTGCCCCAACCCCCACCCCACCTGCCAGGGATATCCAGACCTTAATCTGCTGGAGGAAAGAAAATCAGCGAGGGGAAGATGAAGCATGGCAAAGCGGGAAGTAGATGCTACAAAGATAGGGAGGGAGAGATGCAGCCGGGGAAAGAAAAATGGTGCTAACTTTGGCACATGTCAGTCCTGTTGGGTGGACCATAGTCCTGCAAAGTTGAGGTGGCAGCTATGCCCTAAAGTGCTGTGGTGATTGGGTTTGGTTCCCAAGGCAGATTTGGGCACCTGTACGTTACTATGCAATGCAATGCAATGTTGGATGGCTGAGGGCCTCTGGAGTGTGCTTGGGAAATCCTGGAGGTTTGCTCGGGCATCTCTATATGTTGTACTCCAGTTCAAATGCCATATTGTTCATTCTGTGATTGCCCAGCCTGCGCCAAGAGGGGCCTAGTCAAGGATAGTCTGTGTATAAAGGTGAATCTAGTTGCCAGGGTCGAACTGGGGCATACAATTGTCTCGGGCACCAACGGAAAAGTCTCCCACAGCTGCAAATGGCTACTCATTCCTTTTGTGGCAGACAGAGTCGTACCCATGGGGGGGGTTGATAAAATATGATGCAAATTGTGCATTTTAAAGAATATTCATTCAGTAACACATTCACACAGTAACACAGGTACTAGCCGCATGGTGACTTAACTTATCAAAGTGGCCCGCAGGGGCCAAAAAAATGGCCCACTCTGAAGCAAAACAAAAGGGCCCACACTAGCATTTTGCGTTTTTGGTTCAGGCATTGCCCTATTGACTGGTAGTTGGTAACAGAAGGTAAGGGATTGGAGTGGTCAGTCTAGTATGGAGGAGTTGTAAAGGCCTTGGCACTTTGATGCCAAAAAGGTGGTTATTAAGAGTTTGTTCTGTGTCATATCGCGCTAGGCTTCATTTTATTTCGTGGTGTGAGGTGAGGCCGGCTGGTGTCTAACTTGTGCAGGAGGAGCAGCTGAAAGTAAACTTCATGCCTTAAATGCCTTTACAGACCTGCTATTATAGCCGGGCGTTAAATGGCTACCAGTAGAGCAAATACTCCTTTGTTCTTAGTCCTGGCCTGGTGGCGGTGCCCTTTGCTTTTGCATATGTTTAGGCATTTGGCAATGACGGGAGGGAGGGGGCGGGACTTATCCATCTGAAAGACCCATCACCGATTGTTACGTAGCCAATAGGATTGCCATCAGTGCCAAATGTCCAAACATATGCAAAAGGTGAACAAGTTCCCTTTTAAATGTTAGTCAAGGTGCCATGGCTGTCTACAAAAGGGTACTGCTCTACATTAATTGACAAATGTGCTTAACACCATACACAACAGTAGCCTCGAAGTTTATGCAGTGACTTTAACTGTTTCCTGGAAGGCTTAAAGTGATTGTGCTTTCTGAGACTCCTAGTTTCCCAGGCAGCATGTGGATTATGGAGCTAAAACAATACTCTTTTGGCTGAAGATGTTTCTCTAAGAATGTGCATATTGTAAGGTTGCCGTCATTTGAGTTGTTTATTTTTTTCAAGTAAACTATCGGATTTCTGTCCTATGGGCCCACGTGAGGTCACCCAGTCCTTTTTTTTTCTTCCCCTTTGGATTCTGAGACTTGCAGTTGTTTCTTACCCAATTGACATTTAGGTAAAGAAACTACAAGTCAGAATTCCGAGCATAAACAGTTCTGGATGTCTTTCTCACGCAAGGCCATGGGAAACTTGAAAGTGCTGCTCCATAAAACCGTATTACTCTAGGTCTTGAAACCCAAAATATAAATATTTGGAACAAGTGCAGTTTAGAAGGCATGTGTTCAAGTGTCTGAACTGTAGAGTGTGTTTAAAATCCTGGCTTCACTGTTTAACCACAGTGTGTGACCCTGGGCAAGTAATGTAATCCCTTGTGGCATGGAGGACTAGCCTCAGCAGAGCCATCATTTGTTCCCGTTTTGCTACCAGTCACCAAAGTGGCATGGGCCATCGAGTGAAACTCTTTGCTATGCCCTGTTATGCTATGTTATTGAAAATTGTATAGCACATAGTCTATCATAAAAACAAAGTGTCTGTGTGTGTGTTGGGGCAGGGGAGCAGGAAGACAAAGTACTTATTTTATTTTATTTTACATTTATAAAGCGCTCACACAGCCCGCAGGCATCGGGGCACTGTTACAGGAATTGTTTGTTTTTCTTAGTTGCGTAATTGTGCTTTTTTTTTTGTCTTAGTTACGTATTTATAACGCGCTTAAACACCCAGAGGTTTCTAAGCGCGGAACCGGGGATCGAACCTGTTGTTGCTTCGTGTCGTCTTGCTTCCAAGACGCGCAACACCCAGAGGTTTCTAAGCGCGGACCCGGGGATCGAACCTGTTGTTGCTTCGTGTCGACTTGCTTCCAAGACGCGCACGCTGCCGCTGAGCTATCCTCCCGGGATTGTTATACTCCAGTGAGACATAAATCAATATGCATGCAGCGATGATAGCCAATGGGTAAATGGGCTTTCTACTGAGATCTCTGTTTAAACTGTTGGCCACAGGTTCCAATCCCCTCAAGTTTAATCTTCCCAAAGTCAGGTCTGAATGATGTCACTTCCTGTGATGTCACTTACTGTGATGTCATATGCAAATGAAGGGCCCCGCAATTAATTTCCGGCACTTGACCCCACAATTCCTAGGGCCAGTCCTGAACATCTTTGGTCATTGGGATTCCCGTATGGTAATGGTGACGAAAAGCTGCCTTTCCCTACTGCATTTGTCTACCATTCCCCCAACGCCGATTTCACTTGTCTACCTCTTTCTCCATTTCGCGATCCTCCCCCTGCCTCCAAGACTGGCGGTGCGTTTAATCTGCTCGTGCGGCATTTATAACATTCTACCATGAACTCACTTGAATCGAAAGCTAGCGCCGAACCAAACAGCCCATTTCCAAGTATGGTTGCCTGTGCTTACTCCAGAGAGCTTGTGGTCGCCAGCTAGGATTGTGTAACAAGTAGGGCTTGAAGCTAATGTAGCTCGGCCCACTGCACTGACATTAACATCTGTAAATGCCCGCAGTGCGCTGCAGAGTGGCCATTCACAGATGCTGGTTGGGCCTTGCCCGCTCAGGCCCTACCCTGAGGATGCCTCTGGTCGGCAGGTGTGTTTGGTTTGGGGAAGAGTCGGGGCTCAGGGGGAGGAGAGTTAATCAGTTACTCCGCGTGAGGTCAGGCGCTGGTATCTTTTTCAGCACACTGTACACATTCCTCAGAGCCCGGGCGTGTTATGCGGTGGGAACTCGCGCAGGGTGATGCTCGGGTGGGGGGCGAGAGTGTTTGCCCCCGCAACCTATACACTTTCCCAGAAGCCTGGACCCACAGCAGCTGCTCTGATCTGACCCCCTCGACTGTAGAGGAGAGCCGGCCATCATCACGTGTCCAGGAATGTGTAGTCGGCCCCACCACCGGGGTACTCCTGCACTTCCCCGCCCGCTGCTGTGCCGTGGGTCCGGCCGGCTCTGCGGGCTTCCTAGCTCCTAAAATGACCAGGCCTCCTGCGCAGGACTCGTCTTTACAACCGCTCTTCGCCAGAGAAATGCTAAACGCTCACAGATCTCAGTGGCTTCAACGCCTTTCATCCCTGTCACGTTCCTAAAATGTGCGTGCATAAATGGGCCTAGGGAACACCTATGCTGTTTAAGCACCAAGAATGTGGGGCTGTTCTAAACTATACAAATGGTCTTTATACGTAATTTATAAATCGTCTTTTTTGTGCAAGAATTGCAGCTCGTATTTGTGGCGAGTCTTTATCCAAGAATGTGAGACACCGTATTGAAGCAATAGATTGCAACAAAAAGCTAACGAAATACCGGCAACTTCAGTGAGAAACCCTCCTGCTAACAAGCTACACGTATCCAGTGATAATGTCGCCCCGAACATGGCCGCCAGGTGGCGACATCTCCCTAAAAATGCACCGTCCAGAAAATCGAACCCTTTCCCCAAATAGTCTAGGATTGGAGGTAAAAATATAGAAGTATCCTCCCCCCCCCCCCGCCTCCTAGAAAATTTGGGGAACGAATTTTAGGGGTCAGGAAAAAGAAGTCGCTATTACACTGCAGCTCCAGTAGGGACTGCCTGCCCCTAGTGGCACAATATACCATGCAGCCCCATGGAGTGTTCTGACTCAGGCCATCTCCAATGTCACCAAGTGACGCACAAAGCTTTTGCTGTTGGGGGGGGGGGTAGAGGAGACACCCCCCTCCTGACTATTCTATACGATTCATGGGTCAGCCGTCAAGGCTGGTAAATATTTTCAGTTTAGGGGCATAGATATTTCTCCATATTTGATCGAGCAGGGGAGCTCCAAATAAGTAGGGTGATTTTTTTTTTGGGGGGCGGGAGGGGCAGAGGGTGTCATCTCCTCTGAGAATTTTTTTTTAAATAAAGTGTTGAAATTGTGCATTTTGCCGCGTCAAATTAATGGGATTTGCGGATTTGCCGCAGGGAACAGTTGGACGTCCGTGTTGGCAGTCCAGTGCCCTAGTGCCAAACACTTGCCCGAGCAGATTGGGACCCAATCAACACTGGTTGCTCTTTCAGTCTGGTGGGCAGAGTCTCGTGGACCGTCTTTTTTTGTAGATACTCCCGACAAATTTGTTAATGGAGAGTGCCCTTAGCAGACCTTGTAAATTAGGAGTTTTACTACCACTGTGTATGTTCGTGGTTTTACTGAAAAAAAGCCTGTTCCTGGACAGTGGATGGATGCTGCAGTAACAGTAGATCTGAGCCCCCTCGTGGGGAAAATATGACCCCCCCCCCCCCGCCTCTCCAACCTCAATTTCATAATTGACACCTCAAGCAAGCGCTGTCAGAGATGATGGCCGATTTTCACAGACCCATCCATCCTCTTGCCTCAATCTAGGAGTGCAAGCAAACCCTGAAGGAAGTAACCCGGAAGCAGTTAAAATGAACAGGAAACAAATGGCTGTTGCTAAACATTGCAACAGTGTGTTTATAAATGCCTCACAAAAGGCTATAGTGAAGTGTTCGCCCTCAAAGGTTAAGTGTTCGTCTCAGGCATGCATTAGGCAAGTCCTCGCCGGGTCATATCGGCCCCTCTTCCTCTCGACATTGTTAAACCAAGTTCCATTAAGTTGGGTACTAATACCAGCTATTGTTACAGCGCTTAGAGGGGTTAGGAATCTGGCATGGAGCCGTATATAAAAACTGGGTAAAGAAAGTGCGGGGGAGGGTTTGAGAGGACTATTGCGCAACACTGTAATGGGGTATTTGAAGATCTTCAAGGTCATTATGGGTTTTGGAATTGTTGCGGTACCCGATTTTCTATGGGTACGGTGAGTCGCAGCACACCAGGGGCGGGGGTGCTTCTCATTCTTCGTTTGGGCCCTGTTCTACAGGAGAGGGTATCCTAGCAGTTTAGTGTGTGGGTGTCGGGTTGGTGAAATGCAAGTTCTGAAAGAGGTGAGAGTTTGACCGGAGTTGCTCCCAATCACCCTCCCCGCTTCTTTGTATGAAGGTGTCCTTGCTTGTTTTGTAGATCTTGGCCTCCACTCTTTCTGGGGCCACACGCTTTACGGGGATTCTTACGGCTGGGAACAGTTGCAGCCCCTCTTTGCTTCTTTCCACTCTGCCCCACTTCATGCCACTTGCCAGGTCAGCTGATCTGCCTCTTCATTTCTATAGCATTGGCATGCACTGAATCCACCGTTGTCCACACGGCCTTCGTCTCTTGGAAGAGGGTGTTGGGAGGTGGTATAGTTCATATTTCTCCAGAGAGGCAAGCAGCAAAGTTCTTGCATTTCTTTCTAGTCCTGTCCCACTCCTTCAAGTCTTCCTCGCATGCATGATGAACAGCAGACAGTATATGGAGGTAGATACCAGGCATCTGGTCTTCAAGAGGTGTGCACGACAAAGCACCACGCGCTCTCTTGAGTACGGAGTGATTGACTCCTTCAATCATGTTGGCGCGGGGACATAGTATGTGGGAAGTAATGAACCAGGATTCCCTCTTACCGAAGATGTGATGGACACTTGCCATGAAGTCCTTCACAAGTAAAGCCAAGTTTGGCTCTATCATCAAGCCTATCCAGTAGGAGCGTGTGGCCTTCCACCAAAGAGTCCTTCACAAGTAAAGCCAAGCTTGGCTCTACCATCATGCCTATCCAGAAGGAGCGTGTGGCCTTCCACCAAAGAGTCCTTCACAAGTAAAGCCAAGCTTGGCTCTACCATCATGCCTATCCAGAAGGAGCGTGTGGCCTTCCACCAAAGAGTCCTTCACAAGTAAAGCCAAGCTTGGCTCTACCATCATGCCTATCCAGAAGGAGCGTGTGGCCTTCCACCAAAGAGTCCTTCACAAGTAAAGCCAAGCTTGGCTCTAGCATCATGCCTATCCAGAAGGGTCCTTCACAAGTAAAGCCAAGCTTAGCTCTACCATCATTCCTATCCAGGAGGAGCACCTGGCCTTCCACCAAAATCATGGGAGGATGGAAAGGGCCTGGCAGCGACGCTGCTCTGGAGGGCGTGGCTGCATCTTTCTTGGCTGGCTTACAAATCTGTACAATGCGTTGTATAAGAGGAGGCTGTTGGTGGATTAAAGGTCTTATGGGCAATGCTATGGGGTGTTTTTGTTACACCGTTCTGCTCCGATGTTTTAAATGAAGGCTTTGTTGGATAGGCAGAAATATTTCAAGTGGATCCTTGTTCTCGCCAGGCCCCACAGAGACTTCCTAGAATGGGCACCATGAAGGTTTATCTTTTCAGCCTGTAATGAGCCAATCAAGGTTTATATTTTCAGCCTGTGATGAGCCAATCAAGGTTTATATTTTCAGCCTGTGATGAGCCAATCACTATTGTTTTGTGCTTTCCGTAGACACTGATGCTAGTGTTCGGTTGAACCAATGCACAGCTCATTAGCAGAGCCCAACTTTGTGTTAAAAAGCGTACCCACTGCAGGGTTCGAAATTAAGATGCGATGAACAGGCGCTAAAACCAGCTCCTAGGTGTCGGGCATCACCCAGTAGGCAGGAGCTACACATGAGAGGCACACTAACTTTATCTCCATTATGTATGATTCATTAGGGTTAAATGTGTACTAGATATGTACCAATTGTTCTTTATTGGTATCCCCAAATACTTAAGGTTAATGTCAAATCTGCATGTTTGTAAGGCATCAATCGGTCTGGGGAGCCAAAAGTAGCTCCTGGTAACTGTTGCCTTCAAGCTAGCCAGGCTGTCCTAGGCTGGAGGCTCGAGCTAAATGGCTCCCCTCACTTTCGAAGTCAGCACTACAGCTGGATGGCTATCGGGCATGATAGGTGTAAGGAAGTGCGCATTCATGATTGCAGCGTGCCCCGGCCCTAGCTACAAAGGATTCCAGTCACTCTCCTAGCTAGGATTATATTATATCAGATTGTTTTTATATTGTGCAGTGTTTGCCATTTGCATGGCCTTCTGGCCCTATTACGTCAAGATCAGTGGGCCGTATGGAGATGCCCTGGGATTGGTAGTATGGCTGTTTCTACCACCTTTAGAGAAGAGAGAATTTGGATAGTCGATCCAGATTGGCCAAGCTTTGGGCCTTTTGCGTTTGGGTGCAAGTGTTCTATTCATTTGCTGTCTTGGCTCGCGGTGTCAGCCACTTGCAATCCTTCCCCCATTTCCTCCCTGCCCAGGATGGGAATCCTGGAGGTTTATCAGTGGAGCTGTCTCGAGGGATCTCTAGTGCGCAGGCGTGTGGAAGGCTGCCACAGTGCAAGAGTGCGGTAGGTTCCTCTCACCTGGCGTGCAGGAAGGTATTCACTTCATCTGATGAGTAACTTGACTTCCTTCTGTTCCATCTAGTGCCTTGATGCCTTTTCAAGGTGATTGTGTGCTCTACAAGTACCCACTGCCGTACCAGACCAGGTGAGCTAAGAAGCTATGGGGAGTGCTTTGGGTATCTGAAGGCCCTCCCAATGTGCAGTCTGTCTGTGGATAGCACGAATGCCCCTGCAATATCCAATCCAATATCCAATCAGTGCTCTGGAGCGATGCCGGTGCCATGGCATTTGGAGGCCCTCATTTGGTCAATGTCTTTCATGTTGGTGAATTGTACAATCCTCGACTCACAGCCAAGCCCGCTGGTTATGTACGGATTAGTGTGTTAGCATAACAAAATGGAACATAGAAAAGGCATGAGCAGTTTTAAAACGTTTAGAAGTCTGTTTGTTTTCAAGATCATGGACCAAGTTCAACACCCAGGGTGTGTCCATGATTTGGATCATGCTTTACCAGTTACAGCCATGGAGGGTAAATGGCTCAAGGACTGAACATGGATGTCCCTGGTCCGTTGGTGTACATGGTAACATGATCCTACAGCGATTGAAAAGCATGGACAACCAACAGCATACCTGGACAGGCCGTGGATAGTCATAGATTTGATGTTCATAGTACCACGGACATACATGGTTGTCCCCGATTCTGAAGATTTTGGAGAGACATAACCACTTGAAAAGGACTGCCTTGATTTTTTCACCCACTTGTTCATTTTCCCCATGGATTGTCAACCATTCTGTGGCTTGAAATTAAAACCATGCAAATCCATATTTAATAAGTAACCCCAGAAGGCCACAGTGCCAAGATGTTCTGTTGTTAGAAACAGCCTCCATTTGCCTGTTCACAATGCATAGAATTTCCACCCAAACTTCAATCCATACAAATGACCACCGGGGAAAGCAGGCCCCATGCAAATGTATGGAAAACACATCTTTCATGACTGATCAGGTTTTCCAGTTGAATAACAAGTGTCAGGCAGTGCAGTTACACACCTTCGAAAGACCTTAACAATATCAGGATGACTTTATGAATTGTATAGTGAATAGGTTCTAACCGTGTTAAGTAGAAATATACACTTGTTTGTGCACTGTGAACTATTTTAGATATGTATTTATTCATGTTGGAATGAAAACCTGTCTCGCTTACTGTGCAAAGCATTGTGGGTATGCAAATAGGCTGAACCCTGGGGAACAGAAGATGCATTTTTCTAACCTGATAGTAGAGGTCCCTGGTCTGCCCATTGCATAAGATTTATGCAACCTGCTCACATTTCCCATGGATTGTGCTAACAAAATGATTTAGATTAACTAGGTTTTTAGAGGATGCAGGTACCGGAATTGTTAGGTTTGGTCTCAAATTAATTTGAATTTTAGAAGCTGTGAGATTTCAGAGTTCTGGTTTGTTTGAGGGGATGCCGAAAAAAACAGTAATTGTTTTTTTTGTTAACGGAAAAGCCATTTTTTTCTTCCAAACATAATCACTCTTAAGACCAATTTTTATTATAAATATTTACAAAATACAGAGATGGCCAAAATCAAATGGACACATCCATGGATCGTGGACAAAGCATAGATAAATTAGGGTGTCGCACTGTGCAGTTCCGGTTGCCTGTCCTTGTATACCCGTGTTACATGGACAGAGAACATGGATGCAATCACCCTGATTCATGGGTATCACTTAAAAACACGAGCCGAAAACACTTTTTAAACTGAATGTTTGCACTTCTTTTTTCCCAAAAAATAGATGCAGGGTTGGGTGAGTGAATAAAAAAGGGTGGGAGGTTAGGGGGTGAAGGGAGCGGGAGATGTAGGTCACCCCCTCATTAAAGAAAGAAAAAAGTGAAACAAATATTTTCGATATTAGAAAAAAAAATCTTATTTTGGGCCTTGTTTTCTTCCCGTTATTTTAACGTAGATCCGATTTATGGACAGACCATGGACACAAAATAACTCTGACAGACCAAGACCACGTACGTACACGGACCACAGTATGTATCCATGATACCATGGACGATTTTGATTGTGGGTCCCTGACTTTTCCGGCTCTTCTCCTTTGGCCTCCGATTGACCCAATTTCCCCTTCACGCGAGACCCGGCCGTGGTTCCATTTCGCAGCGACATGGACAAGGTTCGGCACTTTAAAACCACTATGATTGTGATGTGTGCCACCATGAAAAAAAATAACTTGACAAGTGGCTCAAGTAGAATGATTGGAGTTAAATGCTTAGTACACTAATGCATACTGCATCGCCAGGCCGAATTTGCTCCTGGTTTTTAAAAGGCGCTTTTTGCCTTCCAAAAGTCAGGGTTTGCCTTAAAAGGTAGGTTTGATGCCTTGAAACCGCGAATGTCTTCCCTTTTCACATCCCGAATTGCTTGAGCAAGCCACACAGACTCTGAAGAAGGCAAGTTGGACTCTTTAAGACTTGGCTGTTGCCAATCTGCTGGTACATCACTCGGGCATGAGTGTGTGATGACTGAAGGGCCCTTTCCTAATGGCTGCATTTCCTGGGCCTTTCAAACTGCCCCCCCCCCCCCACCGCCCTAATCCTTCAGTTTCAGGGGCAAGTCCCGAGAATGCCACTGTGTGCCGGGGGTCTGCTGTCGCTCACTGACCCGATAGTCCCCCTCGCAAGCCCTGGCTTGTGAATCACTCAGTCACCAGCACAAGTGCGAGATGTGGGCCTGCACGGAAACCAGATGATTCTGTCGATGTGTTCTCCTGGATGGTTAATTAAATGCCTTATGCTCGGCCCGGGTGTTCACTCGGTGCTTTAAGTGGGATATGAAACTGAGCCGGGCCCTGATGAGTCACAAAATAATATCTGAGGGCAATCGCAAGCAGCTAGAGAACCATGAAGACGCCTGGCCCATGTAACTAAAGGAATGGTCTAACAGATGGCTGAGCTGTCATACCTGACATGAAAGAGAGCCACATCTATTTAGACAACACGGGGCCCCCCTTGTGACTTTTGGCAGTGCTTCTAGAGCACTTACCGCCACACCCCATTACGGTTACTGTCCATAATGCATGGTTTCATAGAGTTTTATCTCAAAGTCCGCATTTTGTTATTGCAATTTTGGTCCAAATCGACCAATTACATATACAGATGCATATATATGTTATGTGGTGGGAGGTAGGTGGGGCTATGGGCTAGTGGGGTTTAAGGGGAGAACCCCCACACCCAATTAAAAAAGGGTTGAATTGATGTTGTGCACAAACAAAATGCTATGGAAGTCTCTGAGAACCATAGAACCATTACTGTCCAGTGGTGGCAAGTCGGGAAGTCCTCATCCGTAGTCCTAAAGACTCCATGGTGGGGACTTTAAGACACAAATTCCACCCGAATATTGGCATTACAGTGGAGGACTTCCCTCCAGTGCTTGGATGGAGGGGAGTCCTTCACTTTAAGGCCAACTCACCCAGTGGGGCTGTTCATTCCATTACCGCCAAAAGTCGCAGTGACCCCCAAGAGGCAAAGCGCAATACAACCCCCGCAGTCAAAAATATTGACCTTAACATATCAAAATATAAAAACAGAATCAAATCCAATTAGGCCAATGCAATTTGCAATCCATGAGTTATTTTGATGGGAATAAATGATTATGTATGTAATTCATCTTATTGCATCATTCTAATAGCCAGATGACAATGTGATAAACTCTTGCAAAAATGGTAAAATGGACTCTAGATTTATATTTTCCCTTTTGATTATGGCAGAACGAATAATCAAACCCCACATGTATAAACTGGTTAATGGGAGTGGCAGCAGATCCCTGGCACAGCAATTTTGGACCCTGTCCGTGTGAGCCCAGGCCCACTTAAAGCCTTGCTTTTATACCATAATTGGTCTTTAGCGTGTAGTTTTTTCCCTGGCTGGCAAATGTTTACTTTACCAGGAGCACTTCAGGGCTCATATCTATCTTTATGCGTTGCTGAAATATTTACTCAGATTCTGGGTTCCTCCGTTTTGGAACTGGTCTCTTTGAATACACCCATTGTTTTAGAAGTGTGGACTAACGCAGGAACTTTAGAGACGGGTGTGGTTTTGTTTCCATTTTAACATTTTGAACTTGAAAAGGTGCGCATGCGCGGCCTTCCAGTCAAGCTAGCAGTGACACACGCTGCCCCTAGCTGCTGCTTGCAATGGCCTTGCTCTAAAACCTGTCATTTAACCAAGCATCCTATTGACCTTGCAAAAGCAAGCATTCCTAGAAGCTGGGTTGTTTTGTAGTTTATTAACAAACCTTCTAATGTTTCGGTCACGATTGCTTAAAGAAAGCGCACTCGCCGGCCTCCAAACATCATGATATGATATGATGGGTTATTTATAATACGTTTAATACCCAGAGGTTTCTAAGCGCGGGCCCGGGGATCGAACCTGTGTGGCTCCGTGTTGTCTTGCTTCCAAGGCGAGCATGTTGCCCCTAAGCTATCCTCCCGAGCCATCATATGTTGCCAGCTTGTGTGATGTCATGGGGGGAGCAGGGGAATCTAGGATGGGGACATTACTCTTCTGCTTCAACCATGAATTTCTTTAAATTGCATCACTAAAAGCCAACAAGGACCAGAAATGTGTATAACCTCCCCAACCCAGACTGGGCATGGCTTTCTCTGCCTTAGCTTTGCCCGCGGTCTCTCTCCTCTGCGTACCGCCTCTCAATATACTGTCTATCCTTCCACTTTTCTCAATACTGTAGTATCTTATTACTGTTTCCCCTAGTCCTAAGACGTTCTTTTGCTTTCCGGCTAGGTTTGTGCTCTGTAAAATCTAATACCTACATGGAAACGGAAGGCAAATGTAACCGCAAAACACATTAGTTACTCTTTTAAGCAGATGTTCAGATCCGAGGCCAATTTCCAGCTGCAAAAATAAGTCAAATGGGTGAGTTGTAATCATTTGCTTCTAGGTTTACATTGTGATGATCTGACTTCCCCTCCATCATGCGTGGAAATTGGAGATGTTTAATGTGGAGATGTTGTCAAGATGAAAAGCAGTGGTGTTGCTAGGGGGACTTTGGTGGCGGGGCCCGGTCCCCTTCTCTGAAATCCTGGGCCGCCCCCCCTTGTATCCCACTACCTCAGCTGGGCTACTTTCTCTGCACTCTCTGCAGTGCTGTGGCACACACACAGGGACGCAATCAATGCTGCCGCGCAACAATGAAGAGCTGTTAAATCACCCTGCAGCCAAGAGAAGCCCGTCCAATCAGAATGTAGCGTACAAAACCCCTAATGATGGGTCATTCCTGACTTAATGGTTTAGGGCCTACATTCTAATGGGAGGGGAGGTGCACAAAAGGGGTGTGGTAGTTGGTGTGCACAAAAGATTCTCTGCAATAGTGCTTGTGACGTCACACATTGCCCTTTTATAGGCACCTCCCCCACTTTTGTCAGTGACCCCCCCTGCCCTTCCTACATTTTTACTCCTGCCGACGCCATTGGTGAAAAGTGGATAGAGTTTATGCAAAGAGTGTATTTAGAATGATAGAGCCTGTGACAGCTGGACTGACTTTTTCCGTGGGGCGCAATGCTATCCGAGGAATGTAGTGGAAATTCAATTAATTAATCTCTAGGGCAACTGTCTAGAATTGAGGGCTCTGCTATACTTTACATGCAGTTTACTTGCAAACACTCCTCTCATCCCGCACACAGTCAAGCAAACTCCACTCAAACTTTGAACATCACCCAATCAGCCTCCTTGAGTACATCTGAACAACCACTAATCAAGGGCGCCCTTGTCAATGCCCGCTCCCTGGTCGCCCATGCGCTAGATATCGCAGACTTCATCTCTGTCAACAATCTACACTTCCTGGCTATCACGGAAACTTGGCTGCACCAAGCAGCAGGCCCAGCCTTATCCCTCGCCATCCCAGAAGGTTATTCAATACTAAGGAAAGACCGGGACACAGGCAAAGGAGGAGGAGTAGCCTTCATCGCTAAAACATCCCTTGGACTTAGATTAATCCCGCCGCCTAGCTTCCGATCTGCAGAACTTCTGTCAGCTAAGCTCCAACTCTCTGCCACACAAACCATGCTATTACACCTCCTTTACAGACCTCCAGGCCCCATCACCACATTTGAGGAAGAGATATCTGACCTCTTGACCACCAACACCAAAACAGGATCTCAAATTATCCTTCTTGGCGACCTCAACCTCGGTCTCGGCGACCCAAACGATACCAATGCGCTCTCCCTGGAAAGCACCATCTCCCAACTAGGGTTCAAGCTCAGAATCACAGACCCTACCCACAACAAAGGCAGGACCCTGGACTGGCTAGCGGATCTCAACTGCTCTACGACCATTACAAAAAACGAGCAAACTGCTTGGTCTGACCACCACGCCATCTCCTTCTCCATTCAAAGGAAATCACAACCAAACTTTCCAACCCCTACCATCCCCCAAACCCTCACCAGAAACAACCGCAACATTACTTTACAAAACCTCTGCCCACTTATAGACAATATCTGTACCCCTACAAACTACGCCAACCTAGATGCAGAGAAACTCGCTGACCTCTACAACAAAACGTTAGAATCAGCAATAGACACCATCGCCCCACTCAAACTCACCAAAGCCAAACCGGCAGCCCATATGAACAAATGGTTCACACCAGAGCTAAAAATCCTCCGAAACTCCAAACGAGCCGCAGAAGCCACCTGGAGAAAAACGCCCAACCTTTCCAACAAAACTCAACTCTCGATAGCAGCCACCACCTACAAAACTGCTATCCTTAAGGCCAAAAAAGAGACATACGATAACAGAATTGAGAACGCCAAATCTAAAACAAAAGAGCTCTTCAATATCCTTAGGGAACTCGAATCCCCCCCCACTCTGGCTGAAACCTGCGTGAAAGATGCAGACTGGTGTGAGAGGATTCAAAAAGCCCTTGCAGACAAAATCACCATGTTACAATCCAAAATCGAACAGAAAAAGCTCAGCCTATCCAAAAAAACAAACCGCCCTCCGCCCACCACCCCCAAAACACCTACCTGCCCCCCCTTCTCCTTCTCACCAGTTTCCACTAAAGAAGTAGAAAGCATCATTAAGGGCCTCAAGCCCTCTAGATGCCAAGGGGACTCATGCCCAGCCCCCATCATCCAAGAAGGCGCCAACACTCTGGCCCCCTTCATAACAGCCCTCATCAATGCATCCTTCAAATCAAGCTCAGTGCCCAGTAGCCTCAAGGAGGCCTGGGTCATGCCACTTCTAAAAAAACCTAATCTAGACCCCAATAACCCAACTAATTACAGGCCAATCACCACCGTTCCCTACATCCTGAAGATCCTAGACAGAGTGGCCTACCTGCAAATACAGAAGCACCTGGAAGACAACAATCTCCTGGGTCTCAGACAATCCGGCTTCAGGCCAAGGCATGGAACAGAGTCAGCCCTACTGGACCTAAAAATCCAGATGGACGAGGCAAAGGACAAGGGTAATCTAGCCATTCTCCTACTGCTAGATCTATCAGCTGCCTTCGACCTCGTCGACCATCAGATCCTCACAGAACATCTGAGGACCTCAGCGGCCTTCTCTAACCAGGCGACTGCCTGGATCCAGTCCTTCCTAACCAACCGAACCACCCGGGTCTTCTCCCCAGGGGCATCAGCACTCCCTGTCCCCATCACCTGCGGCGTTCCTCAAGGCTCGTGCGTCTCGCCGACTCTATACAATATCTTCACAAAGCTATTGTTTGACCGCCTAGATAATCTAGGTGTCACTTACACAAACTATGCTGACGATACCCAGGTTCTCATCACCCTATCAGGGTGCTACGACGAGGACTCCACCAAAATCAACAACCTTTATTTAGAGATCCAAGCCTGGATGGCAGAGCACGGCCTATGCCTCAACGATGAGAAAACTGAGCTCCTCATTGTCGGCTCCCAACCGCGGCTAAACAAACTAGACCCCCGTTACGCGTCCATCAACATTGACGGTAACCTAATCACAGTAGCCAAAGAAATTAAAACCCTTGGGGTTTATCTAGACTCCACTCTCTCACTCAAAAGACAGGTGAACGCAACTGCCTCTTCAACAGCTTACACCAATAAGCTCATCAACGCCTGCAAACCTTTCCTATCACCCTCTAGCTGCATTACACTAGCCAGAGCGTTAGTGCTCTCAAAAATTGACTACTGCAACACCCTCTTTCTTGGCTCATCAGAACACAACCTGAACAAACTACAGGTACTGCAAAATAATGCCATCAGAGCAGCCCGCAGTATCCCACGAAACGCCCACATCTCCAGCTTCAGACAAGATGCTCACTGGCTCCCAGTACGAGACAGAATCTCCCTCAGATCCCTCGTCATCGTCCATAAATGCCGCTCTAACGACGCACCCAAATACCTGGCAGACAAGTTCCACAATCACACCTCAACTAGACCAACTAGAACACCATACGCACACTGCCTCTCCGTTCCCAAATTCTCTCTAAAAAAAGCAGGCGGCGCCAGCTTCCCGGTCCTAGCTGCCAAACTATGGAACGCTTTGCCACCACACCTTAGAGCAGAACCCTCATTTTGGACTTTTAGAGCCAAAACAAAAACATGGCTTTCCAACAAAAACGCCGCTTAATGCACTTCCTCTCTGCTTGCCTCTGTTGACCACCTGTAACCCGGTCTACTACACCGTTGTTGTTTTATCACAATCTGTACTGTATATTTTTGCCATGCTGTAACTGTTTTTAAGTCTCCGGCGCCCAGCTACCCCAGGGTTCGGTGCGCGGTACAAATAAATAAACTAAACTAAACTAAACTAAATGGTAGAGGCCGAGAGCTAGAGCACATTTATTGTGTGACTTGGATGTATGCTATGGTGCACAGTGAATAATATACAGTCACATGCTGTAGATATTCAGCAGATCGCTCACCTCAACTCAGCAGTGCTGTTGGAAGTACACCTTACTTTCAAACGTGGTCTGGAAAAGAGCAAATTAAGCTTCCCCTAGAATCCGTTCGTACCCCCGGCAGGACTCCAGTATGCTTCAATGCTACTTTCAATGTATGGAAATACTCGGCTAGAAGCGGATCCCTGTCAAATACAGCTTATTTAAAAACACCACCAGCCATTGTCCCTAAAGATGTCATCCAATTGGCAAATTCAAGATCCCGTTCTAGTAAAGGGGAGCAGTAGAATCAAGATGGATGTCCAAAAGCAGCAAATGTTTAACCCTTGGAGCACAGAGCTGAGATTGTTCAGGCTAAGGTTTAGTGCTTGTAACACACCTGATGGGCAAACGTACCAACCTGGATTTCATAATGAAATCAATTATATAGGCAATGCCTTTCGCCATCATCATGTTGCATATGCAATCTGCTCCCATCTAAATGATGTCATATGTACAGAAATGAACTTGGCTGCAGTGAAATCAAGGGCTAAGCCCCAGTGAGTTTTGGGAAAATCAGTGTGGTGTAAATAGCAAGTGGGGGATACTAAATACAATACTTCTCAAAACAATTGTGTAATTTCATTGGTTTGTGATCAGAACACCTGCCATAGCACAAATAGTCCACAGTCTCAGTACCTATCTCCCGTTGTTGCCCACCAACCCTTTGCTGTTGCTGCAGGAAAGTGTTAACATCCAACATGCGGGTGGCTGCTGGATGAGGCGAGTGCAATGACATCAAGATTGACGTGTGTGAGTTGCCCTTTGTTGCTGGGCGGTGCATGCCAGATAATTTGGCAAATTGGACTGCTCAGTCCAGAGGTGTCCAGATTGCATGTTCAAATGCTGGCATTGCACGGAAGGTTCTTGTGGCAGAGGACAACGGTGTGATGTGCAACATTGCGGATGTTGAGATCAAGGGTAACGTCTGCAAGAAAGATGTATTTTGGGAGGATGATAGCTGTTGAGGTGATGAGGTTGGTGATTTCATTGATGGAAAATGCAATTCCAAGAACGATGGCTAAATATTTTTTTGAGATTATACACTTGAGGCATGCATGGTTCTGCTTTCATGGTGTTGGGCCCCATGACTTCTTATCTGCCACCACTCCTCAAGGGGTTCAAGTGGATGTGACATGATGCAAATAAGAGGGATTGAACCAAAACCTAACTGAGTACATACTTGTACATAACAATCGTTCCTGACCTAGCCAACGCACTCCTCCAATCTCCACCATCGACCTGCCAACTCAATAAACAACTAACCTCCGACGCCTTTTGACTCATGGCTCAACACCTCAATAATGCGGCTCACGCCCTCTTGTAAACCATCAGCGTGCCGTGGCCTGTTCCCTAGATGGTTCACACCTGAGCTTAAAACCACTAAACTACTATATAAATACCTAGAACGCAAATGGCAGAACGACAAATCCCAGGAGAACAGTACCACCTTGGCCCGACACCTTCATCAGTACAAGGCCAAAATCCGGAAGCAAAAAAAGCCCACTACAACTCCCGAATCATAAACTGCAAAAACCCCAGCAAAGAACTTCAGAAAATCATCTCTGAATTCACCAAACCAGCATGCACTACAACCGCCCCGACCCCCCTCTCAATCACTATGCGACTCACTCTCCCTCCACTTTTACGCCACGGCTCTCGAAAGAACAAATGCTCTAACCACCAAACTGGCTCTCTTACATCCACCAGGCAACACTCCCCTCCCACCCCCCCTATTCCGGCCAACCCACCGTCTGCGACGTCTACGCAACCAACGTTTGAATCCTTTAATCCAATATCACCAGACCAATTTCTCAAACTTGTATCTGCCCGCAAACCATCCAGCTCTCCCCTAGACCCGTGCCCGGCCACAACCCTCAAAGAAATATTCACTTCCACATGCACTGGAGAACACGCAAGATCCATCATAAATGACTCCCTTTCCTCGGGTATCTTTCCCAACGCATTCAAAACGGTTCATGTCAAACCTCTATTAAAAAAACCTTCCCTCAACCCTCTCGAGCCCAAACACTACTGCCCCATCTCAAACAGGAGGTTCCTTGCCAAACTCATTGACCGAACCGCCTACTCCCAACTAAATGCCTTTGTCGAAGCCAACAATCTCCTAGACCCCGCACAATCAGGTTTCAGGGCCCGTCACGCAACCAAAACCACCCTAACCTCAATCTGGGATGACCTTAAAATAACGGCTGACTCCGCAGGATGCGCGGCACTAATACTTCTTGACCTATCCACCGCCTTAGACACGATCAATCACTCAATCCTCCTTGACTGCCTCCACTCCCTAGGAATTCGTGGAACCGCTCTTAAATGGATAGCTTCATTCCTCAAAGATAGGTACCGAATAACGATACTCTCCACCTATTCCTCCCAAGCCCGACCAGTCGACACGGGAGTCCCACAAGGAGCATGCCTATCTGCCCCTCCTGTTCAATCTATACTCAATCACCCTCCCACCAATAATCCGCTCGCACAACATCCTGTGTTACAACTACGCTGATGACACTCAACTAATTCTAAAACTCCTGAACGCAAAACCCAACTCCCGACCTGACCTCGCCTCCTGCCTCGTTGACATAGAGCTCTGGATGACCCAAAGCCACCTCCTGTTAAACCCCTCCAAAACTGAAATCATGGTATGTGGCAACTCCAAACTTTTCCACACCCACTACCCTGGCCATCACCATGGGCAACTCGCCGACCCCCTCTAACGCAGTGAAAAACCTTGGATGCACGCTTGACTCTGACCTAACACTCTCGCACCAAGTCAACAACGTCTCAAAGTCATGCCACTACCACCTTAAAACCCTTAGGCATATCTTTCCATATCTCTCCTTTCCCAACAGACTCTCTGCAGTCCAATCAATTGTTATATCAAGACTCGACTACGCAAACTCCCTCTACCTCGGACTCCATGCTTACCAACTAAATAAACTTCAAAGGGCACAAAACGCTGCAGCCAAACTGCTACTTGCCCTCGGCCCAAGAGACCACATCTCCCCGGCCCGTAAGACTCTGCACTGGCTTCCAGTGGCCCAAAGGGTGACTTTCAAAACCTTATGCATCTCCCATCGAGCAGTGCATAAAACCGGACCTCAATATCTTCAAAACAAGCTAAAACCCTATCACCCCCAACGCACTCTAAGATCAAGCTCAGCCGGCCTCCTAGTCATCCCTAAGACAAAATCAGTCAGGTTAGGCGGATCATCATTCCCAGCCTTGGCCCCCACACTCTGGAACACACTCCCACCCCACACCCGCCAACCCGAGGATCTAATGTCTTTCCGCAAACTGCTGAAAACCTGGCTCTTCCCCTAGAACCGACCATTCCGCGAAATGACCCAAACAGAATAAAAGCACCTCAAAGACACCAATCCAACAAACTACCAGTTGCGAGAAATCGACATCTAACAACCATTAATATGAACTAAAAAGACAAATAGAATAGAGCGAGTAAAGTAGAGCAAAGCAGTGAAGTGAATAAGAAGAATAAATCGTACAAAACTGATTTAAATCAATGAAAAGAATGTAATGCATGAAGAATGAATGGAGTGGATGAAATCGTTAGAAGCGATGAAACATGTGAAACGGATGAACGCGCTGACCTGATGAATGCGGTTAGCAGATGAATGTATAGATCGGATTAGTGTGTAGACATGTAGAGTGTATAGAGCGGGTGAGTATGTAGAGCGCATGAGTGTGTAGAGCGGCTGGGTCTGCAGAATGGATGAATTCATAGAGCAGATGAGTGCGTAAGTACAGAGATGAGCATAGAACGCAGAAGTGCGGAGAGCAGATGAGTGTGTAGACTGGGTAAATGCGGAAGAATGTGTAGAACGCTGAGAAGATGAATGTGCAAACAGGATGAGTGTGTAGAGCGGATGAGGGTCCAGAGCGGATGAGGGTCCAGAGCGGATGAGGGTCCAGAGTGGATGTGTGTATAGAGCGGAATATGTAGAACAGAATAATGCTGTTAATGCGTGGAAAGCGATGAGTGCATAAAGCTGATGTGCGCGGGGAGAGGATGAGCACAGGGAGCGGATGCATTGATGCATAGAGCGGATGAGCGCGGGGAGCGGATGAGCACGGGGAGCGGGTGCATAGATGCATAGAGCGGATGAGTGCAGGGGAGCGGATGAGTGCAGGGGAGCGGATGAGTGCAGGGGAGCGGGTGAGTGCAGGGGAGCGGGTGAGTGCAGGGAACGGGTGAGTGCAGGGAACGGGTGAGTGCAGGGAAGGGGTGAGTGCAGAGAGCAGATGATTGCGTAGGGTGGGTGAATGCATAGAGCAGACAAAGGTGTAGTACACGTGATGGGTTAAAGTGGACAAACACCTAGAGCGGATGAGTTACACTGACCGAGTGAGTGCGTAAAACAGATAAGCATGTAGAACGGTTGAATTCCGAATGCATGCAGAGTGCGAGGAACAGATAGATGAGCGGAATGGACGAGCTGAGCAGAAGAATGTGTAGTGTGAAGGACTGCATAGAACAGACTAGTGAGTAAGGCCGGCAGATATATAAAACAGACGAGTGCATATGAGCGAATGAGTGCATATGGAAAAAGGGGTACATTGAGGGGACGAGTGCCTAGAGGGGGCGAGTGCGTAGAGGTGAAGAGTGCGTAGAAGAGGGGACGAGTGCCTTGAGGGGACGAGTGCGTAGAGGGGACGAGTGCGTAGAGGAGGTGAATGCGCACAAGAGACAGGTACGCAGAGAGGATGGGTGCACAGAAGAGATGGGTGCGCAGAGGGGATGAGTGCGTAGAGGGGATGAATGCGTATTGCGTGTAAGGGCATAAAGCGGATGAGTGCCTGGAGCGAACGGATGAGCTGCGTAGAGCGGACAAGTTGCATAGAACGGGTGATTGCGTAGAGCATGCGTGGTCCAGACTGGAGTGCGCGGGGCGGACTGGATCGCGCAGGGCGAACTGAACGCATGAGTGTGTGAAGAGACCGGAATGTGGGGAAGAGCTTGGAGGCATGGAGTCGATAGGTGTGCATGGAACAGATGTTGTGAAGTACATAATATAGTTTGGAATGTAGAAAACGTTTGAATGATCATATAACCCACCATATGCTTACTCTCTCCTTACACCACCACTCAACTAGAACACAGAGATACTATGACACCATTCGGTATAACTGTTCTCATACCAACAACCGCCACATACTCCACATCATTCTATGTAAACACTGCTGGTTTCACACTCCCAGCCAGGAGTTCTATTCAGGCCTAACGCAGCCACATCCGGTCTGGATAAATCCTGCCAGAACAAACACATATTCCTGACCCCTCAATCACCACACCTACCGCTAAGAAGCAGCTTTTACACAATTACCGCACAAGCTGCACACATACCTGGTGCCCACACGCACCTTTGACTCTCTCTACCCCCTCTACTGATCTGAACTTCGGTTCCCAAAGGCGTTCAACCTACCAGTGTCTTCAGACCATACCAATGGTATATAAGGCGCTATATAAATGCAAAATAACATAACATAACATATAGCATCCTTGATCCGAGGCCAATAGACTCCTCTTTATTCCTCACACAAAGCTGTTTTCCAGCACCTCCTGACTCTGCAGCCTTGGATTGTTTCTGAGGTAGCTTGATTGCTTTTAATACGAGTCCGATGTCCATCTTTCCATTATGGCCTCTCTAGCCATGTTATGTTTTCTTCTGCAGCAAGCTTCTATATGTTTCATCTACCTTGCATTTCTCCATGGATGCACTTACTAATCAGCTGGTTACTTTATCTTTGCATATATGATTTCTTCGTTTTCAATTATGGTTCTCTTGTTCTAGTTACATATTCATTCTTAAGTATTTTCATATCGTTTCAGTGCGTCTTTGTATCTTTCCCTCATAACGCCACTCTCCAGATTTTACTTATAACTCTTTGATGTCCAATGGTGTGTGCAGACATCCTTCCACCCTCTCAATGCGAGGGCACATTCGATATAGTTGTCTGAGTGCATACCTTCTCTCATAAACTTGACGCAGTATTGGGATGGGCTCTTCTCCTGCTGTTCCAGTATGATGGAGGCGAGGGGGCGGGAGGTAGTGATAATGGGTCTACCTGCTCCTCTACAGGTACGAGGAAGGAGATGACGTTATGGGGTGAGTGAGAGATGGTGTGTTGTAAAAGAGTCATACTTGGAGGCAGTAGTTACTAGCTAGAAATGTGAAAAAATTGTAATACAATTTATTTGCTCTTTGACATTCATGTGGGTGTTAACAATGAACCCCTGGTCTAATTAGTCCGGGACCGTCTCATTCTCTGTCTTTGTCTGCATTGTTCGGGATGTGGCTTTTAGGCCTTATCACTTTTCTGCCCCTCTTTAATACGTGGTATCGCCCATGACACTGGACGTGACCGCGGGTGCGCTTTTCCGAATTTCAGTTTTTGATCGCTGAGCTTGTCTTGAAGAGATGACGGATTCGGTCATGTTGACATCTGCCGCATTCTTCTGTGTTTTGTGGAATGGCTCATTTAAGTCGACACTGAGCAGAGCCCCCTCCAATTCCGTCACATGCTTCTTTCAGACTAGCATTGTTCCCGCGTTTGTGCCAGTCCAATGGAAGCCCTCCGTGAGCGGGCGCATTTGTGTATGAAAAGCTCTGTTTCCATGGCAACCTTTAAAATCTTTGCTCCTATTGCAAAGTGCAGAGCTCGCGCAGACACCTGAAACCTGGCCGAAAAGAGCGGCCTCGCAGTTATTACACTTTGTTCAGCTATATATTTATTTTTCTGAGCGAAAGGCAGCCACTCTTGCCTTTTGGATGCTATCGGTGCTGACTAGAATGGCGTGGGGGTTTCTGACCGTACTCCTGCCTCATGCTGTATGAAGTTAATGTACACCAAGTTTGGTTTGAAGAGTCTTAGGAAGAGAAGGGCTGTTGCGGTGTGTCCTGTTGTATGGAAGGGAGGTGTTATGTTATGATGCTGTCTTGTATTGTATTGTCACTGGCCAGGAGTGCATGCCCCTAGAATGTTAATGCATGAATGATGAGCGGCTCAGGAGAATGTTCAGTGGGTCTGTGAGTGAATTTTCTATGAATGTCAGTTGGGGACCTGAGCTGGGTATGCAAGGATGGCCTGTGGGCTGCTCTGCATCTATGTCCTGTCTACTGTGCCACTGTGCATATATATACAAGAGAAACTGGTTGATGTGTATTTGTATATATGTACAATAAAGATGCCCTGCATAAACCTATGGCTACACAGCTGGTCTGTGTGCAGATGTATGCGCTCAACCATGACTACCTCTTCATCTATAACAAGGGCCACGTTTACAAGTGTGTGCATATATGGAGATATCGGTGGCAGGAAGGGTCAGCTGTTTCCAAATCTATTTTAACGCAGTTGACTCCAGCTCTGTCTTTGTGCTGGCATAATGATCACTCCCCTGTGTGTGTCCGAGAGCTTCCTGAGTTATGCCCCAGGTGTGCACCCTCACCGCTCCTAATCAGAACGTGAACGTGTTATTCCCTGTTTCAGCACCTGCGTCCAGCCCTGTGTGGCCATCTCACTCTATCCTAGGCAAGGCCTCAAATGGGAAGAAAATGGCCCTTGGCTTACGTCCCCCACCCCCAAGTCTCACTGCCCGTTACCTCTGCCACCCTGGCATGTAAAGCGAAAAAGGCAGGTGTTCATGTGACCTCTCCTTTGTTATACAGTGGTTCAGATTGTTTGCGTTTTACTTTCATTAGCACCCTCGTTCGGGGAGCCAGCCAATCGGGAGGCAAGCAACGTGGGCTGACAATACTAGTGTTAGCAGACGTTCCAAGCCGCCCCCGGTTCCCCCTCACTTGCCATCTACCCATTCCCCACTCCCCCTCACCGATCCTGCTTTTTTTTAATTTTTTTTGTTTTTCACCATCCCCAATCCCACTTACCTGATTGCTGCAGCGGTAGGACCCGCCGTCGCAGCTCCTGCAGCTCCTGTCCCCACTCCGTTTGGCTGCCATGGAAATGGAAGAGGGGCTCCTTCCTATTCCATGGCAGCCATGTTAGTATGGTATTTTCTCTCTGTGAACGGGAATCCGCGAGGCGTCCTGTTTACAGAGAAAATACTTTCTATTTGAAAAAAAATACATTCGCACCCGAGTAATTATGCACCCGTGCTGTTATGTCTGTCATGTGTATCCTTTCTACTCATTGGTATGCAGGCAGTTCACTATAGTTGCACATATTGAACCACAGCAATGAAAACCGAGGGCAGGACCACACAGAGTTGAAGCACAGATCAATAGAGGATGCACGGCCAGGTGTGGATCCCACGGGTTGATGCACGGACCAGTCTGTAAATTACCTTCTTTTTCCCACAAAGCTCGAAAGACCTCCGATAAACCTGGTATGCGGGGCCTTGGATTCTAAAGTGGTCCAAGGTTAGAGATCAGGGGAGCTTCGGCACTGTACATTCCAGAACCCAATGGAATAACTAATTCCCAAAAACAATGTGCATATGGAGGTCTAGGAGCTAGGATGCTGGTACTGGGTGATGGGCAGAGAGATAGTGCTTGTGGAGGGTTCAGTGATCCATTGTTAGTGGAGGGCTAGGAGCTAGACGTGTAGTGTTGAAGGGTGGCAACTTGGATGGCATGCAGGGTCTTTTGAAGTGCCTGTGGTAAGATCACCAATAGAATATGAAGAGATAGGGGGGTTGTAACGATGAAGGTACAGAGCCGAGAACTGGGTGTTAAATTGTTTGTTGAGGATGGAGGGCTGAAGGTTAGATCAGTGGAGGGCTAGGACCTGGATTGGTGGTTGTGGGACGAGGGTTGGATTGATAGTTGAGGGATATGGGTTGGAATGGTGGAAAGGTGATGATGGGTTGGAATCCTTGCGCAGGAAGGAACGACGTTTGGATTGGTGGTGGAGGAACAAGGGTTGGTTTGGTGGTGGAGGAACAAGGGTTTGATAGGTGGTGGAGAGACAAGCGTTGGATTGAGGGTGGGGGGGACGAGGGTTGGATTGAGGGTGGAGGGACGAGGGTTGGATTGAGGGTGGAGGGACGAGGGTTGGATTGAGGGTGGAGGGACGAGGGTTGCGGAATGAGGGTTGGATTGAGGGTCAAGGGATGAGGGTTGGAATGTGGGTGGAAGAACAAGGGTTGGATTGAGGGTGGAAGAACAAGGGTTGGATTGAGGGTGGAGGGACGAGGGTTGGATTGAGGGTGAAGGGACGAGGGTTGGATTGGTGGTGGAGCAGGTGATGATCACTGTGGCCTCAAATTTAAAAATTTGGTTCGTTTTTATTTTGAAGAGGACATCTGTATTCATGTCGTATTTGGTTGGATTATCTATAGGTGGCACAGGACAGAAATGGCAAAACTCAAGCTTGTTAGACACTCGACTAGGGCAAAAAATAGGCGCGAGCTCTAAATGAAGCTCACCAAAACCGCAACTTAAAACATAGGTTAAGTGTGTGGCAAAGAGTAGGTTTTAAAACACAGAGGGCCAGAAGCTTTGTGTTAGGGGTATTTTTAGGCAAATGTTGCATATTTTATGTATTTAAAGGTACACCGCACATGTAACCGTGTTTTTAAAACTAGACAACCCTTTGTCGATTAAAAACAATTTTAGAAGGGGGTCAGAGGGTTGGTGGATCCCCCATAAGGAATATTTAGTAACACTTGTGCTAAATGGCCCAGATCAGGACAGAGGCGCATCAGGGGAGACTACCCAAGCCCAGCGCCTCAATTCAGGATAGAGATGCCAACTAACCAACTCCACTAACAATTTCCCCCTCTGCATGCACCTCTCAAACTCCAAACCTACAGCACAACAAACGGCACAAACTTCACTACATTGCAACAAAACAAAAAACACACATTGGGCCTCATGATAACCCTGGCGCTCCCGTAACGAAGGGTGCCGGTACGGGACCGGCACCCTTCATTACGGGAGCATCGATTACGAGGTTCCCTTTGCGGGAACCCCTTAGAGGGTCCCGCGAGGGGAAGAGGGAGCTAATAATGGGCCGTTATTAACGGTGCCGTTATTAGCACCCTCCCCATTTACATTGAGCCCTATGGGGGCTCAAATGGGTATGGGTTCCTGCAAGGAGGAATTACCGGGTCCACCAATGTCGGAATGACCCGGTAATTCCTCATTGCAGGAACCCGGTATTGGAGCCCGGTATGGAGGCAGCCATGGCGCGACTAGCACCATGGCTACCTCCATACTCGTAATGAGGCCCATAGACTCGCATAACAGTACACTACGACTACCGACTGCAAACACCCCAGGCCCAGCCAAGGGATCCACTGGGCTGAGGCCGCCAACAGCACATCACTGCACTCTTGTACTTTTCCTGCTTCCTCCACTAACTCACCCTCCCTTCCACTTTCAGAGCCACCACTGCGGCAGGGGACCACTCCAGTGGCGATAGTGTGTGGTAAAAATGTCCTTTCACGTTAACATTAACTAAATGGTGTATTTTACAGCACGCTGAGCATACAGTTTTACAGCAGATCTCTACTCTCCCATGTTGAGCAAAGTTGGACAAAAAGATGGACTGGTCCAAACTGAAGATGATTTAGATTTAAATTTGAGAGGTTTGAGGATTAGCAGAGGGAAATGTAAGAAAAGGTTGTGCCGCACCGGGGAGTAGAGCTGCGCGCCACACCCATGCTGCTGCCAGCATCACACACGGCCCTGATCATGCAGATGAATGAGCTGGCCCTGCCTGTTTGTGGGTGGGCAGATGTGCCTCCTTCCTTCAGTGCCAGGCTATTATGCATGTCTACGCAAAAAGGACAAGCGTACTCGTCCTTGGCACTTAATTAGCAACCCAGGTGCTCAGCAGCCACTTTTGCACTCTGAAACTTGGCTCCACTTGCGCCAATATGTTGGGCCTGTTGTGCCAGTCCTTCGAACTTTGACTGACCAGTCCTAGCCTGGCTTTCTTTAACGGCGTTGGTTTCGTCATCTGATTATAGAAGGGGATAGGGCTGCCAGCCAGGGCAAGTGACCCGATGGTGGTGCCGGCTCCCACATCCGGGGTCAGCGTGCGTCACTTCCTGGGTCCCAGGGGAGGCGTGCGCATGGCCCTCAGCTGCAGCCATTGTTTGCATAGCGCACTGCTCTCCGCTGGGAGCAGCTTGTGCTCTGTTTCGCGGCCTGGGAACAGGTGGGAGTGTGCTGCCGTGGCGTGGGGAGGGTTGGTGGCTGCCGATGTCAGGCATGCATTCCTGGGATATTCGGAAGCTGCGGCCTGCTTGGGAGGGAGATAAGTGCCGGACCATTCGCAGCGGGAGGCCTCCCTATTGGACAGTTTCTCCCCGGCCTCCCTGTGGCCGCCGCTGCTTCAGCGCAGTTTTTTTATTCTTTTTTTGCTTCAGCACATTTCCAAGGCTATCAGGGAAGCTGTTTTGTGTCTTTATCCCGTCACTCCCGTGCCCCTTTAAACGTCAGCACTCACCCACCACCGCAGTAGGATTGAGATAAATGCGACTTATTGTGGAGGGGGCAGGCACTGAGCTGACACGGGCCTGGGACCACCCTGAATTGGGACGTTACCAGGAGTTAAATCTTGCACTAATTGACTCCGCCTCCAACCCACCAATCTCACACACCTTATGAGCTGTGGCTGTATGCCTTGAAGAACTGCCCTGTCCTGCGTGGCTCTAGGTTTAGGGGTCTTGCCAGTGCACGTTTTAGTTGGGCAATTACTACCTGGTTCTGCTTTTACAGGGAGGGGATGCTCTGCCCAATGTGCCCACTGCACTGCCCCTCCTCCTCTAAAAGTAGACTTGTAAATCACGAACAGGTCAGCACTAAAATAGGGATTAAACCTTCGTTGTGTCCTATCCTCCCCTTACCCCCACACCTAACTTGCCATAAGAGCGAGATTTTGTTCTACCCTCCGCCTGACACCCCCTGGGGTTCCTCTCATGTGCCGGTGGGTCCCATAAGGGGGTCTGAGTCGTTCCTTTTTTTCTGGTCTGTTGCTGTCTGCTGGCAGCAGCAAGACCTTCAACCTCACATTGTTCAATGAAAATATGTGGCCATACTGCCAGCGGTCACCGCAATAGGTAGTAGTTGGCACCCAGATGGTGCATCTCAGCCGATGTGATAGCCAGTATAGCTAGATGAGCCGGTATAGCTAGCTGAGCCAGTATAGCTAGCTGAGCCTCAGTTGAACACCCAACATATTTTTTCAAACTTGCCTTTCATCTGCTGGCGGATCCGGCTGCAGCCTATTACCTCAGTGGCTTCTCACGTCATGATGTTGCTTCCTCCGTCATTGGAATAGAAAAGGGCCTCTTTTTGAGAACATATTTCCCAAAATGAAAACCCAGAACTCTAGCAGCTGGTCCAGCTGCTATTTACCTTATAATTTCCAGCTGCGGGCCACAATAGCAGGTTAGAGACCCTTGGAGCTCGTTAATCACCCTTGCTTCACTCAGACTTGTATCTTTGGCTTGCAGGCTTTTGTTGATGGCATTGCATGTAGCAACGGACTATATTGAATGGTAGTGTTTGTAGGCTGAGCAAGTTTCACGAGGAAATCTACTGGTAATGACCAGTATCTGGGAGGTACAAGTGCTCTTCTGGAGCGCATATGATTTGGCATTTATAACGCGCCTATACACAAGTCTTTCATAGGTCAGTCTGCTCTCACTTGTGTTTGTTTGTTAAAGGGATGCGAGTGGCACCTAACTAGTTCACCCAAAAAAAGTTGAATAAAACAACAGTAACTGGAGGAAATGTCGGTCATGTATGTAGTGTATTTTCAGAAGAGGACATAATGGTACGTGCCATGTTTACTTACTAAGAAGCACTCGGCCACTTGGCCTGGTAGTTTCTGGATCCAGCTCGGCTGGCAGTGGGTGTTGAGCTGTCTGTGTTTTTTGTTTGTTCGTCTGCTTTTGTTCCCTAACAGTGTTTTTTTCTTCTTCTTCTCTTCTTGCTGCCTATAGAACATAGGAGGATTAATGCTGGTAAGTCACCCCTGTCTGTTACCCACAGTGCCTTGCGCCCATCCTTCAGTGTCATCACTTGCATCCAGCGCTTCCCATTTTCTCCAGTGAGTAAAGGTGCAGCGTTGTTACCTAGTTTGGGACCGTTTGTTTGCATCGCTGAGGTTAAACAGTGTTCAGTTCCACGCAGCGCTGACGCCCACCCTAAATTGCAGTTTTGAGGAGCGTCTTCAAGCTCGTCCACACCCTACAGCAGCCTTCTTGGGGCGTCAGGCCAGTGCTGCAGGTGTGGACGAGTGCAAGTGAAGAAATGTTAGAAAACGTCATCAGAATCATTGCAGGAGCATGATATTGAGTTTGCATGAATCGACCGCTAAGTGCATGAAATCAGGACTTGATTATCAGCCCCAATTTGCTGTCCTATTTTGCTCTGCGGTGTGTTGATTGTAATTGACCACACACGGGGGAGGAGGGCAGGGTCTGGCCTCATCAAACTCTGTGCTTCAATGGTTAGATTTCACTGCTGATGGCTTGGCTTGGTGACAGTCACAGGAAGGGTGGTTGCGGGGGCGAGGAATGCCAAAGGGTCCAAAATAGCCCAAAGTCATTTACTCTCATCCATGGGTGGGGGAATCCTAAATACCCCGGGCACCTCCTGCCACATTTGAACAGTCTACTCTCCCAAGACATTTCCGATTGGTAGTTTATCGGTGCGAATCCGTGTTAGGTTGACATACTACCTCTAGTGGTTGGAGCCAACATCATTGTCCGTGTTTTTGCAAAAGAATAAATAGTTGGCATTAATTTGGCGCTTGTCTGACCGAGCTGTGCCTTACAGCCATTTTTGGGTTATTTGGCCCACCTTCATGCTCCGTCGTGGAATAAACATTCTAACAAAATATGTAGAATGCTTACAAATCTGGAACAAAAAAGGTGAAGAAAATCAATTTGCCCCAGGGGAAAGGGTGCTCACACAATCGGCTGGCTGGAAGAGCAGGTGAGAATACACTGTATACCGCCTGCTCTTTCCAGCCACTCAAAACCCTTCTTCAGGTGGAGCCATCTTGATTGTGGGGATTCAACAGAGAGCCTCTCCCTGTTGCCTCCCCACCCTCCCTTCTCAATCCCCCAAAACATAACCTTTCCCCACCCCCTCCCCACTTACCTGCTAGACTACAGCTTTGTGCTCCGGACCCAGCGATACTCCCGGTCGCCATGGAAATGGTACTTAGTCTTTGTTCCTATGGCGGCGGCGGCCATCTTGTTTTTTTTCTTCTGTATTTTGCCGTTGCACAATACATGCAGCCCATCTCCTGAGGGGGGAAAAACATCTGCACCCCAGAAGAACCCCAGGGTGTGAATGGCAATCACACATGCATCAGGGAGCAGGCATGGCTGGAAACGACCCGCCAGTCCGAACCTAGGCAGGCCTAGAGATTGCCATAATCACTGGAGATACGCTAGTGTGGAGTTTCGGGTTTTGTCGACAGATTGCTTAAGAACTACTAAATTTTTGTTGGTACACGTCGGTCTTGAACTTATCTTTGATCTTAAACAGTAAAAAAAAAGACTTTTTTTTGCCACTGGTGCCATTGCAGATTCATGTGGATGGACAAATATTCTGTTGAATCTCTTTTGCACATAATTGGTGTGAGTGCGACGTATGTAGGAGGATACAGAAAAAGGTTTAAGGAACCCAAACGCAAAAAATGTTCCGCTGATCACACTGTGACATCGAACCAAGGGTCTATTTTCTCAGAAAGCGGCGATTATTTGGGAAAAATTAGCAGGTGGTGTTTGAGTCCAATAAAGGACTTTGGTCATACATGTCTGCAGAAAGGAGGTGCAAGGGATTGAAGTCTACCTCCCCGAATCGCTAATACAAAAGTGCCTTCTGTGAACATTGCCACCCCACTTCAACACAGGAACGGCATATGGTTGAATGAACGTATGCCTAAAGAGATTGACCATACTGTAGTAACAATGGCCTCAAAAGACTATCAAAAGCAACAAGGTCCAGTAGTCCTCGCCCTTCAACGTGTTTGTGGCCAAAGGAACTGGCTGTTCTTTGGTTGACCAAGGGGGTGTTGCGAGTAGGGGATGTATTTTTTACCCTGGAGTAATTGAAGGATCTTTTAGGGCCCGAGATATGAAAGTAAACCGAAACCCAGAGGAATATCCCCGCTCCTGTAGCCTGCCTTGGACGCCCATCTTCTATTGCAGCCCAGCCTGCCGACCTTCAAAATAGCCTTGAAGACCTTCCTCTTCCAAGCAGCCTTTGGAGGTCAGTTATTGTACTCCTGAATTACTAATCTCACGCGCTCCCACCCAAAGAGGGATAGGGAACCACCATCCACAGGCGGAAGCAAGCTCTGTTGGGAACACTAACTCCGGATCCTCAGAAGGCAAGTTCTAACTTTCTAAAATCCGCCCCTTGCTCCTTGACGTTTGCTTGCCTGTTGCTGATGTTAGCGCTACAAAGTGGCAGTGGTGGGACATGTGGGCACTTTATAAAGGAAATGAAAAGAGTAAAAGGCTGGCCGCACATTGAAGAAAAGCCTGCGCAACAGCAGCACCGGTGGCAAGTGAAGGAATTACAAGCAACTCATACCAGCAACAATGAGTGGGCGCAGCTAATGCTACCACCTCTCGCATGGGGGGCCTTTCTAGGAGGCAGAGCAAGTGCAAGAACAATTGGTCAACATTGGACACTTTTTTTTTTTTTTTTTCTTTTTCTTCTGGTTAATGCATAAAAACGGCTTTGGGTTTGAGATTCTACTAGCAGGCAGGCTTATATTGTCCAATATTCATACTGCACTTGTCCCCAGTCTAGTGGTCTTGCCGATTCTGGCCTTGGCTGAGTGTTAGTGTATTGTGACCCTCGGTTGCCAGGCCTGAACCTTTTGATATAAAAGCGTAGGTCTAGGGAAGGAGTTGATAGGAGATGGTAAAGTTAAGGGTGGAGGCGATGGGCAAGAGGCAGTGGGCAATGGGGCCGACAGATGTGAAGGGAAAATGCGAATAGGTGCGATGGGGTTGTTATCGTAGGGATGCGTGTGTCATAACGGAGGATAGTTATTGGTATTCATGAGGGAAGGAATCCCGGGACGTGCAACTCCGTTTCAAGCAGAAACGTACTGTGATGGCAGAATCTAGACCTGCCAAAGATGCTGCTAGATAATGTTGGTGATTGGTTGCACAGTGGACTTGAGAGGTGCTCAAGCGGGCCCTGGTAGCCTGGAGGCGTTCCAGGTCTTTTGTAAGAAATACCACCTCTGTATCAAGGGAGGGACCTGGATGTGCCAAGCCAGCTGATGGAGGTGTTGGCGCCACGAGTTGGACCTGTGTAGGTGTATACATGGGGGAACCATGAGGACAGTGGGGGAGGGGAGGCACGATGGATTGAAGTCTAGTGGCAGGTTGGCCGGGCTATGCATTGGCTCTAATTCACTGGTGGATTTGCTGAATGAGACTAAAGAGGGATTGCAGTGTCCTTAAATGGTTACATTGTGATGGGGTAGGAAAATGTGGTGGCCAATGTATGCGGTTGGTGTAGATGTGCAGGATCAATAGGCATGTAGGGTGAAGAACTGTGTGTGTAGTAGAAAGGAGTACACCTAATGTTAAGCACATCGTTGGGCTTTAAGCTTAGGAGCTCGAGTGTGCAAGCGTCTAGCACAGGCGTGAACATGTGCACTCGCCACCAGCTATTCACCAGTGACACCGACTCCTAGCGAGCAAGAAATGGTGCCCCGCATGGACAACCGAGGGAGGAAGCCACCCCTCGGGCCTGGCCAATAGCTTGCAACCTGCACTCTCCAGCCCTGGTCCAGCCTGTATCGCGAGTATGAGCTGGACGGCGGTCTGTAATTCCTACATGTATTTGAGAGGGAGACACTTCCGCGGGCTAGGAAAAAGGAATGTTCACATTGAAGTGAATCCTAGCGCACCAGTGTAACTGGATGTGTAGCCATACTAGTGCCAAACCTCAAATGACCCAGTTTCCGATTTGGTCCCGGGGTGCAGACTGTAGGGGTAAGAGGAATCGACCCAAGTAAAGCAGAAAAGCCCAATCGAAGGGGGGGGGGGGAGACACTGAATGATCGAGCTCCCCCATAGGTAAGTGCAATGCAACTCCTGTGTGTGGCAACTACACGCTACACGATGTGGGTCTGGGTAGAGCCCAGTCGATCCTTTAGAAATGCAACACTGTTGACTTCACCGTGCAAAATACTGACACACACCTGTCAAAACTGCTAAAATGCTGAATGGAACTTGCAGCAGAACCAACCAACAGTCCCCAAGCTGCACCCAAAAACAACTTCCCCGAATTTATAACACATGTACTGCTGACCCCCTCCCCCCCACACCCACTAGGATAGTCCTCAGGTGTATTATTTCACCCGAATTACACCCGGGCATTAAATCAAAAAGCTGCAGTCACTTAACGATGTATAGGGCCCACCGTGACGCACAATAGCAGAGCACCAGAGAGGCGGCTCCCGCTTCTGAGCACGCTCCACAGCAAAGCATGCAGGGAAGCAGACAGACCCTACTCTAATATTTAAATACTCGTAAATACCTTCTCCCCAAGAATCTAAAATGGGCCATCCAATTTGCATTTGAATGAACTTCGATATAAGTTGGATTACCCTCCTTTGTTTTTGGGATCTCTATGGATGTGAAGGTTACGTTTATATCTCCACAATATCTCGGAGCCTCGAGTCATTATCAATGGAGATCTTTTTATGGACAAAATAACAGAAACTGATGAAAATGGGGTGTGCTTTGGAAGTTTCATGCTATGCATCCTTTCAGCCAGATCGCTCCCTCTCCTCATATACCGGCCTGCCTCCTCCTCCCTCTCCTTATATACCGGACTGCCTCCTCATCCCAGCCAGATCGCACCCTCTCCTTCTATACCGGCCTGCCTCCTCCTCCCTCTCCTTATATACCGGCCTGCCTCCTCCTCCCAGCCAGATCGCTCCCTCTCCTTCTATACTGGCCTGCCTCCTCCTCCCAGCCAGATCGCACCCTCTCCTTCTATACCGGCCTGCCTCCTTCTCCCAGCCAGATTGCTCCCTTTCCTTCTATACCGACCTGCCTCCTGCAAGCCAGATCTCGCCCTCTCATTTTATACCAGGCTGCCTCCTCCCAGCCAGATCGCTCCCTCTCCTTCTATACCGGGCTGCCTCCTCCCAGCCAGATCGCACCCTCTCCTTCTATACCGGGCTGCCTCCTCCAAGCCAGATCACGCCCTCTCCTTATATACCGGCCTGCCTCCTCCTCCCAGCCAGATCGCACCCTTTCCTTCTATACCGGCCTGCCTCCTCCTCCCAGCCAAATCGCTCCCTCTTATTATATACCGACGTGCCTCCTCCTCCCAGCCAGGTAGCTCCTTCTCTACCGGCCTGCCTCCTCCAAGCCAGATCTCACCCTCTCCTTCTATACCGGCCTGCCTCCTCCAAGCCAGATCTCACCCTCTCTTTCTATACCGGCCTGCCTCCTCCAAGCCAGATCTCTCCCTCTCCTTCTATACCGGCTGCCTCCTCCAAGCCAGATCTCACCCTCTCCTTCTATACCGGCCTGCCTCCGGGAAAGGTTGCATCAAATGGTAAACCGTCTGGTTGCTCTTATGCACTCAATCGTTTAAATCGACATCTTGAGTTATAGAGGCAGTCGCAACAATCAGAGCCTAGCATGGCAAGGTCGCAAAGACATCCAAAGGTCGCAATGAAATCCAACATCCGCCGTAGCCTATTCGCCAGGTTGGTGCAATATGCCAGTCGACCCCCCCACCCCACTGCGAAATGGATACAAAACAGTACTTTTAAAAAAATCCCTGTTTTGTCTCAGAAAGCATTAAATAAAACAAGTCCAAAATGTGCCAGCTTTAACACAGTGGCGAGAGCCCAGCAGCCCAGATGCATAGCGGTGCCAATCTTCTACAAAATCTACTCATACAAGCGCCTCGAGGCGCATGCACTTATGCGCATGATGGCAAGAGTCAGCTAGCAGAAAACGGGGGTGCTGCTGGCATCCAACAAACAATCTCCCATTGTCATTTCATTTCAGTGGGGGAGGGGGGAAGGATGCTCCACTTGGCCTGGGAATTATCAAGAGGATTAAAAACGACCTCTCACATAATAGTGAATGGCCTGGATTCACATGTGATTCAAACGAATATTAAAATAACGAATATTTTAATTGTGGGGGCCTGCCCACCCACTAAATACCTTTCCCAGCAAAATTTAGCACTGGTTCAAATATATAAACAAACCCCAGTCCTAGAATACGTGGGAAAAGTGTTAGACAGTGGGTGAAAAAAAGTATCGTTTAGCCAACGATTGTTTTCAGCAGCTCGCAACACTGCATACCAATCAGATGGGCGAGCTCTGCCCTCTGCTGGCGAGAATGCAAACCTGCATCTGCCCATTCGTTTCACCAGAGGACATTTACGTTTTAAATGTATTTGTGATATGTTGTCATTTTGAGGCCTCGTGGAGCACAGAGTGCTGGTAGCAACCAGGAATCCTAGACCCTGAGGGTCAGAGTATTTCACTGGAATGCTTGGGGTGCTCGGTGATGAGTTGTAGTCCTAGCTCAACAGCTGTGTGATGCATAATCGCATGGCTGTTAGTTGCACAGCAATTCTGACCAGTTGTGTTTTTTTCTTTGGCTGGTCTGTATGAAAGCACGCTGCTCTTGGACTGGTGGGACGCTTGCGCGACTGAAGACCAGAGAAAAGTGAGATGCGGTCTGCGGTAGCGGGGCGTCATAAACTCGAGCAGTGTGACACTAATGCCCCTCTAACATTTGAAGGAAGCCTGTGATCTTCCACCTGCACAGTCCAAGAGCGGTGCCTTTAACTCTAGTGACTAACAGCAACTAAGAGTTGAAGGATATTAAGTCAAGAGGGCGAAGGGGTGGGGCATGCCTGTAATGCTCCCGGACCGTTAAAGTAATTCACACCCAGCGCGTAGCGCTTTGCTCTAAAGTTATCCCAGCAAACTCATCCTTCAGCCAAGATGGGCTTGTACCACCATGAGCCAGCCAATCAGGAGGCTTGAAACGCGGGCTGCGTCTCCCGATGTTAGCGCGCGTTCCGAGCCACCTAATGGCCACCTCCCCCGCCCGCCATCTTCTCCCCATTTAGCTCATGGCAGCAGCGTTTGCAGCCTCTGCTGCTTCCTTCTTCCTTTCCTCATGCGTGAGGCCGCTGTGGAAAGGGAAGAGGTGCTCCGTGCGGGGCCCCAGCTTCCCTTTGCATGGCAGCCATCTTTGAACAGTCTTTTCGTTCGGCGAGGGGACCCGTTCACAGAACAAAAAATATTTCAGTTGGCCCCGTTCCAGCCCATCGGACAGGTGCTAATGGTGTTAATCACCAGTTCCAAGGGCTGTTACGGGTGATAACATCCCCGGGCCCTCGTTAAAAGCCCTCGCTTCACTCAGGCCTTTAACTTGGGCCGCCGGGCCGTTACCATCCATTAAAACCCTTGGAATGGGTGCTTAATGCCAGACAGTTTATCAATGGTTCCGAGGCCAAAACTCAGAAATGTGTGGAGTGATTGAGAGGGATTACTTGACACTATGTAGAGCTACACACACACACACACATTAAAATTAATGCAATCTGACTGGTGTAACAAACGCCGAGCTAGCCGATTCCATGACATCTTCGTTGGCCTGCTCCATCAGCATGCCTGTGTTTGTCTGTCGGCCTGCAAAGTCCATACAGTGACAAGCCATGCCCCCCAGTGTACCTTTCTTCAGCATGCTTAATCCATCCTGTGTGCTTTCAACCGTGCTGCCATCTAGTGGTGAAGTGTGTTTGCAACCTGTTTCCACAGATAGCCTTAGTCTTTTATATATTGTATAGATCATTTTAGTCATGTTACGTATAGTTGAAATAAATCCCCAAATCAATAAAACATTACAGTGAAGCGGAAGACCAATAGAAAGTGAAGTCTGCCCACTCTAACAGTTTCATATATATATATATATATATGATGACACTTTTTTACATCTATACATTTAAAGAGTATAGAGGAAATAGGCACGGGGCACAGGTGCTCCCCGCTCTTAGAATAAAATGCAGGTGCAGTAGATGCAAAAGAGCCGGATGTAAATGCAATACATATGAAGACACAACACCACCCATTTCATTCCATAGGTCCCAGTTGAATTGATCAGGGCTGCTTCTGAAGTGTTTACTCCCCCCCCCCGCAGCACCTGGGAGCTGGAAAGGGTATTCCAGTTCATAGACTATGTAGTATAAGTGTTGGGGGGGGGGTGTTGGTGCTGGGGGTGTTACAGGTTCAGCCCTACTATAATCTGTAACATTGTGGGGCAACATGCGGCCCTGCGTTTGTTTTGGCCTAGAACTCCCATGAATCCTCGCGATTGACTGTACTGGCCAGGGCTGATGCGAGTTGTAGACCAACCTATCTGGAGGATGGCAGGTGGTCCGCCTGTGAGCTATAGGCTAGAGCATGTAGACTTGGCTATAGGCCGGGGCACGAGCCTGGATACAGAGCCGGTGGTGAACTCGAGCAGCTGCGCCGTCCCGGCGTCTGCTGAACAGATCCCGTTTCACAGGCAGTGTCGTTCTCAGTCTTTGTACTTGAGACAATGCAGTGATATTTTATTTAAAAGGTTGAACGGCTGAGCGAGGAGGTGACGTGTGCCCATTCTAGTCACCACAATGGCAGGGCGGCAAAAGGATGAGGAGCGGCCTGTGCAATGTGGGTGGGTCTTTGAGGTGGATTACTGGTTCGTCCTTGCTTCAGGAATAATACTCACCCGTCTGCTTTGTACAGTGGGGGAGTGGTGAAATGATATAACCCACGCCTCCATAATCAAAGTATATGAGGGCGCGGGTGGTGGACCCCCTGTCCCTTGGCAGTAAGCAAGACTTCTACTACAGCAGTCCCACTACCAAGTAAATGGTCTTTTATAGGGTCCTCCACAGAGCTTTGTGGTAAATGTTAACTGCCTCTTGGCACAGTGGCCCGGTAACTGCTGTATGCTGCAGGGTGCGGTGTTGTGGGTGCTGGTTAATGGTTACTGATGATTTTTGAGCCTTCCAATTTTTTGGTGCTCCCTGTCCATCCATGGGGGTTCCCCATACCCTCCCCAATACACCTACTTACCACCCTTTCTCCTCTGCTGTGTATACATTTTCCTCTCGTGTGTTTTCACATTCCAAATTTCTCCTAATCTTTTTTATTAGCATTGCATTTCATGTAATTACCACTAATTGGAAAAAGTTGAGTAAACTATCTGATATGGCTTGGTGGGATTACATTTCCTCTATTCATCGTGTAGAAAAATGTTCTGCCCTTGCTCATAATTTGTCTTTATTTAAAAAAAAAAAAAGTTTTATTGTTTGGCTGATAAATCAACCTTTCAATACATTTTAGCATTTATGGTGTTTTTTTTACATATGTGTGTGTACGACATAAACATTTTTCCATTCAAAAGAGAAATCCAGAATGCATTATTAAAAATAATATCAATGAACAGAAAAAGCTATTTTTCATTGGACATTCATGTGAGATTCAAAGTTAATACATTACGTATAAAAAAGAAGAGCAATAAAAAAATGTAATTATTTACAGAAATATTGTCATAAAAAAGCAGGAAGCAAAAAAAAGAGAAGCAGGACAATAATCATTAATTTGTTATAATCAACTCATCAACTTTGTGGTGTTTACAAAACTGAAAAAGCTGTTCATATGAAGTTTTTTCAACAGATATTTACGTGAACTCATCGATTGCCAAATTTAAGTCTGCCATGAAGTTCGCAGTTGCATATCTCAATGATTTGTGCCTCATGTGAAATATCATTTGCCAGGCTTCTTGCATGTCCAAATTCACAAATGTTTCAAGACCTTTCCGGAAGTGTTTGCTTCTATGATCTAGTAATTCCGGATATTCAACTACAGTGTGGTTCAGGGTCTCATTTGATTTTTTACAAATCCACTTTTGAAGGATACCATCTTAGCAGTATTTCTTTGGTTCGGGATACATTAAAACTGAGCCGCATGAGCTCTCCTCGATGCTTAGCATTCAGCGATTTGATTAAGTATGCCTCTGGCAAGCCATATCGTTTTAATAGGAATGGATTTGAGATAAAATCTTTATATTTCAGACACCATTCTCTGATCTTAATCCAGTCAATTTCCCAGAGTTTAGTTTTTGCTCTGATGGGATTCGCTATTAAGAGATCTTTGGTTATGTTTGCTTCGTGGAGATATTCATGGACTTTGTCTCCACGAACGTGTGCATTTATCATTCGATTTATGCAAGTAGTCCGATAAGGCTAGTAACAGCCCATTATCATGGTCCCCTGAAACGCATTTGCGAAATAGAGTGCATATTTTCCACCTGTAGTTGGCGTGGAGTGAGATGAGATCTAGCTCATGTCTGATGAGGGTAATGGGTTTCCAAAACGTACCTTCCTTGACATCCCATCCTGACAATTCATCCTAATCTGAACGGTAGTCTGATCGTGAAATTGGATCACCCATTTCAAAATTTTCCATGGACAGCTGTACTTCATCGATTTCTTGAAAAGGACGGCTATGGGGACCAAATCAAATGAGGTCCGAAAGTCTACAAAAGCTGTGTAGACTGATTGCTTGTTTTGCTGATTTTATGCTATAAATGCATTTAGAGCTAGAAGGTTGACACTGTCTCCTAAACCTGAGATAAAGCCCGTTTGATGAGGGTCCCTTAATTTGCTCTTCGTTAGCCATGCATTGAAGTCCCGGAGGATCAACCTAGCAAAAAAATGTCCGGGAAAAACCAATAAAGCTATCTGGCGATATAGGTTGGGAGCCATCCTATCCCCTTTTGTATACAGAGGTATGATTCCCGACTTTTTCCATGAGTCAGCAATGCACCCATTCTGGAGGACCTGGACGAAGATCTTTTCAAGAATAGATGCCCATTGGTCAGGATCATTCTTAAGCATGTTATTATCAGGACATCTGGTCCTGGTGCCCGAGATGGACTTAACTTGGCAATGAAGTAAAGTAAATCACTTTTGTCAAAATCAACCACATTGGGCTCCCTAATTGTCTTCATACATTTAAAAGGAAATGGGACGTCTTTGTTCAATATTCCAATGGGTCGGATATATATATATCCCCTCTTGTATTAGGTCTTGTCTAATTCGTTTACCCTCTTTGTCCACAGTATTTGTACTATTTTAATTTCAGTATTACTATTTTAAAAAATAACATGTTCAAAGATTATAATATTCTTAAATGTTATTTATTACTTATGTTATACTTTTATGAATACTTTAATGTGATTAATAAAAATTAATAAACAGAAAAAGAAATGTCTTCCACATTAGAAATTTTATGGTAATACATTTTCAGAGTAAGGGGGTTTTTGCTCATTTTCGTAAGATCATTTTTGAGGAAAAGACCATTTCCTGTTTATAGGCTCAATGGCTGCCCATGTTTTCCCCCTAGTGTTCCATAGTAGGAACGGTTTCCTGTCGTGCCCTGATGGGCCCATTTGCTTCTGCACGTTCCATGGGTATGCTGTGCTGCGTTCCTTTTAATTTGAGGCACCATGAAGTGTTTCCCTCCTTTTCTATTTGTCTGCATTTCCTGTCGATCTTTTGTTGCAGAATCTTTGTTTTGCTCCTCTTTCATTGTTCTCTTTATTCTGCAGATTCTCTTGAAACTGAGAGGTGGCTGGAGGAACTGCTAGTGAAGCTGGATAGCAGTTGGTGGTTTTCAGGGTCCCTCATGCCCATCGAATCCTGCATGTTCAGAAAAGCAATCCTAAAGAAGGCCTAATTCCAGAGCTCTCAATTTCCCCATTGCAATGAGCGAGGTCATCCAGTCCTGTTTTTGCTTGAAATTCTGAGTTTTGTAGTTTTTCTGAATTTCAAATCGGAAAGTTAAAAACTACAAGTCCCACAATCCAAAGGGGGAAAACGCAGAAATGGATGACCTTCTCATGCATGGCTATCAGAAACCTGCGGGTTCTGCTAATACACTACATATTCTTGCGTCGCGTCCCCTTTTCTCCATACTGCATGGGCGTCCCGTCGAAGGAACGGGAGGCGGAACCTTCTTCCCCTTTAAATTTAGAGGCGTGCGGCCCTGGGAGCATGTGGTACCCTGACTCTGCCCTCCGGTGCCACACCCCAGTCTCCTTTTCCGTGTCGACGGGAACGGGACAAATTCACCAGCGCTCCTGGGTTTGGCTTCGGCCATGTAATTCCATGTGCGGATACTTCTGTCTTTTTTGTCTGTTTATCATTACAGGTACTTGGTCCTCAGGCATCGCGCTCCTCCCCGGCGCATGTCGACTTCCACAGGATTCAGCAGGTGTCCTTCCTGCAATGGTCTCTTTCCAAATTCAGACCCCCACGCCCTCTACCTACGGGTTGAGGTTGAGGGATCAGTTTATCCTTCCGGTGACAGTGTTGAGGGTCCGGAAAGGCTCTTTTACCGGGTCTGTACCCGAGGGGCCACGCCCTAGTACCGGCAATATGTCAGAGGGGGCGCTTAAACGCAGCTCTACCGGCCGGCAGGCCGAAGGTGTAACGCCTACCAGGCCTTGGCCTGAGGAGCAGGGTAGGATTAATGATCCAGACTCAAGAGTCCTGGATGAGGCTGGGCCCAGTGAGCCGGTCAACTCAACGCAGACATGTGGAAGGCAGCTCAACAAGATGGCCACCGTGCCAGACATTCACATCAATCTGACGCTGCACCAGGAAAGGGAGCTTGTCAAGGAACGAGTGTCAAGGTGGGACTGGTGTCAACCAGGTTCGTGGCCTACAGTCTATCCTTCATTTGTGCGGGCAGGTTCCTGCTGCGTCCATATGGGCAGGGTATGCAGCAGTTCCAGCAACCTCCCGCTACTCCGTCAATATCCCCTACCACCCCACCAGCCTGTGAGGACAGGTTCTTTCAGAGGTTCCTCGGGCTCATGAAATCTCCTTGGACGGGGGACATCCTCAGGGAGGCCATTGGGGGCATGCTCCCTCCTATACTTCCGGTCCAGCAGGTACCTCCTCCAGTGCCTCTGGCCCCAGCACAACCTTTGCCACCTGCTCCGGCCCCACAACCGATCGGGCAGGCGGTTCTGTACCAGCCTCCTCCATAGCCTCTGGCACAGATCTCCGTACCTCCACCCCCGGCTCCCACTACTCCTGCACAGATGGCGGATCCTCCGGACCCCCAGGTGGACACGGACGAGGAGGAGGACCCTGACATGCTCTCATCAGCCGAGGCCTGCCAAGAACGTCTTGCAAGGCTGCCTGAGGTCAAGCAGCCAGCAAATGGGGTCCTCGCAGAAGTCCTCACGCGACACCCCCTTGCTAAAACGGGAATCCCGATGCAGACAGACGTAGTCGCCCTGTCCAGGAAGGGTTTGCTCAAGCTCCACTCGGTCAGTCGATGCCTGGATGCCAAGTACAGGCAGATGGAGGGGGATACACTTTTGCACTCGGTCCATTCTCAGCTACACACCTCGGTGATTGCCGCTGCATCACTATACTCCAAGCCTCAGTCGTCTTGAGCCTCCTCCTCTGCGGCGCATCTAGGCAAGGAGGAGAAGGTCTTGGAGGCTTATGGGAAGAAGCTGTATTCCAACGCATCCTTGCATCTTCATCAGCCCAACGCCGATGCCATTCTGGCGGCCGCTAATCAGAGGTTATGGTGGGAAATTGCGGACTTCCACAGAACATCCCACGCAGAGCGAATTCCGTTTCAAGAGGAACGGGCTGAGGCCAAGCTGGTGGCGCAGGACTTCATGGAGTCCACCATGGCCCACATTGATACCTCTGGCCGTGCCATCTGCATTGCCACAGACATGAGAAGAACAGCCTGGCTCTGTGCTACTAAATTCAATCCAACATCCAGGAACGCATATTAGATCTGCTATTCGAGGGGGGGTGACCTCTTCCACTCCACCACGGACGAGGAGCCGGATAAAAAGAACAGCTCAAAACGGCCAAGTCTTTATCCATCCTGACAAAGACCACACCCAAACAGTACACCCAGTCACAGCAGCGCTCTAACAAGAGGTGTACATACGGAGGGTTCCGCGGCTTCCAAGAACATAGGTCCAGGCAGCTGGACAGCTCGCCGACTCGGCAACGGTGCAAGCAACAAAAATGGGCGGTGGAGGGGGTGTATGGGCTTTTTCCAGTCCCCCTCCTTGGCAACAGCCTCTGATGGAAAGAAAGCATGACACGCCCCTTCGGGGGCACATGTCTCTAGTGGGGGGCAGGCTTTCAGCTCCCCAGGCACATTTTTGGTGCCAGAATCCTCTCCGTATCCACGGGGTACTGCCTACCCATCCCTGCCTCTCCTTCACTCCCACAGGTTGGGACAGCAACGCTTTTGGCGGAGATCTGGTCGCTTGTCAAGAGCCAGGTGGTGGAGGAAGTCCCGGCCTCCCAGCGAGGCTTGGGCTTTTACTCCAGGATTTTCAGCATTCAGAAAAAGTACCAGGCGGGCCTGAGAGTTATACTGGACCTATCCACCCTCAACTTCTCCCTACCTCTGCAAAAATTCAAGATGGTTACACCAGCTTTTATAGCAGAGACATTGTGCAAGGGAGACTGGATGTGCTCCCTGTATCTGAAGGACGCTTAAACATCCCGATCTGTCAGCCCCATCATTCTTTTCTACGATTCAGGATCATGGTCTGCCATTTCCAATGCTAGGTGGTTCCTTTTGGCCTCAACTCGGCCCCCAGGATCCTTACCAGGCTAATAAACACGGTGGCGGCCCTCCTCAGGGCTCGGGGCCTCCACATCTACCCGTACCTAGATGACTGGCTCATCGGTGTTACTTCTCCGGAAGCGGTGTGACACACTTCCCATGCCTTCATGAACACTCTGCATGATTTAGGCTTTTCGCTGAACCTCAAGAAGTCGCAGCTGCAGCCTACGCAGACACTGACCTTCCTGGGTCTCATCTGGGACATGTGCTCCGAGAGGATCTTTCCCTCGGAGGACAAGGTTACAGCTATGAAGAGGGCCACTGCGCACTTCCTCAGCTGATTAGTGACCCCGGCCTGGTGGTACCAACACCTGCTGGGTCTCGTGACAGCAGTACTATTGTCTGTCCCCCACAAGGGACTCAGGATGAGGAGGATGCAGCTGCACTTCGTGGCATCATGGAACCAGGAGTGGGGCTCTCGGACCGAGAGGATCAACGTTCCCCCGTCTCTCCACCCGGACCTCACATGGTGGTCCACGAAATTCAACCTACGGACGGGAAAGCTCTTCCGGCCTCCCACCCCGCAGGTCACCATCACCACGGACTCCTCTCTCTCTTTCTCTCTCTCTCTCTCTCTCTCTCTCTCTCTCTCTCTCTCTATCTCTCTCTCTCGGGTTGGGGAGCCACCCTGGACAATCACTCAGTCCACGGCACCTGGACCCAGCAGGAGTTCCAAATCAATTGGTTGGAGCTGAACACCATCTGGCTAGCGCTCAGAGCATTTCTTCCGGTTATCGAGGGCAAGGTTGTCCTCCTCCAACAGACAACTCGACCAGCATGTACTATGTCAACAAGCGGGGAGGTACCAGGTCCCCCCAGTGCCGACTGGCGATCACCATGTGGGAGTGGGCACTGGATAACATCTTCCTCACGGCAGTCCACCTTCCGGGGGAATGACGCATTTGATTCAGTGGAACGGCGTGACGGCATACGCCTTCCCTCCCACACTGCTGATTCAGAGTAATATGCAAGGGGAAGGAGTCAAGCCATCTCAGCATCATTCTAATAGCTCCATGGTGGCCGGCCAGGCCATGGTTCTTGGAGCTGCTCAGCCTCTCGGAGATACACCGATTCATCTCCCGATGGGCCCAGCACATCTTCTGACGCAGCAGGGAGGCAGGGTCATCCATCCCGCGCCACAGAAGTTAGCCCTCACAGCGTGGTTCCTGAGCAGGTAACGCTAGGGAGATCATATAGGGCGCAAGGAGCAAGGCTACTGAGGCCCAGTATTAAAGCAAGTGGACCAGGTTCTTCCATTGGGCAGATTCTGAGAAAATCGATCCCCCAAGCATGTATGCTGGAGGACGTGCTCTCCTTCTCGGCGCACCTTACCCACTCTAGCGTGCAGGTGGACACCTGCCGCACTTACCTCACAGCCATCGGGGCATACAGGAACCCGGAGGAGGAGTTCTTCTCCTCTTCCAATCCAATTGTCAAGAAACATTTGACAGGACTATCAAGGCTCTACCCTCCCATCAGGAAGCCACACCCCGTGTGGCACCTGAACAAAGTCTTGGGTGCCCTTGCACACAAATCGTTCGAGCCAATGGCGTCCGCAGACATCAGGCTGGTCCCCATTAAGACTGCCTCAACTCGGCTCGTAGAGTCAGCGAAATCCAAGCTCTGGTCGCCTTAGAGCCGTATACTACCTTTCACAGAGACAAAGTAGTCCTGTGGACGCACCCGGCATTCCTACCTAAGGTGCCACCTGCTTTCCATCTAAAGGAGGAAATAATGCTCCCTACGTTTTTTGCCGGTCCTAAGGATGAGGCACAGAGAGTGCTGCACTGCCTGGATGTCGGGCGTGCCCTGAAATTCAACCTTGACAGGACCAAGGGCTTCCGCAAGTCAGACGCCCTATTTGTTACTTTTGGCGGTGCAAGACCAGGCTATCGGCCCTCCACATCCCGCTGGATGGTCTCGGCCATCAAAGATGCATACGAGGGTCAGCATAAGCCACTCCCGCCCAACATGCACGCCCACGCAGTGAGTGCGAAGGCAACGGCCATCGCATTCCAGCGACACGTCCCCTGGCAATTCATAAGTAGGGCTGCCAAATGGGCCCCCCCCCCACTTCGGCTTTCTGCAAGCACTACTGTTTGGATGCCGGTTCTAGATCAGACGCGGCTTTCAGACAGGCGGTTCTCAGGAACCTGTTTGCTTAAGGAGGTTCTCCTCTCCACACTCAGGCTACATCCAGTTGTAATCACCTATGCAGTATTGAGGAAAGGGGACGGGGATGTAAGAGTAATTATAAGTTACTCACTGTAGTGACTAACGTACTCTTAGTCCTTAGTCCCCTTTCCTCCCTACGTCCCACCATTCCCCCCCTAATAAAACTGGTGTCATTGGGCAATGTTAGTCTATTGTTGACGCATCCATGGGGACTGAGGTGTGGCGCCGGAGGGCAGACCCAGGGTAGCGCATGCTCCAAGGGCCTCACCACCACGTGCCTCTAAATTTAAAGGGGAAGGAGGTTTTTTCTGGTGAAAAAGGTTCTGTCTCCCGTCCCTTGGAATGGAAGCCCATGCAGTATGGAGGAAAGGGGAGTAAGGACTAGTAACTTATCATTTTTTCACAGGCTCACATGAAAATGTCATCCATTGCCATGCAGGCACGTGTTTGAGGCTGTGTTACTGCAGCCCCTTCACACATTTAATACCTGTGAACCATTTAGTTGAAATAATTGCCTTTCTCCCCTTGCAGCTTGGAGGATACCTTATGAACAACGTGCTCGCCTTTAGAACAGAATGATGCTGCGTGTGGGTATGATGCCCCTGGTCTGGTCGTCTCAGTCCTTCACACGCTCCTCCTCTCCTTCCCACCTGCCCCAACTCCCAGGTGGATAAATAATTGCCACATTGTAGATGATAATATCCGTAATATGTAATCTACGTTTTTCGAACACTCAGACTGCATTCCCAGTGATAGTGGCACTGTATAAATCACCAGAATTATTAGAACTGCTCCACAATGGGAAAACAGGGCTTCCGCAATGAACACAATTCAATCTAAGCAAGGCTGTTTACTTAATCGAGTGTCTTGCGAGAATAAATTGTTCATTCCGGCACTTTCTGTTCAGTAATCGCATTCCTGGGTTACAATGAAGTGAGGCCCAATTATGACCAAGTGATGCTGTCGAGTTGGCAATTGGAGACACATTCAAGATCGCGTTATTCAAATTATAAGAGTCGGCCGCAGTCTGATCATTCTGGATGCTTTATTGCCTTTTCCCAGTGGTGGCTGCGAAACATTGGAACGCCCTGCCGCCTTCGCGAAGATCAGAATCCTCCTTCTGGTCCTTCTGCAAAGGCCTCAAAACATGGCTATTCACGCAAGATCCTTAATCAGCCGATGCAACCGCACTTTACTTTGTATGTATAACCTTTTATGAATGCTAACGCGATGATCTTGGAAGCAAGACCACGCAGAGCACCAGAGGCTTGAATCCCGGATCTGCGCTTAGAAACCAAACTCGGGTACTGTATTGGGCGTGTTAAATTTCTCCACTTTGTATGTAAAACCACTGTGTTCATGTAACGGCACCCTCGGTTTACATCATGCTTTACTGTAACCTGCACCCAGTTGCCCTTGGATTCGGCGTGCTCTACAAATGTCAAAATAAATAAATGTCATTGAACAATTGTGAGGCACATCAAGTTCATTTAAAAATAAATGATACCCATATCAATAAACAAGTAACATGCTTGGCACCTTACAAACCGAATCTCTCGATCGCGTTCATCGCGGCTGCAGTAACTACTTTTTTAATTGTGTATTTTAATTTTATTTATTTATAGCATTTATGTAACACCCAGACCCAAGGGTATCGCAGCGTTTGTACAGAGATCTCAAATCTAGTTCAATTTAGTTTTCAAAGTTATTAACTGGAAAATGATTATCAAGAAAGCCAGAACTGGCTTGTGCTTTGCCCTCTGATTGAGGTGTCTAACTGCACCGGAGGGAAGATGGCCTGACCTCACAACCAAACTCAATCCTTCAGACACCACTAATGTCTGCCAGAATTGCTCTGGATACTGCGAAGGAAGAGACATTTACCTTGATATCTTCTGTTCTTCAGAGAAGGTAACGGAGTGATGCACCCGTGAGCAAGGCAGGCGAGCCAGTAGCTGAGTATTAGCACAATTCTGGGTTTCTTTTACATTTCTGAGAGCCATTTAGCTCCTGCTCTTAGCCCAGGAGAGCCTGGTGAGCTTGGTGCCAACTGCTACCAGGAGCCACTTTTGGTTCTGCTGGCCATCTGGCGCCATACAAAGGAAGCTATCCGACATTAACGCTATGTACACGGGCATGTGTAGGGAGCATTTGCACACACCTAGAACCCATTAAAAGCATAATGGACCATTCTTAATGGGCACAATTTAAAGTTTGAATCCCATGTGGAAGTTGGTTTTGCTGCGCAGTAGGAACCGCCTCCTGGTTACCAAGCAGTCACTCCTGTCTACCAGGTGATGCCCGATACCCAGGAGCTGGTGTTGGCTCCTGCTCATCAAATCTGAAGTTTGAACCCTGAAATTTGAGCAGTTCTGATCAAAGTGGCTCGGAGAACATTTCTGACAATCATAATTATGTACAGAAAGTGTGCAGTTCCAAAATGACCACCATTTTGAAGTTCTGCTTAAAAGCCATGGCGTGTAAGTACGGAAACTCAGATAGGTGAAGCTGTTCATGATCAGAATCTGTGTTTGAAAGTTTAATCTGTTAAAAAGACGGCGAATGTTAGATTAAATGTGTAAGCAGCTGGCCCAAGCAGCGTGAGATCCTGAGCCGGCCCCAGTGTGGGGAGTGCCGGAAGCTGAACACATGGGGGCAGTAACATGGTCTGAACAGTCCTGCTTGTTAAATGGATCTTTGCTACAGGCTTTGCATGTCCTGGTGCGAATATAGGAACCTTAACATGCTCTACAAGTTGAATTCCAACATTTGACACTGGACCCCAAACTTTTGTCTTAGGAGCCACTAGCTCGGTGGATAAAGTGAGAGTGGGGCGAAAGCAGCGCCCCTCTGCTTCTAAAGTCTTCAAGACTCTTAATACATGTGGTGCATGATTCTGATGTCCACCCATTAACCATTTCCTTACCTGCTGCCCAAAAGTGAGCGAACGTGGAGTGTTGCGGCCTGGATGGAAGGCCTCCCCAAGCAGTACTTGCTCTCCTATTTTAGAGCATGAGTATACATGCCTTGCTTGGTGCATAGCGCCACATCATTGTGCTCTTGTTAAGGTGCTATTCAAGAGCCCCCGCTGGGATTTTCTCCAGATTAGTTTCCTTGCGTTCACTGCCAAGGCTCAAGCTTGTTCTTGGCCCTTCTGCAGCTAACCTCATTGGATACATTTCATTCAGGGATGTCTGATATTTGCATGCCCAGCTCTGCTCTTCCAAGTCTCCCTGCTGCGTATATCGAGCAAACATTCGCTTGTCCTGACCTTCATCCAGAAGTCCGCTATGAACAGGTTTAAAAGGCTTCGGGCTCCAGTCTGATCCCAACAGGCAGAGGAGTTGCTAGCAGCAAAATCATAATGCCAGCCGGCTCCCTCCTGTGCTCCAGGAAACACCTTGGTTAAAGGAAAAACAATCATGAGTTGGAACACAAGGGGGTTCACCCATCTGATTGGCAAACAAGCCTGGGACCTAACAAAATACGACCTCTTTTGCCTACAAGAAACGTGGCTGTGCGACGGACCCCTCCTAGACGGATACGAAATGTTCCTGAACCTGGCCATAAAGGGCCTTAAAGGTAGGCTTAGCTCGGGCCTCCTGCTGGGCATCAAACGCACATCCGGTCTAAGGGTGATTATGTCCATAAATCTTAACCCTTCGATACAACTAACCACAGTCCAAACAAACTCCAAGGCAGGGTCTGATCTGGTGAAATGGAACCTGCTTCTTTGTAACATCTACTGGAGACCCACGGAAAGTCAACAGGACAACTTCAAGGAAACCTTGCTTAAAGCGATCGATGACGCCAGGATCTCGCGTCCAAACCTGGAGGTCCTCCTCTGTGGAGACTTCAACATGGAATGTTTTGACAAAAAGGGGAGAACAATCGAGTTTCTGTCCTTGCACTCCCCAAATAATACATCAAGAGGAGTTGACCTCGACAAAGAATTAGCAGGTAGAGACATTTTAATGGTAAACGGAAGCCTAATGGGCGACCTACCTGCTGCTACTACATGGAAACGGGCAAACCAAGGCAGTACATTGGACTGCATATTTGTAACAGAGCCATTGATGGGGAAACTAAAAACGTTGAGAGTGATAAAAACAGACTTGAGCGATCACAATATCCTGGAACTTGAAACTGAGGAATGGAACATAGATTACACCCAGACTGTCCAACACCTACCGGAATATCAACTCGACCTGACCCCCGGTGGAAACGGAATCAGGATTCAGAGAAAAGACATGGGTGCAATACTGGACAAGCTACTGGGGCTACAATCGGTCGAGCGAGACCAAAACGCAAATCCCATAGAATACATCGAGGTATTGAAGGTCTTCCACAAAAAAACAGTGGACAGGAGTGTTACCACTACATACAGGCATGCCTACGACCACCAAATCGTAGCTAAAAAAAAAGCCGTTCAGAGGGCCAGGAGGCAATTCAAAAAATCCAACACGCATGGTGACCTAGTTCTATACAAAGATACCAGGAACAGCTACAGAATCTGGCTCACCCAACATAAACACCTCCGACTGCAAAAAGATAGTGAGAAGATGTTAAATCTAGTCACCAGTAAAAACATCTCTGGTATATGGAAATTAATCAACGAGATATGCATCCCTGTCGACTCAAAAACTGTAAACCCAATTCCACCTAAGGTCTGGGAGGAGCACTATCAGAACCTCTACTCCGCAGGAAACATCAGCGGCCCCCACAAATTTTTATCATCGGAGAAACCATGGGATTTGAAATTCTACAAACAAGATATCGTGGATCTCATCAACAAGTCAAATTCATCCCGTGCTGCTGGGCCGGATGGTCTCACAAACGACATACTTAAGAGAGACCCGGAGAAATGGGCTGAATTTATGACAACTCTGTTCAAAAACATAATTAGACTCAAAAGGATCCCTAACTCCTGGACCAGGTCTATAATTGTACCGATCTTTAAGAAGGGTGACAGGTCTGTACCTGGGAACTACAGACCTATCGCCCTACTGGATGTAGTGGGCAAAATATTCACCGCAGTGCTCCTCAAACATCTGAACGCTTGGAGTTGGCAGTCACATCACCAGGATCCCTGGCAGTCGGGGTTCTGTAAGGGAATTGGAACTTCACTGAACATACTAATCATTAACATACTAAAATGTATGGTCAAGGGAAAAACCAATAAAACCATCTATATTGCGTCAATAGACCTTGAACAGGCTTTTGACTCTGTTGATCGTGGCCTCTTGTGGAACAAACTAAGGAAATGCGGTTGCCCAAACAATTTGAGGGAACCACTGGAGGCTCTTGACACAGGAACAAACATTCAGATTAGACTGGACAGAAAAGGAACCCTATCCAACAAAGTTGTGTCTGAAAATGGGCTGAATCAGGGGTGTCGTTTGGCACCAGCTATCTTCTGCCTATTCATATCAGATATGTTTGAAGCTTTTGGGGCAGTAAGAAGCTTCCCTCCGAAAATTGGGGGGGACCCCTGTGGGTAGGCTGTTGTTTGCGGATGACCTTCTTCTGTTAGATCAGACTGCGATAGGTCTACAGAGACAGCTGAAAGCTTTGGAACTGTACGTTCAGGAAAACGGATTGAGAATCAACCCAAAAAAATCGAAAATCATGGGGTTAGGAACAATGAAGTCGACTAAGACCTTTAGGTGGCATCTAACAGGGGAAGTCGTTCCAGTGGTCTCGTCTATGATTTACCTCGGTATCACACTCAATGACAGCATCCAAGACGGTCCGGGTGCTCTTAGGCTAAGAAGCAAAGTTAAAAACTTGGCATCTCAGGCACTTTTAATTAAGTCACGTTACTGTTCCTTCTCACTTCGTCCCCTCATCGACTTTTACAAACTCAAAGTTTCTCCAGTATTGACTTACGCAGCTGAGGCCAACTTCTTCCTTGCACCAGAGGTTTGGCGTGTGCTTGAAAGCAAGTTCTGTAAAAGGGTATTGAGCCTACCTTCATCTCTCCCAATCGAATGTGTGAGGAAAGAACTGGGGCTTACCTCTTTGTATATCGCTATGGTCTGGAAAACACTAACCCTTAACAGCAAATGTTTGATTCATCCGGAAAGAAGTGGTTTCATGGCTATAAAAGAAGCACTGTCTGGTAACCAGATACCAGTTTTAAATACATGGCAGAATACATGTACAGGCATCTTGGAAGTTATTGCCGAAAATGCAGACAAGCTACTGGAAAATCCATCCAGGGTAAAGAACAAACTGTTGGACTGGGATTGGATTGTTACCCAGGATAGGCTCAGTCTACTGCCATCTATAACCTTGGGACTTGATGAACACTGTAGTAGAGGTACATTGCTCCCATACCTCAAAAAATTCCCGTCTTACTCAGAAAGGCAGCTCTTTCTGAGATTTCGCTTGAACCTTCTCCCAACTAGGGAGGTGCTGGGGAGAAGGTCCAAAAAAAGGGAAGATAGGTTAACTCTGTTCCGGTGCTGTGGTTTGGAGGTAGAAACTTTACAGCATTTGGTAATGAGTTGTGTTCCACTCTCGGCCTCCAGAGAAAAATGGTTGGGAAATCACTTCAAGAACTTCGAGACAAATTCTCCGTACGAGAGGTGGACTATTTTAAGATGGGGAGGAAAAGTATCTTTGACCTTGGCACTGTTGAACTTTGTGAGAGAATTCTCTCAAATTTAGACACGCAATCTCTCTGGTCTCAAACTTTCCTCCCTATATAGATGTGTAATTTTTAGTTTGTCATCTCTCCTTTTTTTTTTTGCTTCAATTAATGAATTATTCACATTTTAAAGTTTTCTTGAAAACTAATCAATGCTAATAAAAAAAGATGGCTGATATTCGCATGCCCAGCTCTGCTCTTCCAAGTCTCCCTACTGCGTATATCGAGCAAACATTCGCTTGTCCTGACCTTCATCGAGAAGTCTGCTATGAACAGGTTTAAAAGGCTTCGGGCTCCAGTCTGATCCTAACAGGCAGAGGAGTTGCTAGGTCTGGAAAAGATCAGGGGCTAAGCTAATGTCGGGACTGGAGGGATTCCAGGCTAGCTATAGCCTTTTGGTTGTAGCCCCTGAGCTTCTATCCAGGGCTACAACCAAAAGACCCGGGGCTATAGCCCCGTCAGCCCCCCGCCCCCAAGAAACACCTGCCACTACTCACCATGTGCCATTAAATGCAGCCAGCTGAGGCGCACGCTTGAAGCCGTTACATTGATCTGCTGTTGCCATTTGCTGACATTCTAATAAGTTCCCCTTTGTCTGGAGCTCTGTGCAGATACATTTGCAAAGGCCAAGTGTTCACCACGCCCCCTTATTTCCTGGAAATATGGCTTTGCTTGTCATCTTCGAAAAGCCTCGAAGTTTAAGCTGGACAGCGAATACACGGATCCATGCTGGTTTTGGTGGACACCTTGTTCCCTTATGATGGTCTAGAGCAGTGTTCCTGGGAAGAGGCTCCATGCGTCCCGGGTTGCAGTTCATTTTGACCGGCCGCTTTCTACATTTTGACCGGCCGCTTTCTTTTGTTTTGACCGGCCGCTTTCTTTTGTTTTGACCGGCCGCTTTCTTTTGTTTTGACCGGCCGACTTCTTTTGTTTTGACCTGCCAACTTCTTTTGTTTTGACCGGCCGCTTCTTGCCTTTTCTCATGCTGCTTCCTTCTGTCACCTGCCACTTTCTTCTTTTTAACATGTAGTTTATTTCCGTCATGTGACTTTTCTGTGTCATGGTTTGCCGGATCAAAAGGATTGTAGGTCAAGTAGGTGGGGGTGGCTGGTGCCTGTGACGGAGCCAGACATTGGAGCTCGCCCTCTGTGACACTCCTATGCAGACTTCTTACTGTTCATAATTAATAATCTAGCAGCCCTGCAGCGATTGGCTATGCGCGGTCTTGGCTCTGGTCCCTTTTCCCGCTCTTTGAGTAGGCGATGCTTGCTGGACTGAAGCGAGACTATCGTGCTGTTTAAGAGCTCCTGGGGGGCTTGTTCGTGCACAGCAGGCCGCCGAACTTGCGGTTTCTATAGTTTATGGGAAATATTTCACAACAAGGTTGAAAAGCAAGTACCAGGAGCGGCTGCTCCAGCCCTAATGCCTGCGCCGTATGGACTTGGAGCATGGCCCAAATTCCTGCATCGGCAGCTGCCGATTAGCAGCGCTTTCAGGACTGGGTAGAGGAGAGAAGGGGCATTTTGGCGTATAGGAAGGGCTTTTCTGTGGCAATTCTTTCACGTTTGGAAATGCGTTCCCCCTCTGCCCTGCACACCACCTTCCTTCCTTCGTCGGGATGGTGATTTGGTTGGCAAGAAGCTACACGTGTCCCAGAGTTGGGATGAACATGCTGGCATCAGCCTCTTCTTAAAGTATCTTCGAGAGAGAACGTTCACTTCTGCGGCACGTGCAAAGCCTGTTCTGTGTCTGTGGAAGAAGCTTGCACTGCTCCTGGTGACTGTGCTGTGCATGCCCCTGCGTACACTGCTACCCATGATTCCCGTGATCTGTTGGTGTGATAGAAGCTTGCACTGCTCCCGGTGACTGTGCTGGGCCGGAGTACACTGCTACCCACGGTGCTCATGCCCTGTTAGTGTGATAGAAGCTTGCACTGCTCCTGGTGACTGTGCTGTGCATACCCCTGCGTACACTGCTACCCATGATGCCCGTGATCTGTTAGTGTGATAGAACTGTTTCCGGTGACTGTGCTGTGCCTGTGTACACTGCTACCCACGATGCTCATGCCCGGTTAGTGTGATAGAAGCTTGCACTGCTCCTGGTGACTGGGCTGTGCATGCCCCTGCGTACACTGCTACCCATGATGCCCGTGATCTGTTGGTGTGATAGAACTGTTCCCAGTGATTGTGCTGCACCTGCATACACTGCTACCCACGATGCTCATGCCCGGTTAGTGTGATAGAAGCTTGCACTGCTCCTGGTGACTGTGCTGTGCATGCCCCTGCGTACACTGCTACCCATGATGCCCGTGATCTGTTGGTGTGATAGAAGCTTGCACTGCTCCCGGTGACTGTGCTGTGTCTGTGTACACTGCTACCCATGATGCCTGTGCTCTGTTGGTGTGATAGAAGATTGCAATGCTCCCGGTGACTGTGCTGTGTCTGCGTACACTGCTACCCATGATGCCTCTGCTCTGTTGGTGTGATAGAAGCTTGCACTGCTCCCGGTGACTGTGCTGTGTCTGCGTACACTGCTACCCATGAATACTCATGCCCGGTTAGTGTGATAGAAGCTTGCACTTCTCCCAGTGACTGCGCTGTGCCCGAGTACACTGCTACCCATGATGCCTGTGCTCTGTTGGTGTGATAGAAGCTTGCACTGCTCCCGGTGACTGTACTGTGTCTGCGTACACTGCTACCCATGAATACTCATGCCCGGTTAGTGTGATAGAAGCTTGAACTGCTCACAGTGACTGCGCTGTGCCCGAGTACACTGCTACCCATGATGCTTGTGCCTTGTTAGTGTGATGGAAGATTGCACTATTCCCGGTGACTGTGCTGTGCCTGCGTACACTGGGTTGCACTTTCCCGGTGACTGTGCTGTGGCTGCATACACTGAGTTGCACTGCTCCCGGTGACTGTGCTGCACCTGCATACACTGCTACCCACGAAGCTCATGCCCTGTTAGTGTGATAGAAGCTTGCGCTGCTCCCGGTGACTGTGCTGTGTCTGCGTACACTGCTACCCACGATGCCCATGCCCGGTTAGTGTGATAGAAGCTTGCGCTGCTCCCAGTTACTGCGCTGTGCCGGAGTACACTGCTACCCACGATGCTCATGCCCGGTTAGTGTGATAGAAGCTTGCGCTGCTCCCAGTTACTGCGCTGTGCCTGAGTACACTGCTACCCACGATGCTCATGCCCGGTTAGTGTGATAGAAGCTTGCACTGCTCCCAGTTACTGCGCTGTGCCTGAGTACACTGCTACCCACGATGCTCATACCCGGTTAGTGTGATAGAAGCTTGCACTGCTCCCAGTTACTGCGCTGTGCCTGAGTACACTGCTACCCATGATGCTCATACCCGGTTAGTGTGATAGAAGCTTGCACTGCTCCCAGTTACTGCGCTGTGCCTGAGTACACTGCTACCCATGATGCTCATACCCGGTTAGTGTGATAGAAGCTTGCACTGCTCCCATTTACTGCGCTGTGCCTGAGTACACTGCTACCCATGATGCTCATACCCGGTTAGTGTGATAGAAGCTTGCACTGCTCCCAGTTACTGCGCTGTGCCTGAGTACACTGCTACCCATGATGCTCATACCCGGTTAGTGTGATAGAAGCTTGCACTGCTCCCAGTTACTGCGCTGTGCCTGAGTACACTGCTACCCATGATACTTGTGCCTTGTTAGTGTGATGGAAGTTTGCACTATTCCCGGTGACTGTGCTGTGGCTGCGTACACTGCTGCCCATGATGCCCGTGCTCGGTTAGTGTGCTAGAAGCTTGCACTGCTGCTGATGTTACTGCACCTGATTTATGCAAGCGAATTGTGCACTGTGTAACGAGGCCAGCACCCTGGAATTGTAAAGAGGGGATAGGAACCCCTCTGTAGGTGCTGGGAGGCCTACCAGTCAGAAATCCAGAGCCAATCCTACCCCTGAGGTGGATGGTGGTAGCTGAGTGGCGGGGAAATGGGGGGAGGGGAGTTGGGGGGCTTTCTTCCCTCTTCCACACCCTTTCTGATTTTATGCAGTACTGAGTTTCATCACCCAATACCTGTGAACCAATGTGCTGGCAACATGTTCTCTTCTAGTTCCAGGAATACAGAGAGCATGACATTGCAATGGAGAAGAGCTGCCTACATGCCCCACACTCAGACCGGGAAATGCCACGGCCAACAAAAACAATGGCAGGAGGAGGACACTCCCCGCTGTGGTTTCCAAGCGCTATGTGGGTGCTGCACAGGGCGTAGCTGATGCTTTACCTACAGCAGGTGTTGCATCCCATGTCCACTACATATCCGGAAAATGACAGGAGATCCTGATTGGATAATTGCAGACCGAGAGTACCTATGGACATGCGGGAAGGAAGTAATGTATGCCCCCCTAATTGCCAGTGAATTAATGGATCACTGATGCATGGGTTTTATATTGTTCTATGCCTTCACATTGCTGTTCACCTCAATGCGTTAATTGCCTTCACATTGCTGTTCACCTCAATGCATTAATTGCTGGACCAGCTTAGTCCCCGACGCACGTGCACTGATTTCCGTGCCAAGTTTGAGTACACCAAACTTTATTGAAATGTGCGCCTGATCGGTGGGTTGGACATGCACTGACTCTTTCATGGCATTGAATTAGTGGAAACCAGGGCCTGCCAGGCTGGCAAGTAGCCATCGATCTGGACTTCCTTCAGCTGCACTCTCGATAACTCGCTCATGTGTCGACTTCCCACCTTGCACTACATGCCCGCGCGCATGCAGTGCATTGACATGCCACTTTGAAACACTCCTCTCACGTCTGTTCTAGTATCATTAGCATTTTACAACTGTACGCTTCAACCATCAACCCGCCAAAGTGCAGCCCACTGTGCACACCCTCTTTGCCATCCATGCTTGGTAAGTATCCGAGCAGGCGTACAACGTCTTAGGCTCCTCTCTGGCAAAACGCACCCCGCATGACTAATCTCAACTCGCAGCGATCGGGTCTTTCCGATCCTTCGGCATCAATGCGGCTGGTTTCTCATCTTGCCCCCCCCCCCACCACCTTTTCCTAATGATCAACCAGGAACCTAGTGCCAAGAGGCCCAAATGGCTGATGCCCTGCTAAACGCAGGCCGCGTGCCTGCTGAGCCTTGAGACCCAAACTACACTTCACTGATGATGCCCAATGAGGCCGAAACATGCCTGGGGTTGCTTTTGGTGTCAAGCAAAGAGAATTGTGACTTAGCAGTTCGGGTAGGACTGCCCCTTTTAGGGTGGGACCAAGCTTCATGTGCTTATGGTCTTTCATCTTTCTGCAATGGCTTGTCAGGTGGAGAGCAATGGTCTGGAGGGTTGCCCAGAGCAATGCCAGAGATTAAGATGAATTCCAAACCTTCCAGCCATCATGGCTTTAATTTTCCTGCTGTTAATGTTAAAGTACATTTGTACCGCGCACTATCGCCACCGGAGTGGTCCCCTGGCGCTCTGGCGGCTCTGAAAGAGGAGGGGAGGTTGAGTTAGTGGGAGTAAGCAGGAAAAGTGCAAGAGAGCAGTGATGTGCTGTTGGCGGCCTCAGCCCGGTGGGTCCGTTGGCTGGGCCTGGGGTGTTTGCGGCCAGTAGTTGTCGTGTACTGTTGTGCGAGTCTGTGTCTTTTGTTTTGTTGTTGAAATGTAGTGAAGCTTGTGCGGTTTGTTGTGCTGTAGATTTGGTTGTGTTTGGTTTGGGGTTTGAGAGGTGTATGCAGAGGGGAAATTGTTAGTGGAGTTGGTTAGTTGGCATCTCTATACTGGATTGAAGTGCTGGCTTACATAGTCTCCCCTGATTTGGCTCTGTCCTGATCTGGGTCCATCTGACATTCCAATGTTCCTTACTTCTGTGGCCCCTACCTCTATCCGGCTCGCTCATATCCCACCCTGTCCTCCCTACATATTCCTGTGGCCAGTGCACCGGACGATGTCCAGAAGTCAGGTAGTGTGGTGAATTGTCAATATCTCGACCATTCCACAGCACTGTGGCATCTGGTGGTAACTAAGGGGCGGGTGGAGATGTTAGGTGGGATTGGCTGGGGTGGTCGAACTGTCTCCGTGCGTGTCGCCTGTGTTCCAGTCTAACCGGTGTCATCCGTCCAGGAGCCGTAGGACCTTCCTTGTCATTTCTGGGGCTTTGTCCTTTTCAGTTTAGTAATCCTTTTTCTCTTTTTGTTTCAGTTTGCGTCTGAGGTATTGAAGAGTCAGGTTTTTAGTGATTTCCTGAATTTTAGGTGATCTTCAGTGTTTATTTCTTTTGGGATGTTGTTCCAGGTTTTTGCGGCTAGGTGGTAGAAGGAGGTGCCTCCAAGCTTTTTCTTAAGGTATGGTTTGAGTTCCAAGCGGACTTCGTTGCTTGATCAGAGGGGTCTCGTTGGTTTGTAGATTATTTTCTTTTGTAGTAATTCTGCTCCTTGTCCGCTGATTGCCCTATGCATTATGCACATTGTTTTGAAGGTGATGCAATGTTTTACTGGGAGCCAGTGTAGTGTTTTTAGGGCAGGAGTGATGTGGTCTCTTCTGGGTAGTTTGAGGAGAAGTCTTGATGCTGCATTTTGGATCCGTTGTAGTTTCTTCAGGAGGTATTCTGGTATTCCGAGGTAGAGGCTGTTCGCATAGTTGATTCTTGACATGATTAGGACGACGATAGCGAGTGCTTTGTGCGTGAAGGAGCGGAAAGGTAGAATTCTTCTTGCTGTGTGGAGGAGGAAGAAATATTTCTTCACTGTTGCATTTATTTGTGGTTCTAAGGTTAGGGTGTTGTCCATTAGGACTCCCAGATTTTTTACTACCTTAGACGGTGATGGTGCGGTTCCCATTTCAGTTGGCCATGGGATGGTGATTTCGTTCTCTTGGTCTTTGGATACGATCATGATTTCTGTCTTTCCTGGGTTGATTTTCAGGTTGTTGGTATTCATCCAGGTAAAGACTTCTTTTAGACAATCAATCAGGGTTGAATGATCAGCATCGGTATCTTGCATTTTGTAGATGATTTGAGAATCATCTGTGCAGTTGTAACATGTAATATTGTATTTTCTGAAGGTTTTGATGGCCGCAGTCTGGTAGATGTTGAAATATAGTGGAGATAGTGAAGATCCTTGTGGCACTCCACAGTCGTTAACTCATGGAGTGGATTTGAATGGTTTAATCCATACGTTTTCTGTTCTGTCTGTTAGGAATGATTTGGTCCAGAGTAGTGCTGTGTCTGTTACGTCTTCTAGTCTTTTGGTCAGGGTGTCGTGGCTAACTGTGTCAAATGCTGCGGAGAGGTCGAGTAGAATAAGGACTGAGGTAGTGTTTGAGTCTGCGTTAGTTTTGAGGTCGTCCCAGATGGATAAAAGTGCTGTTTCCGTTCCTCTTGCTGGTTTAAACCAATTTGAGCTTGGTCTAGCAGGTGGTGTTTTTCTACATGTTCTTTGGTTATTTTATATACGTACGTTTCTAGACGTTTTGCCGGGTAGGGGATGTTAGAGATCGGCCTGTAGTTTGCAGAGGTCTTCTACGTCGCCACTTGTGTTTTTTAGGACTGGCTTGATGTGTGCTGTTTTGAACATCCTCGGAACAGTCCCTGTTGCTAGTGATAGATTTAGAAGGTTTCTGTAGTGTTTTGCAGGCGTTCCTTGCACGAGGATTGACTTGTAGATGTCTGGGGACATGGGTCCATGGGTGATCCATCTTTCTTGCTTTGTTTTACCAGCATTACGAATGCCTCTGGTGATATTTCAGGAAAGCTTTTGAGGTTGTGTTGTGGTTCCATGTTCGGTTCGTTAGGTTGTATGTTGTGGTTGGTTGGTCTCTTTTGTATGGTTTGTTGGATGCCATTGATTTTTTTTTTTGTTGAAGTGGTCTGCCAGGTCATTGCATAGTTTTTCTGAGGGGGTTGAGGTGTTATCGCAGCCAGGTGGGTTTCTCATTTCGTTAATGATGCTAAACATTTCTTTTTGTGTGTTGGTGGCATTGGTGATTCCGTCATCGTAATGTCTTCTCTTCGCCTTTTGAATTTCCTTCTTGTATGCGTGGATTTGTTTCTGGAACAGTGTTTCTTTTTTTTTTTTGGGTGTATTCTTTCCTCCATTCCAGTTCCATTTTTTTGTTTTCCTTTTTCATGGCGTTTAATAGTGGGGTGAACCATTTTGCCATTGCTCTTTTTTTTTTGGTGGGATGAGCGGTTTTTCAGGGGCGATCTTGTCTATTGTATCTGCGATCCAATTGTGTAGTATCTCCGCTTTCCCGTCTAGGTCAGCTAGCTCTAGTTCTGTAGTTGAGGGTTTGGTTAATTCCAGTTGTTCAAATAGGTTTTTTTCTTTGATGTTTTTCCAGTTTCTTATTTTGGTGGTTGTGAGTTTCAGGGGTTAGATGCAGACTTGAGTAGGCAGAGTGATCATGAATGGGATGACGAGATGGTCGCTCCACAGTATTTGTATTGGCGGTGCCCTGGTGATTAATTGCGTTGAGGGCGTGTCCTGCTGAGTGAGTTGCCCCTTTGACTAGTTGTCGTAGTTGTGCAAAGTTACTGCAGTGGTTTACAGAAATTCATCCCAATTGGTCTCAACGCTTCAATTTCTTTGGTTTCTTTTACTTGTAAACTCTTGTTGCAGTCTCACTCACCCTGCTGTAAAGCTGTCTCTTGTCCTTGTTCTCTGTCCCTCACGCTTTTTCCTCCTATCCGTCACACTTCCATCCACAAATATTTTGTGTGGGCTCTCAGACTCCCACCCAGGCTGTCTCTCTTACACGCCTCTCGCACAGTCTTGCACACCTCACATCTCTTTATCACTAAACCAACCACCCTGAAACCCGCCCAAAAACACTTCAACCAATTATAAACCTGATGACATTGGAACAGTTTTGTTTTATTTTTTTATTTTTATAAGGAAATTTGTTTTTATTTTTGTATACATAACTGCGCAAACAAAACAGTTTGCCAAAATAAATTGCACAGTAATACACATGCATTCCATACGTAGTGATTTACACAGAAGCAATGTCCCAACAGAACCACTCTTTCCCTCATTCTCCTCACAACACCCCCTCCCCCAAACCTCTGGTGAGAAGGTCCGTGTGTCTCGGCCCCACTGACCACCAGAGTGTATCATCCATAGTCCTCTCCCACGTGTCATGGCACTTTGCATCTCCACTCTCTGGGGCCAATCTCCTTAAGGATACTGATGTTTTGGTTGTTCGCCCAACCTTGGACTGCAGGACATCTCCCTACATTATCTCCATGCTTTCATGGTGCAACACATATGTCCGCAGTGGGGTCCATATACCCTTGGGCCTGCTCGGGGGAGGGTGGGATTCGGGGGGGGGGTACAGTCCGTTTGGGGCAGTGGGTCAGTCTGTACCTGCTGTTGACCGAGATCTTCCTCGTCTGCATGCATGTCGCTCTCCACTGACCCTCTGTCATCACCATACCCAAGGCTATATCCCGCTTCTCTTTGGCCTGGCCATCCTCGTCCCACCTCTGAGGTTTAATCACCTTGTACAGGGAGGAGACTAGCTTAGTGTACCTTGGGGGGTGCTGTGCCATTTGTGTTGGCAAGGGTTTATCTGGCAGCCAAGGCCAGCATGTCTGCAGCTAGTGTTTGAGCCTATAGCATAGGAGCATGCCGATTGCATTACACGTTCCTTTGTCTTTAAATGGTTCAAAAGTAATGAGCCTCAAATGATTCGGATGCCTAACCTCTCAAAATGTACTCGTAATATTTGTTCTTGAGTCACCTTGATGCTGTGAACACTATATATTGAGAAGTGTGGTGAATATATAAGCACTCTTCCCCTATAGTGTGGGCCAGTCTGTCCCATGCTGTGTCGGCATGGGGATTTTGATGCATGCCCCACAAGACCGCTCGCATATGGTCAGGGTGGGTCCTGGACTTCTCTATAACTTCATGTGGTAGATCCACCGCTGGTGCCACCATCGTACCGCAAATTGTACCAGAGCCGCCAAATAGCAATGCAGCTTGTTGGGGAAGTCCAGCCGCCCCATCCAGTCTGGTTTAGTGAGAATGTCATATGCTATTCTGGGTGGCTTACCTGCTCACGCTAACCTGATCACCATGCTTCTGACCCATGCCCAGAACTTCTTGGGGACGGGGGGGAAGAACTATCAGCACTCTATTAAAAGTATACAGTAGTTTGGGGACTAGAACCATTTTGGCCAGAGTGAAACATACTGCCTGTGAGGAGAAGACTGATCCACCCTTTGACCTCCAGGTATCATCGGCCTTGTGGGCACCATTTGGAGACTGGCATGATGTCCTGCTGTTTCAGTGCAGCAGTTAAGGGCCATATCTCAGATTTATCCCAGTTAATTCTTAAGCCAGATAGTCATCCTGAATGTTGAACGTCCTGGACAGAGGGTGGGAGATTAGTCTTGGGATCCTTAACATACAGCAACATATCATCTGCATAAAGCGAGATAATGCTCAGTTGAGAATACAATGTAATGCCCCTGTGCGTGTGATGCTCCCTGGCGTAGCATGCCGGCGGCTCTATTGCTAAAGCAAAAGTGGTGAAAGGGGACATCCCTCTCTAGTACCTCGAGCAGAGGGCTAGACCAGGTAGGCCGTGAGTGGGAAAGGCCCATTCAAAATCAGTAAATACCCACTCAGCAGCACTGTGTGGGCATTTATAGATGTTGATGTCAGCGCAGTGGACCCAGCTACATTCGCTTCTGGCCCCACCTGTTCGACAATCCTGGCTACGCCTCTGATCTCGAGTGCGGTGCATCGGAGTGGACATTATCTTATTTGTTAGCACCTTCGCTCTGGGAGATGAGTACAGTAAGCATATCCACTGTGTGTAGAGATTGCCCAGCCCTGACCACCGTAGGACCTCAAATAGGAACGGCCATTCAACTGAGTCGAAGGCCTTCTCCACATCGAGGGAGTCCACCACCGCAGGCACATCCGTCCTAATATTGTGTAGAAAGAAACATCTAAGATTATTCTGAGTCGATCAAGTGGGATTCATTCCATGCAGATCTGGGAGGATCAGAGCCGGCATATGTGGCTGCAGTCGGACAGCGAGGACACGTGCCAACATTTTGTTGTCCGTGTTCACCAAGGCCAGTGGCCTATATGAGGCACATTTCGCCAGGTCCTTGCCTGGCTGTGGAGTACCGTTACCATTGCTGTCCTCATAGATTCTTGTAACAGACCACGGTCCAGTGCTGCCTCATACATTTGCCGCAGATGCGGAGAGAGTTCATCTGAGAACCCTTTATAAAACTCTGCTGTGAGGCCATCGGTACCAGGGGCTTTATTGTTCAGTAATGATTTAATCACCCTCTTGATCTCTTCTGGCGTCTGGGGAATATTCAGTGTCATGCCTGGGTCTAAGTGGAGCCATCATAGGGCTACCTGATCTAGAAAGGCTCCCATCTCTGTTCCATCCGACTCCAATAGAGAATTATAATGGTTCTAAAATATGTCATTAATGGCGCCACTGTCCCCGATGTTCTGTCCCTCTTTGTTAACCACCTGACGAATGTTCACTGGTTTCCCTATTTACGAATGGCCCAGGCTAACATCCGACTCGGCCAATCCCCTTCGCCACAGGCTGCAGCTATCGCAGGTTCTGCCAGGTACTTAGCCTCCCTATCTGCAATATCGGCAAATTCTCTTCTCACTTCCCTTCTTTGCTTTCCAATGTCTGGCACACCCCCCTCCAGTTGTCTCTCCTGGAGCTGTTTAATGTTCTTTTTAATTTTATAACGCGCTTAATACCAACGAGTGGTTCCTAAGCCCGGGATCGGGATTCGAACCTGTGTTGCGCTGCATTGTTTTGCTTGAGCTATCCTTCCTCCCCAGATTACCTAATGCTTCTACGGATTCCCTAATGTGCTCCACAGGGCCTTCAGCATCACCCACCCCTTCCCTGGAGATACAGCTACCCCCCCCCCTCCACCTGTGTCTGGGATCGAGAGTCATCATTATGTTCAAAGAACTGTTCAATGTCTTGTGCAGTCTCATCCCCGAATACATGGTTCTTCTAATGCTTAAACCTCCAGTGGGGAAGTCGAGCTCGAGGAGGTCTGTCTAAATGTCATCACAACTGGGGAGTGATCAGACAAGGTTCTGGATAGTATTTGTACCGCTTCCTCGCCTCACTACATCAGGAGTGGCCATAATATAGTCTATCCGCAAGGCAGAGTCTTAAACCCTTGAGTAGTAGGTGTGTTCCCATTTACTTGTGTGACTATGTCTCCATGTGTCCACCAGCCCATGGACATGGAGAGACGGATAACCCCTCTCCCAGCGGCCCAATAGACTTTGATGGCCTTTGGAGCCCTGCTGATAACTTTCTTTCTTTTTTAAAGCAGAGCGATTTACAAGTGATGGCCTTTTTAAGAGACCATTGTTTTGGACAACGCGTTCATAACGTGTTAAGTGCAAAGGGGCATTTTTTATTTTGAAAGCACGTACAAAGCACCAGTTAGCTGCCTAAAATCTGTGCCCTCCTCCAGCACATGTTCATTTCTGAGTTTTTAAAATCCGAATACAGACTCCCAAAATCGCAGACTGCGTTAAGAACACCAAATGTCAAAATAGGGAATGTAATGTAATTTTAATTGTTAGCAGCTGCATTCATACATGTTTAGGCAATTGAAATTGTGACGTGGGTTAGTACTTGCATGTCAAGGGAGTGATTGGAAGGGTAGCGGGGACAAGAGTCCGCTCATTCTCACAGCAGTCCATAAATGTGTGGTTTCAGATGTGACGAAGGGTTAACTGCTTGTAACATTGAAGCTTCACCAGAATATCATAGATTATAAAAGTTGTGACAGCACCCCTCCTTTCTCCGCAATCGGTGAGTCGTAGCTGTAGTTGTGGCGAGTGTTAATAAGCTATAATCTAGTGCTGTTTATATTTACTGGGCACCTTTGCCTGGTGTCTTGTGGCGCACCGCGCACGGTCCCGTTTACTGTTATTGGGGGAGCGCTCGGAGTAGGACGGGCGCCTTTGATTCGCCTTTTCCTCTTCTCGGCCGGCAGCGTGTTATAAAGGAAGACGGTAATGCTCGTGGACCGCAATCTTTCCATTGAGCGCCCATCCCGATAAACCACGACAGGCAGATTTTGTTGTGTGCGGTAGGTGGCCTTTCCCCAATTTTTAAACGTTCACTGTATTTTTTTTTGTTTTACTTTGTGCAGTTCGTGTGCATGTTTGCAATGACCAGTAGGTGGCGCAGTATGATCATAAAACGACTTGGTTGTGCCACAAATACAAATCTCAGATTGGTGTGCACTTTTGTTTGCGAGGTTGCTCGTCTTTCAGTAATACTTGAGCACAATGTTTGAAATGAAATGCAAAGTCTTTAGGTTACGCAGGTCCTCATTTTGGAAGATCGTGATGGCCGCGTTTCAAACGGGCTTACTCCATAGTCGACGTTTGATGGTGCCCGCTCTGGCTCAGCTGCAGAGCCGGCCTTAGGCGGGGGGTGGGGCGAGCCGGGCGACCATTAGCCCCCACCAGCTGCTTCTTTTTACTCTTTCAGCACCAAAAGACCTTCAGGTGAACTTGCACTCTGGGCAAATTAAGTATAATCTATCCTTGTAGCCCACCAACCATCACCACGGGCCTTAACCATCGATATTACCTGCTTAAAGCCCTCCCCATAGGTCCGAGCCACAGGCTTGGACCTATAACCAGGGGTGTTGCTAGGGCTGGAAAAGATCCGGGGCTACGCTAATGTCGGGACTCTGGGCTAGCTCGCCTTTTGGTTGTAGCCCTTGAGCTTCTAGCATGGGAGCCCCCCTTACTCCAGATTTGTCCCATGGTACAACGGCAACTATCACCTGGAGGGGCGCCACGCAGTCTGATATCGGCACAGGGCCCTAGAATTTGGTGCAAGGGACGATAACAGGGGGTAAAGCACCTCCTCAAAGATTGTGTAATGTTCGGTGTCAATTTTAAGGTGTCGTAGGGTGCCTGCAAGCACCCTATGACACCTTGCTCTCTCCACTGACCGGGACTACGGTTTGTGAGGGTGTTCAACCTACCAGCGCTTTGAGGTCATACCAATGAAATCTAGAAAGCTATATAAATGCCAAATAACATAACATAACCTCTACTAGTGAACGGTCTGTATTGGGATTTGCAAAATTCCAATGTTCTGGTATTCCTGGTACCTAATGCCCAGCAGTGCCCGAGTCCCAAGGGGCACCATTGCTTTTAGCACCTGTTAGGGTGCTAGGCATAGTAACCTGGCAAAGAGTTGCCCTAAATCTTTAATTCCTCTTTGATGCCGGGGCACCTTGCCATGGTAATACGGCCCATCTTATTGGTAAGCAGCGATACATGACACAGCTCTTTTTCATCGCAGACCATTTTCAGCGAAGCCCGGTTCACCATGCCCGGTTTCAGTGCTGCGGGAAAACATTCCCATGGCACAACCCTTTCCTTGCTGCAACCACTGGAGGGATACCCCCGCCACTCCTGTTCCCTCCCCCGCCTTCCTGCCCCCATGGCCTGTTGCTTGTCAGCGGGTGACACTCTGGCCGCGGTGGCCCGCGCGGAGGCCCGTGCGGCGGAAGATGCTTCCTGATCCTGATCGCATGCGCAGTAAAAGTGAAAGCGGCCTGTCGGGGAGATCGTTTCAATCAAACTTGCCCCTTCATTAGGGCAAAGGAATGGAAGTGGTGCAGTTTTCGAGCCACGTCAGATCATCAGCTCGGCCGAGACAGTGAAGCGTCTGAGACAAAAAGGCAGTAGGGGCACTGGGCAGCAAGGTTGAGTGGCAAATGGGTGCGCTATTTCACCCAGAGGAGGACTAACAATTCTGGGCAAACCACTGGTCGGGAGTTCACAGCATTCCTCGTTCCAGATTGGCTCTGCCACCATGTCCAGACTCCCTCCGACGTCAGAATTCCTCGTTCCCGATTGGCTCTGCCACCATGTTCAGACTCCCTCCGACGCCAGATTTCCTCGTTCCGGATTGGCTCTGCCACCATGTTCAGACTCCCTCCGACGCCAGAATTCCTCGTTCCCGATTGGCTCTGCCACCATGTTCAGACTCCCTCCGACGCCAGAATTCCTCGTTCCCGATTGGCTCTGCCACCATGTTCGGACTACAATGTTCGGACTCCCTCCGGCGCCCGAATTCCTCGTTCCCGATTGGCTCTGCCACCATGTTCAGACTCCCTCCGACGCCAGAGTTCCTCGTTCCCGATTGGCTCTGCCACCATGTTCAGAATCCCTTCCGCACCGCTTTCAGGATTTTGTGTGTGGAGGTAATAAGCCGAGCGTGGAGGTGCTGCTGATCTGCCAGGAAGACATTCATTTAATGACATTTTGCGTTTTTGTGTAGCGTGAGATTCGGGCTGCTTTGTGCAGGACACGGGTTAGGAGAAGAATGCGCGAGAACGCGTGCTGTAGGCCAGACCTTACAGTAATTGGCGCGTCTGTAGGACGTGTACATTGGGCAGCAGAAGGAGCGAGGATTGGAGAGCCGTTCCTGTTGCCGGAGCCGTATCATGAGAGCGATTATAGAGCGACGCTTGCTGGCATTCTTGGTAAAAAAAAGCTGCCCATTTTCGTTTCATTTCCCCATTGAATGGAAGAGTTGATTGGCAGCAGTGTTCCCTGAATGGGCTCCCGGGTGTAATCGCCAGGCATTTGTTGAAATCTATGCCTGTGTTGGCTGGAACAGCGACCTGTAGACTTGGGGTCTGAGAGCTCTGCCTGTCATTGTCTTGTGTACTATAAAGTGCTATGAATTGGGCTTTCCGCCTGCTGTGTGACCAGTGTCATGATTTCTGTGCATGAGGGATGGGGTCTCTGTGCCGCTCTGGCCACTATGACCCTGGGGTGTGTGTGACTGCAGACCGTCCAGCTATTTTTACTTTATGCTATTAGATGGTGCTTTAGCGTCACGTCGACCGCCAAAACTATTGTAATGGAGTACAGATAGGACGTAGGTGAGATGTAAGGAGGGAGGCTTTTCACCCACCCATTGACCAATGCTGGCTATGCTAATCCCTCTGGCCATACCCACCCACTACCTGCCACTCCCCAGCAAAAGCACACCCTCCTGGGCCTACCCGTCTTTATTTCCAAGCAGTCTTGGTAGAGTTACTAGCTTACTTCGAGCTGAACACGAGCTCTCGGTGTAATAAAAATGTTGTAACCAAGTATGCCTTAAGCCATCGATTTATAAGCAATGTATCTCCTTGCATCAACCTAGCATCACAGGCCCATAAGGCTCCCACCTGAAGAGAGAGTGGGCTGCAACTCTCCTGATGGTTTAGTATGGAGTTTTCTTCAACCCTCTTCTCCCCTCTGGTCCCCCGTGATGCGTGTGATGACTCCCACCCCCCTCTGGCCCCCCTGTGATGTTTGCGATGCCCCCCAAACCCCCCTAGTCCCCCTGTGATGTTGGTTGACGCACCCACCCTCCTTTGTTCCCCCCCTTGATGTGTTTGATTCCCCCCTCTGATTCCCCTGTGATACGTGTGATTTCTCACCCCTCTGCCCCCCCCCCCCCGTGTTGCTTGGGATACCCCCCTGCCCCAACCTTCTGCCCCCCCCCCCTTTTTTTCTTTGCTGGAGTTGTCTTGATTCATGTAGGGTTACCTTTAATGACTTTTGCCAACGCTTGGATTGACTTTTGGGCACATTGACTCTTGGGGCTTCACCCCCTCAACTCTCATCCTGGGTCTTCCCTGGATCTCCCACTGAAGTTGGCTCTGAATCATACTGTGCCCGTTGTCTTCGTGAATCCTTGCCTACATTTTTGGTTCCCTTGCAACATTACGTGCCTCACCGACCTCTGCAACGGTTTTTGCTCTCCCCTCTGCTTCTCTGCTCTTTTCACTGTTTTATTCTCTGTTCTCTTCTCCTCTCCCTTCGCTCTCCCCTTCCCCCTCTTACTTTTTTCTATGCACCTAATCTGATTGTTCCTGGACCAATTATGATAGTAACTTTGTTAGTCTCCTCCCCTCCCCCTTACTTGTTATCCCCCCCATCCCTCCAGCACTATCTGAAATGCCGCCAGGCCTAGTACGATAGTCACTTGTTTTGTTCCTCTTCTCCTCCCCTCTCCTTGTGTAATTCTCCGGCTCTACCAGAAATGTCGTCGGGCCTAGTACGGTAGTCGTCTGTTTCCCATTTCCTTCCTATTTTTGTCTTTGCACTTGCATTATCTGAAATGTCACTAGGCCGATTATGATAGTTTGTTTTCACATTCTTGTTGATCACAGCCTGTAAGAATGTTTTGTATTTTTCTCTTGTTCCCTCCCTTTGTCGTGAAGCACTTTGAAACACATTGTGTATAGGCCAACACATGTCTGGGGATGCTTGTGGTCTCGTGCAGAAGGGATGTGAGCAAACAGTTTGGCTCGACTGCTCCTTTTGGGGTGGGCCCAAGCCTGATTTGCATATGGTCTCGGGAGGATAGCTCAGGGGCAATGTGCTCTCCTTGGAAGCAAGACGACACGGAGCATCACAGGTTCGATCCCCGGGTCTGCGCTTAGAAACCTCTGGGTATTGAGCACGTTATAAATAACCTATCATACCCTTTTGTAATGGCTTGGCAGGTACAAAACGGATGGTCTGGAGGGTTGACCAGAGCAATGCCAGAAGTTAAGATTACTTCTTAACCTTCCAGCCATCACCCCATTTGTTTTGCTGCCCCTGTCCTAGACCACTTTTCAACTTAACAAATTAACAAAGCAATAAAACACTCATTTTTCACTCTCTCCCACCACCCCCCAAACTCACCCACCACCTCTCTTTCAGATCCACCAAAATGCCCGGAGAACATGGAAGTATGAATGCCAGAAACAAAACATTAAATCTTGCATTGGCAAAGCCAACAGGTTGGGCTAGTGTGTAGGGTATTAGGCATTTGCCAAGCACGCTCATCTGTCCAGGTAGTCCGACCCTTTCCAGCTGTTTCAAGTTTAGCTAGATAGTGAGAAGCACTCCCATATATCAAATTCCTATTTCATAGCTACAAAATATCAAGACTATTGGCTTTGGCAGTGCTTGATTTTTTAAAAAAGAAATATTTTTTATTAGTCTTGCTGTCGAAGTGGGAGCAGAAATCAAGGCATTGCTTGTAGTAGCCGCAGGCATACATCTGGCAGCAGTGTCCTAAAGCCTTTCAGGGTGGGGCCACTCGACAGTGTCTCGCAATATCAAGCCGCAGGACTTCCAAGGTTTGGCCCTTCCTGTGCAACGATGGCCTGTGGCCTCGTTTTGGTGATGCTGGAAGCAAGCTTAACATGTTTGTGCGTTCGGCAGCACGGGTTAAAGATGGATGGGCGAGTGGCGAAGGCAGCGCTTTGGGTGGGGAGCGAATGGGCACGTGGAGGGTGTGGGGCAGGGGCGTTTGCAGGGGATGTCCGAAGGAAGTGGCGGGCGACTTAGGCAAGGGCTGCCCGCCACAAACCATACAGCATGGTGCCCTGCAAATGTGCTTTGGGGCCAGTCGGCATAGTCTTGGGTGGTCTTATCCACCTACTGTAAATAAAGTTCTCTCTGGTTCAGTTTCTAAACTATACATTGCTCTCTGTAAATTAATTGCTTTTTCACTCGTTGGCACCCTGGCCAGTGCCGTAAACAAATGAAAATGCGTGGAATGCGGGCTTTATTAACTAAGGAAAGCCTACGTCCGCATATTTTAATTGGTTTAGAGTGCTTCCCTTCCCCGCCCCCCCTTCACCACTTTGCATCTATGTCGTCTCCTACACAGGTGCTAATGGTGTAAGAATGAAGTGTGCCTTTGTTTCACAGACCTGCGCTGTGCTGCTGACAACATCGCTGTGCGGCACCGGTCCGCGAAACAAAGATACGTTTACATTAGCGCTCGTGTGGGGCACTTCATGGGTGCTAATGGTGATAGGCCCATCGGTGGGCGTGCCGATACTTTCAGTAATGGCACCGCCACCCTTGTTAATGGACTCTTGATGCACTCGGGCCGTTACCTACAGGCTGGGCCTGCCACCTCGGGGTTCAAGTTTTTGCAGAAACTCCAACATTCTTTATCTTAAATATTCCACATCATAGTATAGCCACCAACTACAGGCTCATCACCACCGTACCGTTTATCCTCAAGATTCTGGACAAGGTGGCATATACACAATACAACAATTTCTAGACTCCGTCCTGGTCATGGTACAGAATCTGCCCTACTAGATCTAAAAATACAACTCAGACATCATGGACAAATGTAAACCGGCCCTTCTCCTACTAGACCTGTCTGCTGCCTTCGACCTGGTCAATCATGAAATTCTAGGCAAGCAATTGAAAAACGCTGCCCACTTCTCTCCAGAAGCCACAGCCTGGATTGACTCCTTTCTCCGTGGTAGACTCATGAGGGTTTTCTGACTCAGCCTCTGCCCCACCCAAAACCATACACCGTGGAGTACCTCAAGGTTCCTGTACAGCACCCACCTATACAACATCTTCACTGTTCAATGACCTGGCTAATCCCAACATAGCATATACCAACTATGCTGACGACACACAGGTCCTAATCCCCCTCAGTGGCATCTATGAACAAGATGCAGCTACCCTAACTGACATCTACGCCGCAATCCAAACTTGGATGGCAGCCAATGCACTTTGTCTAAATGGAGATAAAACAGAGATCATAGTGGTAGGCACCAAAAAAAGGCTAAACAAACTATCTCCACAATGCAACACCTTTACCGTCGATAGCACCACCATCACAGTAGCCTCTGCAGTAAAAACGCTAGGGGTCTATCTCGACTCCTCCCTATCCATGACCCGACAGGTCAATGCCGTAGCCTTGTCTGCAGCACTCACCACAAAAATCATCAACGCAGACAAATCCTTCCTATCGACACAAAACTGTCTATCCATTGCCAGAGCCACTATCGGCCCCAAACTCGATTACTGCAATGCCCTCTTCCTGGGACCTCTGCAAAAAACCTACACAAACTACAAGTGACGCAGAACAACGCCCTTAGAGCTGCGCTAAGTATCCCCAAAAAGGAACACATATCCCAAGCAAGAAAAACGCCCACTGGCTCCCAATCAAAGAGAGTATTATTTTCAAAACACTAGCAATTACACACAAGTGCCTCTCACTCAACGCTCCCCCATACCTATCCTAAAGGATTACCCGCCTGCACTTCCTCCTGACCCACCAGATCTCACCAACCAGATCTACGTACCCTGATTCAAAAGAGCCAAAGCGGGTGGCGCCAGCCTCCAATACCTAGCACCCAAAAACTGGAATGCCCTCCCCCCAGCTCTGAGAAATGAAAAATTCTATACTGTGTTCAGAATATTGCTCAAAACCAAACTGTTGAAGTACTTTGCATAACGACCTGAACTCTTGTCAAACCAAGTCAACGTACCACTGTAACCATTATGGAACCTGTAAGCATGCCTGCACCTCTGTAACCCTATTTGTAACTAATGTATAATCAATAAAGCGTAAAGAATGTAACCAAAGTATGTGATCAACAAGCCTTCTGTAACAAGCGCTACAATGCCCTTGTGCCGCTCGGCGCTATACAAAACCAAATAAATAATTAAAAAATAAATAGTCCACAAAGGTCTCTTAAAGAAGGTCCCCGAACCCTACCCAGTGGGTGTGTGACTTCCCCTCCCTGGTGATGCTACTTTTTTAGGGGGGTTTCCCCTTTTTTTCTATCTCTTCTGTTGTGCCTTCCCCTTTCTTACCTCTTCCTTTTCACTCTTTTAAAGGTAATAACGCTGCTACTTCGCTGTAGAAATGTCCACTTTGATCTGCGTATTTCTCTTTGAAGGAACCCCAGGTTAATTTGGATTAATTGGTGTTTTCTCTAGCAAGGCTGTGAGACTTTCCTTTATAAAAATGTCTCGGCCTTACCAGGCCGATTCCATTTTGTGTTGATAAGGCCTCCCTTTTCCAAGTTGTTGCCAGACATGCTCTCACTGCCAGTAAGAGGAAGCGCACCGGGTGTGGGGCACGCCCTCCGCTCCTTGTACACCAAAGAGCCCAATTATCGGGTCTCGTTCCCTCAGTGTTCCTTCTATATCCCTGACCCCCCCACCCCCAGAACTTATTTCCTGGGCCTTCACGCATTCCCACCACATACTCTAGAAAGATCCCAGTTTACCAGACCCTCTCCAACAAAGCGGGTTCGACGCGGGCAACTCTATGGACAGTCCTACGTGATCGTATTGGCAGCTATAACTTTTGAAGTGGTGATTGAGGGTTTCAGCTCACCCCCTGGGTGCTTTTCTTCATTCTGCCCTGCAGAGGCCAATACGTCTTTCCCCCGATAATCTGCAGCATTTAACACCCTGGTCGCATTGCTTTATCTAGGATTTTCCCGCAGTCTGAAGCTGCAATTTGGGACTGATGGCATACACATATTCCCTCTGGAGGTACCAGTCTTCCCAAACTAAAGGCTGGGTCCCTTTTAAATGTGATTTTGCTGGCCAAAGGCAGACTTCTTTAAAACGTTTTAACTTATCATTGATTTATTTTGCACTACTTGCAGCTCGGTGATGTGAGGCAACAATGAGGTTAAAGATGGGGCATTTTGGGAATATAAGAATGCTCACAAGCCTTTTTTGTTTCATAACTGTGACTGAGTCAAGCCTGCGACCCTTCTCAGCACGTAACCCACGCTGGCGGTGCTGCTAATGTCATTTGCAATAACGCCCTAACAGTAAAGTGTCTGCGAGTCACGCACCATGTGTGCTCTTTCGGACAGCTTTGCCTTTGGGAATTGGGCATTGCCTATCCCCATTGAGCGGCACGCATGCTCAGGAAATGCTTTTGCGCATGCTTTTCATGGAGATTCCAGAGCCCTGGCAGTGCCCTAGCTCATACGCCATTTATTGAGTCTGCCGGGTCTCTACCCCAGCTAGCCCCAGTCCACTTAAAGCCCTGGGCAAAGGTGAGTGGGTCGGGCTGCTGAAGAATGCTCTTGACGCTAAGAAAGGGCCCTCTCTACCACTTTCTGTGGCAGCTTTTAAGGTAAGCAATGTTGATTGGGGGGGGGGCAATTGGAGGACAATGACTTCACTGTTTAGCACCAAGGGCTGCAGGAAAGTGCCGGCAAGGCTGCTGATCTGCCCGCTCTTTGGTGCCACGCTCCGGTCCATCTTGTATCCAGATTGGCAGCAGTGACTTTCTATTAGAATAATTGGAAACATGTGTGATACTGCGTGTAGAGGGCTGGTGGTATTTTGGATCAGGCATGGCAACATTATCCATTCTGTTGGGAGACGCTAGTCCAGTCCTGGTTTTAAGTCTGCATTCTGGGACTTGTAGTGCTGGATTTATAATGGTTACAACTCCCCTAATTCAAACTTAAAACCAGGATTGGACTAGAATCTCCCGAATGGAATGGATAATGTCGCCATGTATGGAGATTAGAGGATGGTCTCCCTTAGTACAAGCCACAAAACGGACCATGCCCCTCCCCCCCAGCCTTACTCTTGATTTCCCTATGAAAAGACACTCAGGGGGCGCCGGCTACCAGCGCTGTACTCTGCATAGTAGATGCAGGCTGTGGATTCGCCTTTTTATCTGGAGGGCTGCTTTGCTGCGGTTCCACTCCAAGAATCCCCCCCCCCCACATTCCCTTTCCCTGACAAGCTCCCAGCCCCGCTCGCCGCTCGCTGTCAGGTGGGACTGTTTTCTGTGCAGATTCCAGTGGCAGGTACTTTCCTGTTGATGTCATTTATTTCATTTTTTTAAAGCCATTTAAAGCGGAGACGTGGAAAGCCGTGCACGAGTCTGTTTCCCTGCTCCTTCCGTGACAGCCTTTTACTTCTGGCGACAGGGGGTAGCTAGTGGGTGGGGGTAACGTGGATGGTTCCGGTGTGTGTTTTTTTCTTTTTCTGCAGCTTTCTAAAGGGTGGGGTCGAAGCTATACAGACCCCCACAGCCCATTGGGGGGTGGCAAGCAGCACATTTGAAAAAAGGACCAGCTACACCCGTTTAAATGTGGGAAGACTTGCCCATAGATGTGTTTTTGGCCATTGTTTGACGCACCAAGCAGCATATACACAAATGAATAAGGGGCAGAGCCAAATGCCCTTTCCCTTCTATTGCAGGACTGTGCAGACCCCGAGTGACATGCAATAAGTGGCGACCGGCCTGCGGGGTGGCGCTCCTACTCCTGCTTGCCGAACCCGGCTCCTCGCAGGCCCCATTCTTTTGGGGCTCCTTATGTCTGTGCCTAACGTTTCTTTCCCAATGACACGATCCAATGCCATACCTGCCTACATTTGAAAATCTGTCAAAAAAAGGTAGCAGGCGCTCCTCTCTAGAAAGAACATGGCATGATAACCTGTTCTGAGATGAGAGTTTGCGTCACAAGCTTTTTGCTCACTGTACCTTTCACAGATGGGAAATACCCATTTGCATATCAGTCTTTGTCCCACCCACATGGGCAGTCCAGCACCGAAATGCAATGGCAATTCCTCTCTGAACAAGAGTACCACCAGCAACCCCATACACGTGTTTCAGCCTGGTTGGGCCTCATCAGTGAGGTTAATCTGCGCCTCTCTGAGCACAGTGAAAATCCAAAAACCCTGAGATTTATGCCCCGCCCACAGCCACACAAGACTCCGCCCCTTTGCACAAAGCTCCGCCCACATGCCAAAACGGTAAACTCGGTTGTTGTAGCTGGCATTAGAAACACGTTTGGGCCAAAACACCATCAGAAGTACTAGTGATTGGTATGCACCCACCTCGTGGGCGTGGTCAAGGATTGGACTGTGGATAGTCCCACCCGCTGGCACAGCGTTACCTCTCGAGCAGAGCCTGTGTATAAAGTTATCACGAAGGCTCCAAACACTATATTACAACTTCTTTCAAGAAAGAGAAGCTTAAGGCGGTTTATTTCAATTACATTTCCCTAAAGGCTTTTTTTGGGGTGGTGCATGAAGGGGGTGTTCTCGTCATGACTGCGTGATGCCTGTTGATTTAAGGGTGGCACACAAAAATGCAGGACACGTTCATAACACGAAGCATTGAGAGCACTCGCGGGATTGCAATTTTTTGTAGATTGAAATCAAACATTTGTTTCCCAGTCAGATATTTGGGGCAAAAAAGAATGAAAACTGAAAAAATAAGAAACGCGGAACACTGTTTTCAATCCGGTGTCATTAATGCCACCAGATTGAAAGCAGCATTGCTGCATTTATTTTGCTCCAGTCTGCATTCTTCTTGGTCCTGCCCGCACCTCCAGCCGATTTGGCTACCGGCCGCGGTTTTTTTGCAGCCAATCCGATGGAGGATTTGAAGGGACCCGGGAAACTGCACTGGAAACCCGGAGACTCCAGGGTCTTCCCCGGAGAAGAGGCTAAAAACCTGGAGTCTCTGGGGAAAACCCAGAGGTCAGGCAGGTATGTTCGATGCCCGCGACACTGGTGCACGCACTGGGGTAAAATGGTCTGACTCTAAGGGCCCGTTTTAATGTGTTAAAGAAATTATCCAAAATGGTACCAAAAACAAGCGATGCCCCCACCGACAAATCTGCACCGTGGATATATTTGAATTAAATTCGTCTTTTCGTCAACAAATCTCTTGTGTGATGCCCTATCAGTGACTTGCTGTGGGGATCCCACGGGGTTGTGGAGAGGGCAGGATTTCCCCCTCACATCACCTATAAACATTTGCCTCTCCGGGGGTCAATCATGAACAACTCGAAAATCATTTTTAAAAATCGTGTTTCCAATGATGTTGATGGAAAAGTATAAAAAATTAACACTTTTTTAATCTAAAAAGCTGTTTTATTACAATCCTAGCAAGCGATTTTACAGGTGTACTAATTAGACATTTAAGTGGTCTTGAGTGTAAGTGTCTCGCTCCTGCACTAAGGACTTGGACGGGAATCCTGGCTCTGGCTCCCATTAACCCTTTGATTTCTGCAAATTGATTTTTCTGGGTGCGAGATCTTGCGAGACGTTTTTTCACGGAGCTGGGAAAATCCGTCCAGAACTCTACCCAACTGACTTCCTGTTACAAAGGATGGGAAGAGGAAACGATAGAGGGTGGGTTGGGTGCTTGGCGGCTAACCCCTGCCTTTGTTATCTTGGGGTTTCATTGAGGTGTTTGTTTGATGAGGGGGGGCTCATGGAGACCCCTCATGCGCATCCACGCTGTAGCTGCCGCCAATGGTGCCAGCTTGGATATAGCCTGGGCTTTAAGTGGGCTGGGGCTAGATGGGGCCAAGCCCCGGCAGGCTCAGAAATCTCGTTCTGAGGCAGGGCCCTGTCCAGGCTCACTTATCTCCCCTAGCAGCCCCAGCTGCTACAAGACAAGGTTTTATTTCTTCTCAAGCCTGAAACTCTCCCTTATGTGCGAGAGCATCAGGCTTTGGAAAAAATGCCTTTAATCCATAATGATGGCGCCGCACCTGCGATGCATCCCTTCAAGCAAGAGATGTCTTTGGGCCTTTTTGCTCTAACCCCTGCAGCTATCCCTCATTAATGGGAGTTTCAGACTTTAGGAATAAAGGCCTGGGCTTCCAGCAGCCTCACCTTTTCAGCCTTAATGGTGACGCTGCCACTCCCAATCATGGCAAGGGGGCCGTGCCACCACTAAGGTTGAAAAGGAGAGGCCCTGTCCCCAGCCAGGCAAGCCTTTAGCAAACAAATGCAGAGATCAGCACCCTCTACAAGCTGCCTGTCACCCATTGAGTCGGGGCTTGTCAAGGGGGCGTGACCTAATGAGCCAGAAGGCGACCACCCGCCATTAGGCCATGCCCCCTTGATGAGCCCGGCTCATTTTCTAGTGCTACGTAAAGCACTGAATATAGCCATCCATGCCATACCGCTGTACCCAATGGCACCAACTTGGATGAGAGCACCCTTCCACTGTTCCTCCCACCCACAACCGTCCACCTCCCCTCCCTCAACCTCCTATCACTTCATCTCAGATGTCACTTGGGGGTAGGAGTCTGATAGACAGTAGAGGCGCAGGCAAATTCACGAGTAGATCAGAGTCAAGCCTAGGGGATCTGCTTCGCTCCAAGAGCCAAATGTGGGCCGAGTTGGCAAAATATGCATATGTGGCTCCCTGTCCAACCATCCTCTAAAACACAATTCCACCTCCCCGCCTCCCCACAACCAAGCCTAATATATGGCACCCTGTCACTCTGCACCCACAAAACACACCTGATATTCTGTCTTGTTGCCCCATAACAGAAAACATGAACCTGGCATTCCAATTTTGAAAGATATGGCACCGTAAAATAAAGATTTGCCCAGGATCACACACTTACTTTGACAGCTGAAGATGGGATTTGAGTCTTGTCTGCACATTAAACACTTTATCTAATATCATCTTGAATCTAGCAGATATAAATGTATTAATGTGTTCTTTTAAGGGGATCTCTTTTTATATCTCTCCCCCTCTCTGCATCCCCACTGACTCCCCTCTGTCTTCTTTCTCTCTCCATACCCTCCTTTCACTGATCTTATTGTTCTAGCCCACCTCTTATTTCCACACTCCGACTGGTGTCACCCCAATCAGTACGCTCCGCTTTCTGGTCTTATCGCTCTCTCGCCCCATGTTCTCACTCCACCACCCCACCTGCCACTACTCTCTGCTAACCTCCTGACTCTCATTTCCCTCCGATGCATGTACATACACACAGCTTGTCGTACACCTACTTTTAGCTTTTCGCCTCTTCTCTCCATCCTTCCTCCAGTCAATTTATCACTTAGTCACAAACAACTCCATTGGTACCACCATCGAAGACCGAACACCTTACCTTCACTCTCTTGTAGCATTCCAACAGTCTACTTTCAATTATTCTCCACCTCTTAGACTTTCCTCAGTGGTCCCTTAGGCCTCCTCCTCCCGCCCGATATAAACCGAACACCTTTCACCCTTCTCTGCACCAGCTGGCTTTTTATAGGCCTGTTCTCCCTGTGTAAACCATCCCATGGCCTCCCATTGGACATTTTCCTCAGCTTTTCCCCTTGGCCAATCACTAGCTGAGCTATTCCCCTGGGAGGCGGGACTTCTTCGTGAAGCGTTTCAGAAGGATTCTGGCATTCCCCCTTTCCATTCTCCATTGTTATGCAGGCAATCTCTACTGAAGCTGCTCATTGTTCCTGTGAATCTATCCAAACGTTGGTGTGTTTTGGTTCCCACTTGGTTTGGGGAAGATTTCTGGGTCTCCCCTGCTCTCCTGCAGTCTCTTTCCACTCTCTCCTTTGGGTGTTATCCCCCATTCCCCCTGGAGTCTGTCTAGGTGTGTTGTGTTGGTTGTTTTAGGTCTCGTTCCTTTTTGGAAGAGAAAATGCAAGTCCATTGCAATTTCTGTTCACTGCTCCATAGGCCTGTCTCCGGGCAGGGTTGCACCAAGGTGATATGATATGGCATTTATAACGTGTCTATACACAAGTGGTTCAAGGCACGATAGGATATATGATACGATATCATTCTTGGAGTTGCAGTTCAGGTGTCCCACTGCTTGCTCTTGTGTTTTTGGCTCTGGGATTCCTGCCAAGCTTTGCAGAGGTTAGATGTTTACAGGCCCTTGGGTGTTCTGGAAAAGAAGGAAGTGACCTGGCTGGGACAGAGGATGACGGTATGCGCAAAAGCAGTGATAACCAATAGCACTACAAATACTCCTGCACTCTGAGGAGCCAGGGACTGGGGTACATCGCAGCTCCCACACTCTATCCATGGGGCAGGACTGGCTCTTGCTACACCCAGATAGGTCACCTATCCCAAGTTAAGATGGGTCTCTGCAGGCCCCTGACTGGCTCATATCTATGACACTGTCGCACATGCTTCTGTTAAGTAAAACCGTATTCTTGTTTAATTTTTTTCCATGCAGAAGGAAACATTAAAAGTAACAGAATACACTGTAATGTCGGCCTAAACAATCCCCAGTGGTCTGCAACTGTGCTTTCAAGAATTAGATACAAAACAGCAACACATTGAAATGGTCACCTGCTTGTAGTCATTGTTTCAAACAGACTTGGAGCTTGTTATTGTGAACAGATGCTGGTGGGCTTAAGGTGTAGGGGTGTCATCCTCCATCCTGCAGTAGGCACAAGTAGGAGTAACAGGAGCACCCACATGTCCTGAATGGTGGGAGAGTGAGAAGAAAACCTAAAGTGACGCGTGGCAGGTGACCAGCCACATATCTAAGCAAGCATTCCTCCTGCCCAAAATCGGGTTGACCTCCCAGAGCCCCATTCACAATCTGCATATTATGCAGAGACCTCATGGCCACTGCCTACAGGCAGGGTGGGAAAGGTGAAGGAGATTGTGTGCAGGTGGACTCCTTAGGTAGTCCTGGACAATGCTGAAGCAAGCCCTCTTGCCCAACAGTCTAGAACATCCTCTGTTTCATTTTTCCTTTGAAAGAGAAGCATGTCTCAAGTGACAAAGCAATGAGCATGTTAAGGTGTGGACTGTACACATGATCAATATTTTTAATATCTTTGAGCAAACTTAGTTTAATAAATTATGTTTGATGGGGGCTATTTATAAAGTGCACACGTTCAGAGATCCCAATTGTGGCAGTCTAAGATAATAGGACCCATTTAAGAAGAGTGATTTGTCCAGGATTGCATACATTTTTCAAGTGGGGAAGCCAGGCTATGAACCCCTGTTCTCAGGTTGGACAGTTTGTAGTTTTGTAGGTTTTGGCCTGCACTTGCTCCTTTCACATCTTTACCTTTGCACCAACTCCGGCCAGAGATGGAATAAACTAAGTACTCTTGTGTACGTGGATGCTTGCATGCAGTTTTTTTAACTGTTGCTGTGTGACCATGCCGCTTTTAACGTACTTTTTTGAATGTACCAATTATGCAGCACCCACTTTTTCTGCAACAGCGTTTGGGCGCCGGCCATTTTGGTGCAGTGCCTTGGGCACATCCTTTTTGCCACGCTTTGCTGGCCGCACGCCTATTCGCACAGAGAAAGAAGGGCGAGCCAGGCAAGGCCAGCCTTGGAGGCAGCAGCGCACTGGGCGAATTGGCACCCCCCTCGCACGTCCCTGATTATCAGGGGGCAGGGCGGAAGGGGAGCGGGGCCAGGATGGGCCACTGTTTTATTTTATTTTTTTTAAAAAATGTGTACCCTCCTAGGTAATATTAATAGGGCGCATCAGCAGCCCATTGTCATTAAATGAGCCCACCGCCGCGGGTGCATTCAATGGCAATGAGGCGTCTGCCATGCCTTCTGCCACCATGCCAGCTTGGGGAGCCTTTGAAAGACTCCCCCCGAACTGCCGTGGTGAGGGGCTAATGGCACCTTTTGGCATTAATGGTGCCTGTGGTGGAGGGGCGCATTTTAAATGCGCTCACTGCCGCGGGCACATTTCACAGCAAAAGCCTGCCTGCCACACCTTCTCCCACTATGCCAGCTCGGGGGAGCCCTTGAAAGACTGCCCCCAGCTGGCGTGGTGGGGGCTAATGGCGCCCTGGGGGGCGTGGCTCCCAGGGCAGTTGCCCGGCTCGCCCCCCCCTGTCCTCCCCAAAGCAGGCTCTAGAGCCAGGACAGGTGAGGGGAGGAAGAGAAGGTAGGGAGAACCAGGACAGATGAGGGGAGGAAAATTAAGAAGGGATTGTGAGAAGCGAAAGTAAGAAAGAAATAAAGCGAGCTCTGGGAGGGAGCGCAAAGGTGAGAGGGCAAAGTTAAAGAGGGGGTGGCAATAATGAACCCTGAACAGGAGTCGAGATGATGTTGTGCTAGTCTGTGTCTAGCACCGTGGAAATTCCCACCTTGGCGACAGCTTTTTGGTGCTTTCAGGATGGAAGGTCTGACACCACTCGCACTTCTCCAATATAATGATCTAGAGCATTCGGCTCCAGGAGCAGGTACCTATCTGGCCACATAATCCCTGTCAACGTGCCTTCACTGGAACGATGTTCCAATCCTTGGAACTCATTTACCCCCGCCCCCAAACCCTGCAAACCAATGCCACTCATCGACGTCACTGGTTTCATCCTCAGAACATCATTGCTGTACTTATAGGTATTTGAAGAACAGAGTTGTCAATTTCTATCAGAAATGATTTACAATATCATATTTACAGCTAGTGGAGGCATTGTACAGGTGCCCATGAAGGATGCCTGTACAATAGCACAAAGAAGAGTACAAGCGGTAAGCCAGTTTGAAGATGTAAGAAAGTGGGACATGTACCAGACTCAAAACAAAACCAACAGCAATACATCTATATAAGAAAACCAGCGACTTGCAACGCTAACATAGCTTCGGACTAAAGAGGAGTACATTTGATTCTAAGCAGATACAAGACACACAGAGACGATTACTGCTAAGTCATATTTGCCATATAGAAAATTATATTAATCGGCACTATTATTGACTCACCACTTGCACCATTTCTCACATCTCCCACTCTAGTCCTGACACAGCAGAGTCTTCCACTAAACCGACCATCACCCAAACCAGCATATGCAGTGCTGTACGCTCCATCGCCCCTCTGAGAAAAAAAGTGTCAAAACCGCTTGGTTCAATAAATCTTTTCTCAAACTTAAACAACTCCACCGAAAACTAGCAAGGGATTGAAGGAACAAACCCAACTTGGGAACGCTCCTACCAGTCAAGCATGCGCTCACCCCTTGCCTCACACAAATCCAGACCACCAAATCCACTTTCTATACCATGCCCTCTTCACCGCTCCCAACAGGAGACAAACTCTCTTCACCCATCAACACTTTGTGTAAAAGCCCCGGGCTCCCATCTGCTCCTGCATGTACCGACACTGGCACCAAACACACCACCTTCTTTAATGGCTAAATTGAAAATGTCAGAACTGAAATGGCCCCACCAACTCTTCATTACAGCACACTACCTTAGGCTTGTACCCCCGTCGGACCACGTCTACACCACCACCCCTGAAGGTCTCCAAGCTGTTGCTCAAAGGAAGAGGCAGGCCTTCTGCTTTAAACCCCCTTGCTCCGCCCAGGCAGAAAAGAGCAGCATCAACACACTAGCATGTGTCTGAGCCAGCATTGCACACGCCTCAATTTCACACGGCACCAACTCGCTGGTCATGAAAATTGCACAGATCACACCCTGCCAAGGAAGCCCTCCTTATTAGACCCTGCCCTCCCAGAAATTAAATTCATTTTGCTCCTTTCCCATTATCTCGGCAGGTTGGTGTGGGAGGCTGCACAAGGTTGTAGTGGTTGTTGGTAGGATACTGAGGCTAGAATGGTCGAAAACAAAAGCAACCAAATTAACATAAACCTTAAAGGACAGCAAGGTCATCACAATAGTCTTGCGAATGTAATGCAAATAGCTTAACTTTTCCCCTTTTTGGGGAAGTCCTGGTTCTTGAAGGTAGGAGTGGGGAGGGGGAGGTGAGAGGTTTAGTAGCAGAAGAGGCAGATGGAGGTGGGGGTTCTGGTAATTGCCTAGTCATTTGCGTGATGAACGTCTACTTATCCAGAGGGGATAGACAAAGCTAGATTAGCTGTCACCTCTGCAATACCGGGAGAGCCACTTGTCTGGAATGAGGGGGGGTGGGAGGGTATATTTTAGTGGGTAGTGGTGTTGCGCAGCCATCATCGGCACTGGTTAGTGTAGTGGTTGGGGTGCTAGCAGGTGTGATGTGGCAGTGTGCATGGGGATTAGTGTATGTAATGTGTGACGCAAGGATGCCTAAGCTCACCTCTGCATTGATCTGCCATTGGTCTTTATCGTGATTGGACTGCCCTCTTTTGACCTTTCAACTGTGTTCCCATGTCTGTGCAAATTCATCACTAACTCCGGAGGTCAGGCTCAAGCCCTAGCACTGTGAATTTCTTGCAGAACATATTCTCTGTCCACGTGTACCCGAATCTCCCCAAAAGTCCACAAGAGATGTCATTTGCTCATAATCGAATAGTGTGAATTCAGACTGGTTGCAAAATAGACGTCAAATATGAGATGGTAGAGGATATCGGTGCTATTGGTTAATGTGAAAAGATTGTATGAAAATGGTTAATGTCCACCAGCGCCTGCTTAATGTTGGATCATAGTATTGATGCAGTTGGCCAGTTTTGGAGGGTGGCATTGATGGAAGTGGTTAATGTTGGAGGATATATTGATGGAAGGAGTTAATGACTGGTGGATATTATTGAATGAAATGGTCGGCGTTGGAGGATTGTATTGCTAGAAGTGATTCATGTTAGACAGTGATGTATAGCAGTCAGGTTGTTTTGTTTGTATATTGTTTTTTTCATTTTCTAAAGTCAGCCAAGAAACTCATGGCATCCAAACGCTTTACATCCAGGTCAGGATATAAAGTCAGGAGAATCTGTTCAACAAATGTAGGGGAATCTGAAAACCATTAAGCAGAGAGTTTGGGCCACATCAGATTGAAGTTCTGTGTGTAATAAGAATTCTAGGCAAACTAAACCATGATATAGGGAAGGATTCGTGCCAGACAAGGACCGAGCCTGGCCGCATCAGGCAGAAACAAAACGGGAAAAGTATTGAGAGTAAAGAATGGCTGATTGGTGGTATAGAGCTCAGCAGTTGAAATTTAATTCAATCAATTTTATTACAGAGTGTTTAAATAAACCCTACAAATTCATCTCACAATATGAAAACACACATTATTACTAAAGACTTATTTTCCTTAAGAACATATCAACATTTCTAAAACACTCAAGATCCCCGATTAGGCATTACACCTTCAAATAATTTTACCAAGCGTCCAGACTCATTCATAAAAATACGTTGTTACAACTTGTGATGGAACCTCTCCTTAACAGATATTCACGTTGTTTTCTGGCCTTCCTACTTGATGAATTTATGAATTTATGAATTAGGGTTGGAGCAACCGCCTTCTATTTAGCACACAGCATCCAAAAAGTATATGCTGCAAATCTTCTTGCACGGTTTTGCAGAGTCTACGTTGTCGGCTGTTTTTCACGGGTCCATAATTCACTCCCTGCTGCCCCCAGCACAGATGCCTGGCCTGTGTGCAGCAACACAAATCTTCCCCATACCTCACAATGAGGCAGATCTACCACTTTGCATCTGCCCCACCTGGCCCAGTTCTCCAATTCTCTCTGAATTCCCTGTTCTTAAGGTTCGATCAAGGCTCTCATGTTTGATTCCAAGGATGTCGAGCCCCATTTCACGTGGCCTGCTGCCATAGGCACTATATGATTCACTCCCAGGAACCTCGTCCAGGTGAGGTTCTCTAGGGAATTCTAGTTTCCTTTATTCAACCTGCTCCATAGTCCCCCTCCATATGCTATTTGTTACTATATGTCCCTTGGTGGAGTAGTTTCACCAGGGCCGTTGACTTGAAGTCCGTTTTAGCATAAAAAATTCGTACGACCCTACTCCATTCCCCCTCCCCCCGGATTCCCTTCTACAATGATTCTGCGTCATAGTGTAATGTTATTTTCAGGTTATTTTAGAATGAAACGAAAAGCCAAGGTTTTTAAATTGTAACAGTCCCAGGTCATGAGATGTCAATAAAATGGAATACAGCCCTTAATTTCTCAGGAATAGGAGAAGATCCATCAAGAAAGGGTTAAACATTAATGGTGCTAGCAAGCAACCCTGCTTAATCCTCAAATAAGGGTCCCCTAACATAGTTTTGGGGGATGGGTTATGATCAGATGAGTTGTGATCACTTTTAGCAGCATCAAGGACTCATGGTTTTTCTGAGGTCATAGAGGTTGGCATATGGTTGAGAAGTGACCACAAAGGGCACTATTAGTATTATTAGAATTAGTTATTTATATAGCACCTCATGCTGGACTTTGCCTGCCGCTAAGCAGCCAACCAGGGATTGAACCCATGTTGCATAGCATTGTCCTGTTCCCAAGGTGAGATGGAACCCGTGTGAAGCCCTCCCAAATTGAAGCTAAGTTAAGTTCTTTAACCAGTGGTTTGTTTATTGGGGTGTTTTGCAAAGACAAAGGCAAACTGTAAACTCAAGCATTTGCCCAGAATGGCAATCTGTCTGGCTGATCAAAGTTCTCTTGGCCAGAAACAAAGGTCTCGTCTGGTCTTTCACCATATCACTGAGACAATTGGGCCAAGGCAAGGGCAACCATCAGTTGGCAGCTAGGTTTCCCTTGATGCTCCTCATCCACTGTACCCAGCTGTTTCTTGTGTGGTTCTCTCTGTTGGTAGGCCACGAAGTCCATAGCACCCACACTATCCACCAAGGGTGGGCCCGGGTTAGTTGCCACAGTCTGGAGTCTAGGCTCCTGACCACCTCCCTCTTCAGGCGCCTCATCGTACAGGCCACCGTCTCACTTCTCTCCTTGCTGCCCAATGTGAGCTTGTTCCTCGGGTACCTTGGACTAGCATCTGCAGTGACTGCCTCATAACGCCTGCCTTGCCTCCACTAAACTTTCCATGTGCTCATTCCTCCACCCAACTCACTGGTACGCATCGTAGGTGTGGAGCACGCGCCTCTGCCTCTCCCTTCTCCTTTCCTTGCCTCCTCCTCTTAACCACCTGCAGATCAGATCATTTGTGTTCCACCTCCTCCTCTGCTCCGCTCCTCACCACCACATATGTTCTAGCTATGCCCACCTTATCCTTGCATATTCCTCTCTCTGCCACAGCCTGCTCCCCTTCTGTCACTTACAACTTACTATTGGTCTTAAGACTCCCCTCTCTCCAGCATTCCCCAAACTCACTAATTCACAAATATTTAAAGAGGTGAGGCGGGGGCTCGTTAGCATAAGCAATGAGAAGTGGCATAACTGAATTGGAAGTATATAAAAGTGAAATATGCAAAGTTCATTCAATTGGCCTTTCCTAATCGAAAAAAGTGCACACGAAAAATAAGGATTGGCCTTTCATAAACTAAATCGACACCTGAAAAATAGGCTGAGAGAGGATATTCACGTATAACATATTTGGCAACGTGTAAACGGCACACGCCTTTTCGGCCCAAGATTCTATATTAAAATAGTCCCTACAGAGCAATATCACAATATGAGGCATTTGACATTTGTTTCAATCACACTTTCATGGGATCTTATGGGTAAAGTTCTGGCCTGGGCACTTCACTATCTAGTTTTGAATCCCGGCACTGGACGTAGCCACTGAACACACACACTAACCATTCATTTGCTACCAGAAGGCACCATCTAGCTTTCTTTTACACCCTATTCTCAAAAATGTTCAAGGGGGATAGCGACTGCCTTCTAAAAAAGAGGGTGGGTGCTGACCACCAGCGTACACACTAAATTCGTGCCCTGCTTATCATGCCCCTGGTCCCCTCCTGTTTGGCTTTGCTCCTTTTGAGGATTGGCAAATGGATAGGATTTCTCTTGCTAGTGCTGGACTGGACGTTACCTTTGCAAGGCCCAGCCGCCATCTTTGATTCCCTGCAAGTCATGCACACACACAGGAGCTCCGCATCAGGAAAGCACAGCTGGTGTTGCTCTGGTGGAAGCTGCCTCTGATCTGATGGAGGTAAGCAAGCTGCTGTGCTTTTTACAGTGTAATTCCCATTAGCAAAAGCTGAGGTATTTTCCAACCACAGGGGCTGTCTTAAAGTGCCTAGGTGGCTCCTGACTACATCCTTCAAAGGTCCAGACATATCCTTACTTTCGGAGCGTCAAGCCAAAGTAAACTGGGGGGAAATGTTTTCCGAGGCTATCTCAATTATCTTCAGTGTAGCGCAGGGAGCTAGCCTATCTCCGTTGTTGTTCAACAATATATGTGAAGTCTCTGATCTGTTGGAGGATGTCGGCGTCTTTTTCACAAATTACGCCGGCGATATGCAATTAGTATTAGAACTAGAGGGCGATCACACAAGAGATAGTGTGAAAATAGCGGAAATCTACCAGATAATAGACCAGTGGATGCAGCAAAACTGGAATGGCCGTAATAACACAAAGACAGAGCTCTTGATCTTTGGAACTAGCGCAGCCAGAGCCAAACTGGGAGAAGAGTATAATTTCTTCTGTATCAAAGAGGCCAAAATCCAAGTCTCATGCAAGGTTAAGACCCTGGGGATGATGGTAGATGCCCAGGTGAGCTCAGAGGCTCAGGTCAACTATTTACACAAAAACAATTCATACTATATACGCCTCGTTAAAGCCATTAGACCCTATCTGAGCGAAGAGAATCCTGCAACTATAGCTAGAGCAATAGTACTATCCAGACTAGACTACGGAAATGCATTGTTGTTGGGAGCAGCAAAAAAAGACATTGCCAGATGTGAAGTCATGGAAAATGACGCGGTTCGTCTAGTGAAGAAACTAAAAACTAGGGAGCGCGCAAGGAAATCATTGCATTGGCTAAGAGTTAAAGACAGAGTGAACTTCAAGTCAATGACAATCATTCACAGGTGTATCTTCGGAGAGGCCGCGCTATACTTCAAGAAACAATTTACAAAATATAGCCCCTCGAGACAACTATGCTCAGTGGATAAAGGACTGATAAACGTGCCAAGATACAAGCTCAAAGCAGGCCTGGGCAGATCCTTCACTGTGTGTGTGGCGCAAAGTGGAACAAACTGCCTCCTAAATTACGGTTAGAAAAGAACTATCAAATGTTTAGGAAGAGCTTGAAGACTTGCCTCTTCAAGTAAACTTTAATGCTTAGCAAAATAAGAACCCGGTAAGACAGACGTTATTTCCAAATGTGACCATTACATGTTTATCAGCGCCCTGATGCCTGCGGGCTGCTGGCACTTTATAAGCACCCATAACATAACAGTGGCACCCATGTGCCGAGACCCTGACCTGGGTGCTTTAGGAGTGACCGGCGATCAACCCCACACCACCCCCAGTCCCAGCAACAGACTGGGCGTCGACACCCAACCCACATGGTTGCCCTCGCACCCATACAGCCGCCCTCCCGCAAAAGGTCAGACAGGGGACATTGTCACAGAGGAGAGTTAGGGGTTTAGATTCATGACAGGAAACAATGGCCATGAACACAAAGGCAATGGCCTTGCCTTTTTCTGTATCTATGGGTGAGGCAAATGTGATTAGTATGGGAGCCTCAACAGGGTCGCACTTGGGCATCTGACCTGTCCAGGTTTCAATGCAAATGTTGCCCACAATCACACATTCCCAGGCATTGATATCCAGAACAGATTGAGTACTATTCAAGGAGGGGGGCAGTGGGAGTGTCAAAAGGGGGAGGGATTAGTAAAACATGTTGCAAGTAATGCATTTGAAAATATATGTGCTTGGTAAGATTAGTTAAAACAAGTGCAGTAACTTATGAAACTAGCCCACTCTGGCAAAAAAGTGTCTATTCTTTCAAAGAAACTGGCCCCTCCTAGAATCATGGGCTGGCATTTCGGGCATTGACCTATAGGCCAGTCCATGCCTGGGCATCTAGGGATTTGGGGCTCTTGTAGACCTTACAGGGCAATAGTATCTATGTGCCATTAGGCCAAGCACCTTGTAACCCTGTGTAACTGTTGACGGGGCAGAAGGGGCCAGCAGCACTGAGGGCAACTCTTATGATGCAATAACAAGGGGGCAGTCTCGTAGTACCACACAGCTGTAGGGGAGACCTCTGAGCGCAAGGTAAGAGAAGGGCAAAGGAGGGTATTTGGTAGAGAACCCTCCAGCATGGTATGTTTCCCAGTTTAGAAAGTGTATAGGATGAATGAGGCTTTTGGGGTTGTAGACCGCCGTCTTTCCAGCCAATACAGGTTTCGGCTTTGAGGAGGAAGTATAGGTTGAGGAAGGGGAGGCAGTTAGCTGTGACTGTAAACGTCGAGATTGATCTCCCTTCCATCGGATATTGCTTAATCCCCTTAAGTGCCAGGCTAGTATGCATGTCTATGCAAAAAGGACGAGCATACTCGTCCTTGGTTCTTAAAGAAGAGTGCTCAAGTCGTTCCCAAAGAGGGATGGGGTGTGGTGGGGTTGGAGGTGGTCCACTTTCTGGGGGTGCATCTGGAGGTTGGTTAGGAGATGGTCTAGTTTTGAAGATTGGGATTTCAAGGCAGAACTGCTTGCTCCGTAGTTCCCAGAATCCTCCAGGAAATGGGATGCTGTCTGTGATGTGTGCCGGTGTATTGAGATGCAGGTGTAGCCCCTGGAAAGTGTGCACCCTTCCTTTCGCCAAGCTGGGAATGGACCCCGCTGGAACTACTCCCACCCCTCCCCTCTGACCTGCTGGACAGGAAGGTGGGCGCCGCCACCTGCAATGAGACACGTTCACTCACAGGAGATGGGATACGCACCGAGCTCCTCCTACCTCTCCCCGTACAATGCGACACAGACATCAAGGTGGATCTTTTTAAGGGATCCAAAGAGGACCACTTTTATTTTAAACAGAAGAAAATGCCTCTGTAGCTATTTATAACTCGGACCTACGCCCTGGCGTGGACCTTTTGGGTGGAACTAACAGACCACAGCCACACCCCTTAGCTGGCCCCACTGACTGGACTAGGGCCTGGAGGAGGCCCGAGTGGGTTCTTACATCCCCGAAGCGGCCTTTGGCAGGCCCTCTACTTCCTGTCCTTGCCTCACTCCATAGTACGTCTACTTATACATACAGCTGTAACCAAAGCCCATAACTAAACAAATGTTTACACAGCCCCCCAGGGAACGGATGGTCTTGGCCTCCTGCTTCTCCCTCTCTTCGGTTAGCGTCCTCTCCGCTCAACATTCTCTCTCGCCCGCCTACACCACTCCTGGAGGGGAGGGGTCGGGGGGGGGGGGGGGGATTTGTGCATGATTTATTTTTTTCTTGTTTACATTCTACCCAGTCCCATGGGGTCTGGATGGTATAGTCTAGGTAATGGGTAAGTGATACCAGTATTGTAACCATGGTTACATAATCTTATAGACGTAGTGAGTAACCAAACCTTTTATGTTTATGCGGAAGGTCCAGTTTTTACAATGATTACGGGGCGAGTGGTCATTAGTCACACTACTCATCCCATAGGGAACTCATTTATTTGAATGGCTGACTTGGAAAGCATAGAATGACCTTTGAAAGGATGCTGCGGCGCGGTGAGCATCATTTGAATGGACTGCATCTTTGAATCACACTGGGCTTAATGCAAACTCGCGGGAAACGTTTTAGACCTGTTCCTACCTTTTTATAAGAGAATATTCCGGTCACAAGTGGAACGCTTAGGGTAGACATAGTGACACATTATCTTATATGCTTCAAATAATAACTCCCCTTGGTGGCGTGCTGGTGTTGTGTGGGGCTCACTGCAATATTCACTAATCATTAATGAGTACTGTGTAATGATGGGGATTGTGTTTACTGTGGTGCATGTATTTTAGGAAATGTTATAATGCTTAAAACTCCCTTTTCTCTATTTTCTCTTTGTTGTCCTCTCCATCCTTTCCTTGACAATTTGTAAAATGTCACCATTCTCGTGGTATATGCTGACATATGATTTACTTGGAATATATGTCGTCTTATTAACTCAATGGATGAATTTAGAGCAAGATGATACTTGCCATAGAATAGCCTTGAAGAAGAACACATTTGGTCGAAACATGTGTCGGCTAGGGCATATATTTTTCGGACAAGCGCAGTATCCTGGTGTACGGTGTTGGATGATGATACATTTAGGATAGGTTGGGGCAATACCTACATACACCAGGGACTGCAGCTGTCCTCTACAGTCTTTGAGTGGTGATATCCCGAATTATTTAAAACCCAAGTGCCCACTATACCTGGAGTGCCCACGTTTTTTCTTGCAGTACTGTAACCGCACCACACAACACTAAATACATGCTTTCTAACCACACCTTCATTTCCCTCAGGGGACAAGCATGTGGCCCTAACTTAGCCAGGTTCAAATCGGGCCCGGGGATACATGTGGGATGCCTGTGTGGGTGAAGCTGGCGCTCTTGTACAGGTACATGGGTGATGAGGCCCTCATGAGGGCCTTCGTCTTTCTCTTCCCACCGCTCGCCTCTCATCACTCCCGGCACCCGCAGTGCTGCGCTCTAAATATAGCTCGCTGTGCAGGTTGGCAGCTCAGTGGCATTTCCTGCCTGGCAGTCGCCCGAGGGCACATCAGAGATTGGCAGCCCAGCCTGGTCCTCATGCGGGCTCCTCGGGGACCCTCGTGGTCGCGGATGAAAGGCAGCGCTGCAGATGCTCCGTTCTGCGGGGGTCCGTCGGGGGGGGGGGGGAGCCGGGCCGTCTCCCCATCCCATCCCCAGGTGCCACCGCTGCCAGAATCTGAAATCCTCGCATTTCTGAAGAGGGATGCTGAGCTCATTCCCTGCTGTTGCCAAGTCCAATTGGTGATTTCCATAACAGCTCAGCTGACTGTGGAGGGGAGTGGTCACGTGCCTGCTTTCTTTTTAGTGCACTGGGCACTGAACAGTGAAGGTGGTGTTCGAGACCAGTCCCCGTCCACACACCTGTGCGTGCAGCCAGCCCTCACTCTCTGGTTTCCCATCTAGTTATGAACCCAGCTCACAGCATCGCTCTATCAGTGCACCTCCAACTTACTGCAGGTCCAACAAAGAAAGTCCGGGTGGTCTGAGCCAAGCACCCAGCCAGTGCCCACACATGTGTATGCAGCCAGATCTTGCTGTCAGCCAGGGTGTTGGTAGGTCTGGAAAAGATCCGGGGCTATGCTAATGTCTGGACTCGGGGCTAGCTAGCCTTTTGGTTATAGCCCCTGAGCTTCTATCTGGGGCTACAACCAAAAGACCCTGTGCTGTAGCCCCCTTAGCGACCCCTCTGCATGGCAGCCTTCCTAGCTAGCGTTGAGACCAGCTCACAAGGCTGCTCTAGCTATGTAACTCAGTCATTACACGCAGGACCGGCACAGAGCTTTGTTAGCGCACTTCATTTCTGCCCTGCTCCCTCCCCTTTATCTTCCAGGCATGACGGGGGCCTGCGCGGATCTGGGACTGCGCACCCCCAGAATCTCACTTTTGCTCTTAACTGCTCGTTAAATACACCTCAGTGTGGGCCTACTATCCCAGGACTGGCCCTGCAAATAATGTTGCCAGTACACCTTCATTATGCTCCAAGATCCAACTATTCTAGCATTTGCATGAAAACCTGCAACCCCTGCTCTCCGTGCACGTGTACGCCACACAGCTCTCAAGATGCACCTCAATTCTGATTTTTCTAGCCAGGATGGCCAGGCACCCTTCTTTTAAAAAATTTCGATCGAGATCCCCTGTTGGTAAATCTGTATATGATGGATAAGTTTAAACAAAAAACACACTACATGCGCTACAAAGCGCTCATGAGTGAGGTTAACAGAGATTCAATTTCATCAACCAAAACAGCCGACACGTGTTTCGACCTTCACGGTCTTCTTCCGGACTGAAAACATAATTAGTAACAATCAAACGTACAATGACCAATCCAGGATCCCAATGTGGAAAACACAAAATATTGATAATAGAAACACAATGCGAATCATACCAAATGATTTACAGGCTTGCAGATTTTGCAAGTATGGCGTACAGAACCGGAATGGGCCGAGGTCCGAAATAGCAGCACATAATGTCTCCTATTAGAACAGTTGTCCAAGAAACACTAACGAGACAGACCATAAAGAAGGGGAAAAGAGGGGGGAAAAAACATTTAAAAAGCACAGTTATACACAATATATAAAAATAAAGGGCTTGAAACAAACAAACACCTGGTTATAATTGAGCAAAATTGCATAACCCAATGCAATGCCTAATAACCAAAACATTTCTGCCCACCCGAGGCATGGCCACGCCCAAAAGTGGCCATGCAAAAGCATGCTTGATGATGTGCCCCTACACCAACACTTGTGTAACTGGGTTCACCATCCCATGTCTCTTGTACTCTGAGATAACTATGGGGTGTGCAGTTATACGTGTTCACCTCACTACCATTTTGACTCTCAAAAAGCGATCCACCTACCGTTATATCGCTGTGATTAAGTGTGTACCAGTAACTGCACAATATGAGAGACCTGTCAATAGAGCAAAAAGTTGATGCCCGCTGAAAATGGCCTCAAAATCATTTGGTTGTTCCAAAAAGTGCAAAGTGTCCCATGCCTTCTAGGGGAATGAATGAACACAGGGCATACCTCCTAATTATGCGGATAGATGCAAGGACCGATGCCAATCCTTGAAGTTTAAGTTGGTCTGCAAAGAATAGCCAAGCCAATCTAAACCACATGATCAAAATTGCTGTTATATAAAATCGGCAACCTGGTCGGCAACATTGTGAAATATGTACATTGTGTACCTGTAACAATCTTGTGTAGCCCTGCCAGTGCGGTAAATGCTGCTTTTGAGACCAAAATAATATGCAAACACCAATTATATGGGCAAGTGAAAATTCAACATGCGCAAGGTGATGCACACATTCATAAACTTTAATGCAAAATACTGCTTACATATATTAGCCTTTCGGCATACATCCACGTCCACCTATCCGACCCGCGGCAGCTTCGGACTATATCCCGAACAGCTGTGCGGACCACTGCAAGTCTGGAATCTCGAAAAGCCGGGCGCCATCTTGGCGTGGACCAGGCTGCATGAAAAACAGCCACTATGGCCCAGAATAGTTCAAAAAACAGCAATTACTGATAACTGCACCACAGGCCATCTATGCCTTACATATTCAAATTCTTACCGGCTGGTTCACCAGCCTTTCAAAAGTAACCCAGGTAGCCGCCCATGACCTATGTGGTATATATACCAGTAAAAGCGTCACAGCCCGCAATTAGAAATGTGCCTGATTCGTGCCCCATCTTGGCTAGTGTAATCCTTTGTTGACACATGTATCTTGTAGCTCCTGAAATTAGGCATGGGAGGACCAGTGATCCAAAACACACAATTGTGCTAATAGTGATAGCTCAGTATGGTTAAATGGATGTTTTCATTGCAAGAAAGATAATGGTACCAATTGGCTGCTGTACAAGTATTTGGGGGCTCCCTAGCCTTGGCGCAGATGCTCCCTATTTTAAGCCTCTAAAAACTAGACAAACAGCCTAAAATTACAGTGGTTGACTGATACTGTATTGTCTCAATTGCGAAACTTGAAATTGCCCACGACCTGAATATACTATTGGCAACCGAAGACAAAAGCAGAAGGTTAAAAAGAATATTGTCGGATGCACTGATAGCATGACTCTGCTACATAACCATTGGCATAGAAACCAATCTCCACACACCCACCCATGGTTAATCCTCAAAACGGTCCTGCACCTAGCTTGACTGGATCACATTGGTTGTGATTTATAAACAGACAGAAAACTCACGGTCCTTGTTTAAACCATGGCACACAGTCCTGTATGTCCATATCAATCATGCTTCCTGTTGCCCGAGTAGGAGTTGCTGATTCCCACCTCGTTTCAGTGCGAGAACCTGCAGTAATCCAAAAAATTGAAGATCTTTGGTGTTGTCCATTTGATGATTCACCTGCCACTGCATTGCAAGAGGGTACTTGGCATCTTGGCTCCCAGTTGTACTCGGGTGTGCAAGAATCCTATTTTTTAAAGCACGGAGAGTGCTACCAATGTAATATAAACCACAAACACATGTGATTCAATATATCACAAATTTAGTATTACAATTGGCGCATTTCTGTATGTTGCATGTTCGTAGACTTCCAAACGACACATCCGTTTCTAGATCAAATGGACACATAGAGCAGGTACCATATTTATGAAACCCCTTTATTTGGCACTATGTGACCAATTTCGAACCTTGGGTGTGTCAGCCATAAATGAAGTGTACAACATTCTCCCACGTGTACACACTTTACTATATGTAATGCCAGAAGTGGTATCTATGTGGTCTGTCAGATCTTTGCCTATGAGTAGAAGATGCCAGTGTCTTTTGAGAATATTGAACACCTTGTGCCTGTCCATGTTGTAATGAGTAATGCATCTTAATTTGTTACTGTCTTTGGAGATAGCTTTGTCAATAATGTGACCCTCTGTGTATTACCCACTTGTAGCTCTGCTTTAAGCCTGTCAATCGAGTAACCTCTGGACGAAAACCTGCTATGTATGTTTTGACATTACTGATCATAGTCTGAGCTCTGACTGCAATTATGTTTAGCTCTAATATTTTCCCCTTTGGGAATATTACAGATCACTGTCTTACGATGGCAGCTGGTGGCATTGAAAAACGAGTTAACAGCTGTGCCTTTGTAAAAGTTTTGTGTAACGTACCCTGTTGGTGTGATACTAATCTTCAAATCTAAAAAAAGAAATGCTAGAGCTGCTTGCCAAATGTGTGAATGATAATCCCACACTGTTGGCATTCAAATGATACAAATTCAAGTAGGTCAGATTCGGGTCCTCTCCTAATCATGATCAAGTCATCTATGTAACGGCACCAGAGTTGTATATCTGGTAAATGTTGGTGATTGTTAAGTGTATAGGTTTGTTCAAGTTGGTGCATAAAGATATTGGCAAGAGATGGTGCAAAGCTGGCTCCTATCGCTATCCCAACCTGTCGATAAAATATCCCATTAAACAAAATGTTTTTACGTGCATTTGGGAAAATCTATAGATGAACAACATTAGGACACACCTGTATGACATTTAAAACATATGAGCTCATAAATAATGGGCACAAGTATGTTTGCATTTTATGTGGAAGCTAGATTTGTGTAACGCTATGCACTAGCTCCTCGTTCCCAAGTGCTAGCTTCTGATGACTGATTACTGCTGAATACCCAGAAGCTGCTTGTAGCTCCTGCTTAACTACTACCTTGCATATGCATGTACGTACATTCCTTAATTGCTGTCTGTGTGAATGCATGTGAGTATTGTAGAATGGTTGTTATGGAGAAATCAGGTAAGCAGTCCCGGCTGACCGACCTGCCTCACTCCACGCATGCCAGCGTGGGCCCTGCCCATACAGCTCGGCCATCCCCCTCAAGCCCAGCCCGCAGCTCCCTCCAGTCTCCATTCTTGCAAACCCCACAGGCAATTTTGCCTATGCTCAACTCTCGCCAGCTCCAAATGCAAAACAAATAGCCGCATTCGTAATTGTGGGCAAAGTGCCACCCTGGCATTGCCATTCAACTGCTGCCAAGAATCCTGCAAATCGCTTGATTGTTGAGCGAGAGAAAAATCAAAGTGTTTTTTGGGTTTGAAGCGTTCGTGTTAGTTTTAATTGATGCGGCCTGTAATTAGCGCCTTGGTGCTGCTGGCGGCAAAGCCCTGACTGCCTTTTATTTCCATGTTTTCTTGTGAGCAGAGCAGCTTTTGTCGGGCCCGGCGCAGCGGGGGCTCTGCCAGCCCTGCCAAGTGTTAAATGAAATCGTTAAAAGCTGAGTGGTGAGTCTCTAGCCCCACCCTCACCACTTTGCCTTCAAGTGCAGTGTTAGCAGTCGGCTTCAAAAGGCAGGGCGCAATTAACCGTTCAGGTAGGGGTGGGTGGGCGGTTCGATGTTACTTCTGAAAGGGGAAGAGCAGGGCAAAGTCCCACCCATTGGCGCTGTTAGATGTAGTTCCCCCAATTCGCCCTTTACCAGAGGTTGGGTGAAGCATGCTGCATCCTCGCTAGGCAGGCCCCTGTCTGACATGTGGACGTAGGTTTGCGGACATTAGGCCTTCTGGCGGTTTCAGGTGGGTGGATATTGTCTATGGGAATGTCACATTGGGCACATTCATGTAGGTTTTAGGCTTGAAAAGAAGGCAGCAGGTGCCCTCTGTGGAAAGAACATGACATGATTACCAGTTCTGTGGTTTTTACCCACTGTGAGAGTCCGCAACCATCACTTTTAGATCACTGTACTTTTCACAAAGGAGGACTATCCATTTGTAAATCAGTCTTTGTCCCGCCCACAAGGGCAGTCCAGCACTGAAATGCCAGGCAAACCTCCATTGAAGAAGAGTACCAACTGCAACCCCATACACGTGTTTCAGCCTTTTTGGGCCTCATCAGTGAGGTGGACCTGTGCCTTTCTGAGCACAGTGAGCAAGGGGTCCACGTCTGAATTCCCCCAGGTAACTTAGGGTGTCCAACCCCAAATTCCTTACAATAATGCAGAAAAGGTAGCAGGCGCCCCTCTCTAGAAAGAACACAGCATGATAACCTGTTCTGTGGTTTTTACCCACTGTGAGAGTCTGCAGACGTCGCTTTTAACTCACTGTATTTTTCAGAAAGGAGGAATACCCATTTGCATGCCAGTCTTTGTCCCGCCCACAAGGGACTGAGAGGAAGAGGGTATATTTAAGAGAAAGCTATTGAAGTAGTAAAGCCTAGAAAGAACCAGGGTGTGGGTAACATTGAACTTCTAGGGGAAAGTGAGAAAAGCGAGAATTTGTTTGAGAAGGAGGAGTTGAAAGTGGGACTTCTTGACAATGTCCTGAATGTGAGGGAGGAAAGAGAGAGGAGTTTTAGTTGACTCCAAGGTTTTTCTGGCTTCAGATGAAGGAGGAGGACGGGGAACCCATACAGGGTGGCCAAAGTGAGGGGAAGAAAGAGGGAGCATGGGTTCCAATAGGAAGGATCTCAGTCTTGCTGGTATTGAGACAGATAGTTGGAAGTGCACTAGGACTGCATGGCAGATAAACAGTCTGGGATGATGGAGGAAGTAAAAGGGTCAGCGGGGAGTTTGAAGAAAAGTTGTGTCATCTGCATAGGAGAGAAGGTGGAAATAAGGAGTGTCGGTGAAGCAGGGTAATTGTTAGAGAGCCAAGTGGAGAAAGAGGTAGGGGAGCAGAAGGTGCCCAGAATAACCTGGGATGGATGGTCACTTTGGAAGGAGGTCACCCAGTCGACTGCCCGCTCCGAGATACCCAGGGTATCGTGAAGCTGTTTTAGGAGGATGGAATGGATGAGTGTGTCAAAGGCAGAGGAGAGATCAAGTAGAATGAGGACAGCTGGAGAGTCCGAGTCCACAGATGCGAGCAGCTCTTCACGGGTGTTCAGAAGAGCAGTTTCCATGACTCTGGATGACCGCCAACAAGTTCAGTATGAGAAGTAATTTGGGGCAAGGCCAGTTACTTCAAGAGTTTCCCAAGGAAGGAGTGATGGACATAGGGCAGTAGTTGGCTGGACAGGTGGGGGGGTCTGCTGAAGGTTTTTTCAGGAGAGGGCGCACAAGGCAGTGCTCGAGGGAGGAGGGGAAAGCTCCAGTGGAAAAGGAGTGGTTTCAGAAATTGGCAAGTGCAGGGGCAAGAGAGCCAATGCTGTCCTTAATGGTTCTGGAGGAGCTGGGGGAAACCTTTTTGGAGGAGACCTTCATGGGGCCAACTCTGGTGACCTCGTCAGGTGTGACAGGGGTGAAGGAGGAGAGAGAGATTGCGAGAGAGAGAGTGCGAGAGAGAGAGTGCGAGAGAGAGAGTGCGAGAGAGAGAGTGCGAGAGAGAGAGTGCGAGAGAGAGAGTGCGAGAGAGAGTGCGAGCGCGAGAGAGAGAGTGCGAGCGCGAGAGAGAGAGTGCGAGCGCGAGAGAGAGAGTGCGAGCGCGAGAGAGAGAGTGCGAGCGCGAGAGAGAGAGTGCGAGCGCGAGAGAGAGAGCGCGAGAGAGAGCGCGAGAGAGAGAGAGCGAGAGAGAGAGAGCGCGAGAGAGACAGAGAAAGAGAGAAAGAGAGAGGGAGAGAAAGAGAGAGAAAGAGAGAGGGAGAGAGAGATGGAGAGGAAGAGGGAGAGAGAGAGAGGGAGAGAGAGAGAGAAAAGATGGGTGGGAGGCCATAGAAGGCAAGGGTGCGGAGGAGCGGAGGAGGGGAGGGAGAGAGGGATGCAAGGGTGCTCAGTATGTTTAGTAGTGGAGTGTGTGGCCAATGCTTTGGAGAGGGCTTGGCTTGGAAGGGGAGGGATGAGGAGGAGACTGTGGATGGTTTGGCTAGTACCGTGCAGATTTTGTCAGCCGAGTTGTTGGATGCACCAGAGACCCACGCCTGGATGTGGGCCCCTTTCTTGGTGTGAATGGAAAGTCTGTATTGTTTTTAGAGCAGGTGACAGGTCAGTTTGTCAGAGGACTTCCAATTCCGTTCCACAGCTCTGCACTTGCACTTCAGGGCTGCATGTTCAGAGTCATACCAGGTGTTAGCTCAGAGGCAGGTTTCCGGAGGATCCTCATGACTGGGTGCAAGAATGCCCATAGTGTTCGTAATGGACAGATGGAGGTCACTGAGGACAGAGTCAGAGGAAGTCTGGGGTTGGGGGGAGAGGGGAGGATGAAGGTGGAAGCAAAGGCAGCAGCTGACATTTGTTTCATTGGACAGATGTTCATGAACGAGGTATACAGGGCTGGGGGAGGTGCGGTCAGAGGGCCGAAGGAACCCAGGTGGGAGGAGAGGAGAGAGTGATCTGACCAGGAGAGAGGGGTGACCAGTGGGGAGGAGAGTGAAAGATCAGAGTGGATGAGGGCATCAAGAGTTTGTCCAGCTGAGTGGGTTGGACCATAAGGGAGAATGAAAAGGGAGAGTGAGATGCAAAGGTCATGGAAGAGAGTGGATGTGCTGATGGAAGAGTCAGATGGATGTTGAAATTGCCAAAGAAAAGAAGTTTACAGGTGGTTGAGAGGAGAGAGGAGCAGAGATCGGCCCATTCAGAGAGGAAAAGGGTGGTCGAGCCAGGGGCCCTGTAGATAGTGGCAACGGTCGGAGAGGAAGAGGGAGAGATGTCCAACTCGCACACCAGGCTCTCAACAGAGGAGTAAGGTGGGTGGGTGTGAGGAAAGAAGGAACCAATTAAGAGAACATTAAGGCAGCCCACTGCCAGCACGGTACTAATGTACCATCAGGGCTGTCCTATCTACTGCCCCCAAACCTGTTATTCTTTTGGATGCTGTCACAACCCCCTGCCCCGATGCCACAGTCTCAATCGCTTCCCCTGATGCTGTTGTTGCATTCCCTTTCCCAGTTCCACTGTTGCATTCCCTTTTCCCAATGAATTAAGTGGGATTTTAAATTGAGGGGGGGCTTTCATTAGGGGGCATGGCCTAAGTATGTGTACACTTAGGCTGCACCCCCTGACAAGATCCCTCTCCCCACCCCCCCTCGCCAATAGGGGCAGGGGGGCTGGTGTAAGTAGGAAAGCTGGGGCACACTGGCATTATTTTCTTTGGTGCACCCAGCCCCTCAGGGTCATTGCGCATCATGAAGCCTAGTTTAAAAGACTTCATGCTGAATGATGACTCTTTACTCTGAAACAAAAGGAGAGACTGGGCCCTCCTGTTTTGGAGCGCAGAGTCATCCAGCAGCCGTTTAGGCGAAGCCACGGTTACACTGGCTGTCTGCGGATGCCAGTGCTTCCGAAGTGCAGACACCTGCAAGCAGTCCATGTCAATGTGCAGCGCTTCGGCTACACGGCTGCTCGAGGTATCGGCATGACTGGGGCTGGTCAGGGTGGGCCCCAAAATGGCCCTAGCTCGGGAGCCCTTTCTGGAGACTGCTGGAGCTTGGCCACAGCCCACTTAAAGCCCTGCCTTCCCTGATGCTACTCTTGTATTCCCTTCCCCCGATGCTGCTCTTGCATTCCCTTCCCCCGATGCTGCTCTTGCATTCCCTTCCCCCGATGCTGCTCTTGTATTCCCTTTCCCCGATGCTGCTCTTGTATTCCCTTCCCCCGATGCTGCTCTTGTATTCCCTTCCCCCGATGCTGCTCTTGTATTCCCTTCCCCCGATGCTGCTCTTGTATTCCCTTCCTTGATGCCGCTCTTGCATTTCCTTCCCTGATGCCGCTCTTGCATTTCCTTCCCTGATGCCGCTCTTGCATTCCCTTCCCTGATGTTGCTCTTGCATTCCCTTCCCCGATGCCGCTCTTGCATTCCCTTCCCCGATGCCGCTCTTGCATTCCCTTCCCCGATGCCGCTCTTGCATTCCCTTCCCCCGATGCCGCTCTTGCATTCCCTTCCCCCGATGCCGCTCTTGCATTCCCTTCCCCGATGCCGCTCTTGCATTCCCTTCCCCCGATGCCGCTCTTGCATTCCCTTCCCCCAATGCCGCTCTTGCATTCCCTTCCCCCAATGCCGCTCTTGCATTCCCTTCCCCCAATGCCGCTCTTGCATTCCCTTCGCCCGATGCCGCTCTTGCATTCCCTTCCCTGATGCCGCTCTTGCATTCCCTTCCCCGATGCCGCTCTTGTATTCCCTTCCCCGATGCCGCTCTTGAATCCTTTTCCCTGATGCCACTCTTGCAAATGGTGTTGCTAGAACCCCCTCTGTAGTGGTAGCGCTACACCCCTTCGTCTGAAATGGTGCTGCTACTTCCTGCTGCGTTGTTACTGCATCACCCTCCCTCGATGCTGCTGCTACAACCCATGATCTGCTATAGCCCTTCCCTTGTTGTTAGGGTGACCAGACATCCCGGTTTGGACCCCCACCCCAATCCCTGTCCTGGTTTTGGGAAAATAGAGGGTGACCACTTAAACCTTTACTATCTACAAACTATTTAACGCAGTATTTATAAATCAAACATTTTAATTGTTTTAACCACGTCTTCGGTATCCCATGGGGGATTTGAACCCCCAACTTTTCAGGTAACAGACCGATGCATGAACTCATCATGCCCTGTCTTGATAGCGCGACCCACTCCCATGACTTCAGTCTTTCTTCTCCCTTGGTTACCTGCTGTCTGTTTTCATTTTAGTCACCCTTGCTTCTTGTCCCTACTCCCTTTGGTTTTTCCTGTACCCCTCCCTTGGCCCTTTCTTACGCGTCTGCCCCACCCCCCTGCAGAACAGTGAGAGCGCGCTGCCACTAACGTCGTCGGTCACAGCTGCCAGTATCCTTTCACTGGGAGTGAAAACACGGCCCTTTGAGCGCCCATCTTCCCGGCTGGGGAGCTAATGCACTCGCCTTCTGCGGTGACCCCCGTTCTAGGCCTGTCGCCGCCTCTAATGGGTTTATTTTCAGGCACTCAGGCAGCCACTGCAGCTGCTGCCAACACACAACTTTCGTTTTTTTTTTCAAAATACAATTATTATTCATTTCTTTCTATTATTTGGTCACCCCGGGAGGGCCTAAGTGGCCCAAAGTGGGATCCCCGAGCGGCCATCTTCTGCAGATCGATGGACGCACGCGGATTCTCGGCAGAAGACCCCTCTTCGATTCCTACTGGAAATAGACATGGAATTGATTTTGCCTTCGATTCGCGATTCCCTTTTTTGAAAGCCTACATTTTAGTTAGAAAAACTGTGCTTGTACTAGCAGCGAGTTGGCGTGTTCTTGGGAAGTGTAAATGACAGAACATTGCAGAGCCCGATGGGAATGTTGCGGTTCATGTGGGCCGTCGGGATATGATATGATATGATGGATTATTTATAACACGCTTAATACCCAGAGGGTTCTACGCGCGAACCCCGGGAATCGAACCTGTGTTGCTGCGTGTCGTCTTGCTTCCAAGGTGAGCACGTTGCCGCTGAGCTATCCTCCCGAGACAAGGGTTGCTAGTGTTGCTAGGTCTGAAAAAACATCCGGGGCTACGTTAATGTCAGGAATCGGGGCTAGCTAGCCTTTTGGTTGTGGCCCCTGAGCTTCTATCCGTAGCTACAGCCAAAAGACCCGGCACTATAGCCCCCTAAGCGCCCCCCAGCAACGGGCCCTCACTGCTCCCCTACACAGGTCTGCAGATGTGGAGTATTTCATGGTCTCATGTGCCTTCTGCTTTGGGTGGTGGATTGCAAATGTTGTTCTCCAGTTAGAGTGACCAGAATTGAAAAATAAACCAGGACAGGCCAACGACATAGAAGTAGGACTTCCGTGTCAGCAGACATAAACTCAAAAGGACTAAAACACACATAGGGCTCCAATGAAACTGGAGTCCTACTTCTGTCGGCGGCCTTTTATTGAAAGCTCAGAACTCATTGCTGGAGAGAAGCCATGGAGGAAGGGGGCGGGCATGAAACGTAAGCATGAAGAGAAAAGCCATGCCCGGCCCGATTTCGGCATTTGTTCAAGATTACCTGCTAAAAACCGGACAATAGCCAGCCATCCCTCAAATCCCTGGACGGGGTTTCAAAATGTGAAATGTCTCGGATGCCGGGACCAAGGTCAAAATACCAGGACAGTGCTGGCAAAACCAGGATGTTTGGTCACTCCATCTCCAGGGCATAGTTATGTAGGCGGCCATAACCATACAGGGATACTGACCTATGGAATATGGAAACACAAGAGATTAATTGGCGATGAGGGAATGCCTAGGCCTTATGCCCAAATAAAGGAACTTATTTGGGCATAACGCTGGAACATCTGAATAGTGGGCATGTTTAACAAATGATGTTGTTCTGAACATTATCGGTGGTTCGGGCAAAGTGTTGCTGGCGGTGCAGGCTAGCAGAGAATAAATGTGGCATACATGCTTTGATTTGGACTTCATAGAGGCAGGGGGTTGCCGGAATAGCCATTGGTTTAGGCAGGGGAGGTAGAACATTGAAACCTGCTTTAGTTTAGGGACCAGTAGAACATTACATTGGGATTCCTTGGGGAGAGAAGTATTAAGTTGCACTAGGACAGTCCATCTTTTCGCCGTTACTGCTGACGTCCCAGCGACCGCAGTGCATAACGCCAGTCATGATCCAGGTGATCCTGTGAACTATAATCTATTCAATATGGCCCTTGAAAGAACCAGTGTCTCTCTCTTCCCTTCTCCATGTCTTCCATTGTGTCCCAGCACGTGGCCAACTCTTGGTGCTGGCGCTTCTGTCAGATGGCTTGGCAATTCCAAGATGGTCCTCTCTGCAAAGGGGGTGCAGGTTTTGTAGACTTTATCTGGCGAAGAAGCCTCCTTACTTCAAGGTCACGTTTGAGGAACTTGCGTGCATCCCCCAGCCATGCGCAGACTATCTCGATCTAGTATCACTTCACAATGTGGTGTCGCAGAAAATGCCCGGCTTTGAGTGGGCTGTATCACCTCTCTTGGTCAGCACTCGATCTGCTCCCTCGATCTGCTCCCTCAGCAATAACTGCGCATGCATCCCTCTTTCTCTGTGTCTGCCTGTTGGTATTCTACTCCTTCCTCTCCCTTTCTCTTGCCTCCGCTTCTCTTTTCTTACATCCTGGCCCTGTGGGCACTATACGCCACCTTTTCGGATAGGCTTTGCTTCTATAAGAGGACTCCAGTGGTGATTGGTGAGGTGTGCATGCTTTGCACATAGCCAGTGTAAGATTTTTTGACTTCGTTAATAAAATATTGTAGAATTGTTTGGAGGATGGCCCAACATGAAGCATTTTATAATGGTGCAATTGCATTGGAAAATGCTCTGTGAATCAACCCCCTTAGTGGCTGTAAATCAGTGCACCATCTTTTAAGGGGCAGAGAAAATACTTGTTGCTTGTGTAAAATTAATCTTAGAATTCTTAAGAAAAATTAGTGCATTTAATGTCAGCAACTGAATGTGGCTTTTCTGCGGCTAGCGGGAAGGCTGTTGCTGTGAAAAGTCTTTGAATGTAATCTTAGTAACAAGAATTCTGTCTCTAAAAATTAGTTTAACCTCCTTTGTTGACAGATAAATAATACAAGTTGCAATGAAAGTCTCATGTCTTTGTAGGCATGAGCAAATTGTATTCAGTGCTTCTTAGTGATACTGCCATTAAGTAGTAGGGAGCAAAGAATCCCAATGACTCACCAACTTGCATGACATGCGCACAAAGCCTCTTTTTAATTTTATATTTATTTTATTTTTTTAATGTAAGGAGATCACCACCACAAAATTGTTTGGGGACAGACAGGAGATTATACAGTGGCTACAAATTGCAGAACAATATTTTAATGGCCAGACCAAATACCTATTCATGAGGGTGCATACAACAAATCTTAGAATTCTTTTTAGGCAAGAGGGTGCATTACTTTGCTGTAATTGAGTCCGTAAAGTATGGCTATGCGTTACCATATCTAGTGCCAACATGCCTGTATTACGTAAAAATGCAAAGGGTGAGTGGGTGGCATGTGAAGGAGGTTCAGCCTACTGTCTGTGGGGCAGAATGGGGAGATGAGTTGTAGATCGTCTCTACTGGCCAGCTGGGAGAAACAATTTGAGGGTGCAGCATGTGGGATGTTACTTGACTATTCTACCCCCACCTACATCAACTGATATGATATTGAGGAGCAGGGTAACGATGATGACCCTTCTAAATCCAGGCCACAACACATGCATTTAGAAACCAGTGACTTGGGAGGGGAGGTTAGTTTCACAGTTTGGGGGGGATGTGAGAGAGGAACTAATGGGCATTTACATCTTAGGCAGTCTCTGAAAGACCCTGTACAATCCGATCTGAAAGGGTCAACCATGAGCGTGTGGCAGCAAGAACACCTGTTCCGCCACAAGCGCCTTTGTGGCCAGGAAAGCATAGGAGGACGTGTCTTCTTGCTGCAGTAAGTATGTCCAAAGAATGACACTGTCTTACCACCAGAAGATGACTGCTGCAGCCTTCCTACCAATAGCCGATCACCATACCTCTTCCAGACCGTCCCGCCAATTTATAAAATGTTGATGCAATTGTGCCATACCTCTCATGGCTGACTTCATTTGTGGTGACGGACTAGTTGTAAATGCCATTTGTATTTGTATTACTACTTTGTGGTTTTTCGGGTCCCGCTACTGCCATTTTACAATGTGTGACGAATCTGACAACTTTGTCACGGATTCCCTGGAAGGAAGCCTCTCTTACACGGACAGGGAAAGGCAGAAGCTACCTGACTGACCTGGGGGGAGCAGGCGGGGTGGGGGGGGTATCTGCGGGAGGACCACCTGGGAGAGGACAAGCTTCAGGGAGCCAGGAAAAGACCAAGTCCAGACAACCCTTCAGTTATAACTTTTAATGGCAACCATGTGCCATTGCATGATATTGCTATCTCAGAGATTTCAGGAGGTTGTGTTTTGGGCAAATGCAAGTCGGCTGTGGGAGGGAATGGTCATAGGGATGAGCATGGCCACGGCTAACCAGTGGATAGCTAAAAAGCCAAACCCCCCAAAAGCGTGACCCTCCCCGTAGCTCTATTCACAGCTATTTGTACTTGTATGTCAATAGTTTTGGCTTCAGTGGCACCTGAAAGGCAAAACTTTAAAAAATGATGGAATGGAAAATGATCCAGTTGAGTTCTGGTGTTTAAGAAGCGGTGGTTTAACCAGATTGTTTTGTAGCCAAAGGGAACAGGAACTCAGAAAGCAGTCAAGTTAGAGCTCAGTCGAGGGAGTTGAGTGATTTTTATCTGTTTAAATGCAGGAAAGTCTTGCACCTCTCACTGAATGTATATTTTTTCTGACTATCTGTGGGCTAATGTAAGCCAGGGACGTAATTTGCGGGTTGCCAGGGGTCGCAACTGCAACACGTGGGACTTCCTTGTGACCCCAAAAAAACAGGTACCTGGCCCAGTCCTCACCCATTAGGGTGAAGGCTGGGCTGCGGAGGCACTCGGTAGGGGTTGGATCGGACCGTGACGTGTGTCACAAGTGACATGCCACATTCAGCTCCAACCCCTACTCACTCAGCTTCCTTGCAGCTCACATGCAGGAACCAGGAAGCTCTTGCAGCTTCCTGCTTCCTGTTTGTGAGCAGCATGGAGGAGCTGAGGGGACCTGGAAGGACAGACCTAAGCTGCAAAAAAAGGTAAGAAGGCTTTTTGTTGTAATGTGATGTGTGTTTTGCATGTTTGAAGTGCGTGTCATATGTATGTATGTGAATGTTGGGTGAATGAGAAGTGATGTGACATGTGTTTTTGAATGTTCTGGGTGGGTGGGTGTGTGTGTGTCTATGTAGAGTATGCAATGAGTGGATGCAAGAGAAGGTGTGAGTGACTGGTGGGTGAATGACAATTGATGTGCGTTTTTGAATGCATGTTCAGGGTGGGTGGGTGGGTGTGTGCCTGTGTGGAAAATGCAATGAGTGGATGGAAGAGATGGTGTGAGTGACTGGTAAGTGGTATGATGTGTGTTTTTTGAATTTTCTGGGTGTGTGGGTTTGTGCCTGTGTAGAGAATACAATGAGTGGATGCAAGAGAAGTTCTGAGTGACTGGTGGCTGAATGAGAAGTGATGTGTGTTTCTGAATGTTCTGGGTGGGTATGTGCCTATGTAGAGGATGCAATGAGTGGATGCAAGAGAAGGTGTGAGTGACTGGTGGGGTGAATGACAATTGATGTGCGTTTTTGAATGTTCAGGGTGGGTGGGTGTGTGCCTGTGTGGAGAATGCAATGAGTGGATGGAAGAGATGGTGTGAGTGACTGGTAAGTGGTGTGATGTGTGTTTCTTAATGTTCTGGGTGGGTGGGTGTGTGTGTGTGTGTGTGTCTGTGTAGAGAATGCAATGGGTGCATGTACGAGAAGGAGTGAGTGAGTGACTGGTGGATGAATGAACATACGTGTGGTAGTGTGTGTTTGAATGTTCTGGGTGGGGTTCGGTGTGTGTCTTTGTGGTGAATCCAGTGTGAGCGAGTGGGAGAGATGTATGGGTGAGTGACCGGTGGGTGAATAAGGATGCATGTGTGTGTAAGGCCCTGTGAAACTGGGGATCACTGGAGCATTTTTGCCATATCCGTTATTGACTTTGCATGTTTTACTGGTTTATTTGGGCAAAGGCATGTTCATGTGTGCCATTCCCTGGCTAGACTGGCATTTTGGTGCAGTCAGTCTAGCCATTGCTTACTGTGGCATGACATATTTTACTCAGCATCTTTAAAAAAGCAAGCATGATAAGTAGTTTTACCTCGCTAGACTGATGTTTTGGTGCAGTGGCCTGTATATTCTTCACTGTAGCATGACTTTTTATTAACTGAGCATCTATGATGAATCGAGCAAGATATGTGTTCTTATGGGTCTAGACTGGCTTACATCGGAACCAGTTTGGAGTTTAGATTGTGACCTGTCACTTTTAATGGCCAAAACAACAGCAGTATGTACTTTCATTGGAGTACTGTCATATATTGGCAGAGCCCGTTTTGTGTCCAGTGCAAGTAATGATAATAGAAAGAAAATCTTAAAGCGAACAGAAGTATGGTCTTATATGGGAAAACTAGCATATCTTAGTGGAGCCAGCATGGAAATGTACGGCCACAGCCAGCATACAACTGTCTTTTATATTGGCATTTATTGCAGGGACCGGCGTGATAATGCATTGGGAAATGCCCTGTGCACTTTTGGTGAGTTGCCTCTATTGTAATTTTGTTCATGATTTACCTTACACTCTACAAAACAAATTGTTGGCCTTTTAGCCACATTTTCCCAGAAAGTGTGCTTTGTAATGCACCATTTTAACGCATTATTAAAAACATTTACTCTGGGGAGGGAGAAGAAACCCCCAACCCCACCCCCCCAACCTCCAACCCATTTTTGTTAGTTCGGCTCCCTCGTGTGCGCAGTCGCAATCACATACTTGTGGCAAATATTTACACCCTCCAAAAAAACAACTCACCATCCACCAGAGGTGGCCGGTATATTTGTGGACCAGGCACTGCCCCCTTCTCTGTATGTTACGTTAAAGATTTGTTTACAAAACATATTTACTTCTTTCACTTGCAGTAGTGCATGCCCTTGCAGCGGCATAATCATCATGGACATTCCGCACCCGTGGTGGTCTGGTCCGGCCCAGGGTGTGGCGTGCCCTGTGCTTTAAAGAGCTTGTGGGGGGGGGGGTCACAGCATGGCTCGCAGGGGAGCTGCCAAATTTTGGGCTACGCCATTGGGCACCACTGGGTCTAACAAAGGGGTAGTGTGCAGTGCGCACCTTGAAGTCTGCAACTGAGTCCCCGGTGAGAAGCAACTCGTGGGTGTTTGCAATTTTAAATAACTTTGTGGTGCTGTGAATTTGTGTGCAGCAATGATATTACATAAAATGGTGTATTTATTTTTTTTTTTAAGTACCTTGTCACCCAATATTACGCTTAGATAATAAAAACTATGGGGGCGGAGGAGTCTTGGGTATATTGAAAGAAACTTTCCCAGGTATTATACTCCAGCAAAGTTAACATTATCAGATACGCTCCCCTCTGTGCACGCAGACTAGTGTTAGCTGAATCAAAAATACATTTAAAAGTAGGGAATTTTGTTGCTACTAAATCCTGGTCAATGATTTAATTTTCAGGCTCTGCTCGTGCAGCATTTGTCTCCTGGTTAAACATCAGCGCACGCCTCCCCATGTCAGTGTTCTTGTGGTTTGTTTAACACACCAACGCCACAGATAACAGGTACATCTGTGTCCATTGATCTATAGATGTTTCATACACTAGCTGTAGCCTGCGTTACAGATTTCGGTTACCCTGCTAGAAATACTGCATTATGTTGGTAGACCCCACGTCGAATCTGGAAAATGGAATTCTCCAAATGGGTAATCATGGAGAGATCATGCTTCCCTCTTGGTTCTTTTGTCTGGCTAGAATGAGAGCACCTGGAAACACGGGTGCTAGCTGCATCTAAAAAAAATCTGAAGGTCGTTTGCCATCACTTCCTGAGATGTCACTTGGGGTGGGCTCAAATTACATCACTTCCTGTGATGTCATCGGAGGAGGGGGTCAAAGGTCCTGCATTGTCACTTCCAATACTGGCATTATGGTGATATGACGTCCCTGAATGTAAGCATTACGGAGAAGCTTGGAAAGTGGCAAACTTCTCCACAAGATGTCTTTTTTTTTTTTCCAGAGTTGTCCGCTCCTTGGTGGGGTGAAATATTATCCGATGAGAATGCTTTTGCATTGCGCTTCATGACAGATTCCGGACTCCTAAATGTGCACTTTAGTGGTGCCTCATTTGCGCCCTTCAAGGTCTCTATGGCAAGACAAAGATGTGGCCCCCATGGTCGGGTGCTTTAGGGGCTTTGGTTTTGTCATGGTAAATCGCATTTAGGGGGTCGAGTGGAGATGAAAATATCTTCCTGAATCGCATTTCAGAAATTATTTCTTTGGCTTAAGTGAATTGCCATTTCCTTCCCACTGAGTAGCGGGGAAATCGTGTCCTCTTATTGGGGAATCCGTGTGGAACCCCACTGCTGTGTGCTCCCGATTGAGCGTTTTAGTCTTGGCTGTTCCTGGACTCTGTGTGTGGACCTTCAGTTACGTCAGCAACTCTGATGCCCCTGAAAACTGAAACTAGAAAAGCAGGACTAACGCTTACACTACCAAGCACACCAGAGTGCCCTTTTTTTGGGTCCGGGGTGGGCACTCCTTTTTGGCATCGTCCTCTTACTCTCTCCCAATCCTCCCCCAGTGCCACATCCTCATGATGGTATCCGGAGGGGCTCGCTCCCAGGCCCCTCCCCCCCTCACTAGACGCCCCCCCCCCATCGCCTGTCTTGGTAACAATTGATCTTTGTTGGACTGCTGGCTGAAGACAGGAGGTGTACGTTTGCCTCATGGTGCGCAACAAAGGCACGGAGAAGCCTTTAGAAATGGCGCATGACAGGTTCGGAGCTTGAAGTGGGACGGGGAGGGGCAGGCGACTTGAAAGCTCAATGGAATTCACGGGGTGGGGGGGGTGTCAGCAGTTCCACTTACTCCCTCCATTGTCTCGAACCCCTACCCCGTCTCATATTCATGTGACGTGTCTTATTCTGCTGCTTGGGGCTGGTTGCATGGATAGGTCTCCCCCCCCCACACACCCCAACTGGCGCACCAAGAAGGTTGGGCAACACCCCTACCAAATACTAGGACATCCATACGAACTCCGCAAACTCGCATTAGAAAAGTCACAGACAACGAAGGTGCAATGTTACAGAAGCTTCGCGTTTAAAAGAGGTATCAGATGGTAGTACCCCTATATTCTGTTCCCCAGGGAGTGTTCAGCTTGATTGCATGATACAGGAACTTTTATGTGGAAATAAATTTGAAATACAGTCAAGAATTATGTATTTATAGATCATTAACTTATGATTGTATATAAACTAACACGAGCGCCTTGCAACAGACCTAGGGTCGAAACACGTGTTGACAGTTGGTTAAATGAGCGGTAACGACATGAATCCATTATAATGGAGTGCCCATGTTCTTATGAATCCCTTGTGATGAGCTACTTGGCATTCCTTTATTATTCTAATAATCTCCTCCCACTGTGTTGCTTCCATGGATGTATCCCCTCCCTAAGGACTAATTGCATGGATTGTCCCGCCCGCGTACTGCTAGTTGAATGGATAAGTCTCCTCTCTCTGAGCTAGCTCGGAGGATGCCTCTCCTCTCTTAGGGCCAGTTGGATGGATAGGAGTCCTCCCTCTGTGCTAGTTCCATGGATAGATCTCCTCTCTCGGTGCTAGTTCCACAGTTAGGCTCCCCTCTCTTATCCATTTCCAGCCGCGCATCTCCACCGTCCGCACATGCTCCATAGATCTGTCCTCTCCTCCTGGGCTACTTTCAAGGATGCACCACCTCCCTCAGTGCTAGTTCCAAAGATGTCTTCTCTCTTGGCTAGTTGCATTGATGCATCTCCTCCCTCTGTGACCATTCCCTGGCTAAGTCTCCTCTCCCAGTGCATATTCTCCCTATTGATATGTGTATCCTCTTAGAGCTAGTATCATACATACGTCTTCTCTCCATGCTAGCTTAATGGGGGCCTCTTACGCAGAGGTATTTCAAGGCTCCTTTTTGGATCTGGCACATAGGCGGTGCAAGCCCACCTTTGATACAACAATTTTGGCGTGGAAGGGCAGAGAGAGCTGTTGGCCTGGAAAGATGATGTGCACAGGTGTACGTTTCTTTCTCTTCCACCCACTGCACACACCGACAGCCATGGCCAAGACTATGGGTTGACCCGCCCAATACCCTTCCATCCACGCTCCAACCATGCCCTTCACTGACTCATTCACAGTTGCTTGGTGTTCCATGCGCAGCTATCATTGACAAAGTCAACCGTATTGGCTCCGATAGACATAGTAAAAAGACGTTTGTCCACACTGCTGGATGAAATCTTTTCACTGTCTATTATTAAGGTTATATGCGTGTATGTGTGCAAGCTTTCGCTTGCACACATTATTGCACTTTCCAAAGTAATTACTAGGTATACATGGCCACTTTACTATTGCAAATTTACAAAGCGTTTAGAAATTTTAATACCACGTGTCGTTAATTCATCAGTTACTTTAATGGGCCCTAGAGACTTAGGAATTAATGTAAATATCTTGCAAACGTATGCAAATTTAGTGTTTGAATCTGTAGGATTACATTAGCGACAGCTTATTTTTTTCTGGGACTTGTAGTTTTGAATTTTAAAATGGGATAAGCAAAACTATGTTCCTGAATGCAAGCCATAAAAGCATAACTGGATGACACACTTGCACATGCAATGGGGAAACGAGAGCTCTGTGGACATGGTGAATAATTTGTCCTCTTAAGTGTATGATAGTCTTTTTACTATGTCTATTTGAGAACAGTTGGCTTTGCCGGTGATTGTTTGGTTAGTAATACAAGGGATAATGGTATTTGCCTCGCGCTCGCAGAGATAATTACAGCTTGAGTTATTTGATTGAAAAGAAACCCAAGACCATAATTGGAACGCTTCCAAAGTGAGAAAAGTGGAATTGAATATATTTTTCCTCGCTTTTCCTTATGAACGCCCTTAAAATTCAAGATGTTTCCAGTGTAAAGGTCCATTTAATTTTTTTTTTTTTAATAGCACATATTTTATGAACTAGATTTTGTAGAGAAGTAATCGGCGTTATATTTTTTCAGTCAATCTGTTACGGTAACTAGTCGCGTTTGTAATCCACACTCAGTGATTGAAACTGTTCACACATATTGTTGATCATACTGGCCTTTTAACAGTATAATAAGGTTACCACATGCCACTGGAGCCGCATTCCCCAGAGCCCTGGGCATTTAGTTCACCATAGATTTAATTCTGGGGGTTGTCCTGTTTCACGTTGGTTGGCTAAAATGGACTAAAGTGAAACTAGGTTAAAAGCCGCCAAGCATATTTGTGGAATACATGTCACCCGCGACATTTATTTATTTATTTATTTAAATTTATATAACGCGCAAGTAACCCATGGGCATTGAGGCGCTGTTACTTGCAAGAGCTTAGTTACAGTTACAGACATGGTGAGTTTGGTAACCTCATGGTAGGAACATTGAGAGTGCTAGTGCAACACCTTCACCAATCAATTGCGGAGTCCCCCAAGACTCATGTGTTTCCCCCACACTCTGTAACATTTTCACAAAGCCTCTCTTCGACCTCCTTAACTCCCTTGATATTGCATGCACAAATTACGCAGACGATACCCAAATTCACCTCTCCCTCACTGGCACATACTCAGACGATGCTGCCACGCTAAACTCAACCTTCACCATTTTTCAATTGTGGATGCCCTCCCACAAAACAGAACTCCTTATCGTAGGACACCAACAGCTCTAAACAAATTGACCCCTGAATGCTCGACCTTCATTATGGATTGCATCCCAATCTCACCATCGGTAAAAACCCTCGGAGTCTATTTAGATGCTTCATTAAGCTGCGTACACCACAAAACTCCTTAACACCTCAAAACCCTTCCTAACACCAGACAGCTGCCGGCCTATCGCTCGCACCGCGGCGGGCACTAGATTAGACTAGTGTAATGCTCCATTTGCCAGCACCTCATCTCACAATCTGAAGAAACTTAAGTCATACAAAATAATGCCCTAAGATCTGCCCTAAACGTCCCCACAACGTGACCACATATCAGCTGCCCGCAGGAATGTACACTGGCTTCCTATCCGGGAAAGAATTCTCTTCAAGACCCCACCCATTACCCACAGATGCATCTCCAAGTCAGCGCTGCCCTACCTGTCTCAAAGATTCTCCAAACCGCAATCAATCAGGCACGTCAGAACACCCTATGCACAAACGCTAGCTCAACCCACCTTCAAGCGTGCCAAAGCAGGTGGCTCAAGTTTCCCAGTCATTGCAGCTAAGCAATGGAACTCCCTCCCACTCGTTCTGAGATCCGAAGGCTCATACTGGGCTTTCCGTAAAGCCCTCAAAACCCGGCTCTTCAATTAACTCGAATGACTTTGACCTCCCACCACATCCAGGCCCTTGCAGCAATATGTAGGCACTGTTTATACTTTTGATGACTCTATGCAACAATGTAACCACTGCATCAATCTAACCTTTAACCGCCTTTTGTGCCTAATTGGCCTCACGTAACCTGTTATCCACTGCGCCCTGATGCCCGATGCCTGAGGGATTGCGCGCACTATACAAATGCAAAAAATAAAATAAATAAATAATAAAGGCATAGCCTCTGCTGCATGGGCACACTGCTCACCTGATGGTAGTTTCCTTAGATGGTCTCTGCTTTCATTTATTTTTATAGATGCTATGGGAGGGTGGCCTATATGTTAAATTGCACATACAGACAAGAAACGGGCGCCCCCTAAAGGCAGATGCTTAGGAGACAGCTCGCACCAGGACATGGAGCCAGTAGGCAGATGGCAGTCTGCCCCCTGCATCTGCAAAGGTGGTGTGGTCCACTATGCACACTCGCACCCAAGAAGAACCTCCCCCCGCCCGGCCGATCAGCTAGGTTAGGCCATGACAGTGCAACTCAGGAATAAGTGAGGGCTTGTGGCAAAGCCACGCAGGAGCTACAGTAGGGCTGAAGAGCACGATAAGCTGCCCCAACATCCATCCCCTCGCCCCAACACACCAAGTTACTCATCTTCAAGCACTGCTTGACCCTAATCAAGATGCACACAATTCTCAAGAAGCAGGCGTGCTACAGGGGAATTGGGCCATAAAAGGGAGGAGCGGTGTGCAATCTTGCTGGAGTGCGGCATTCTCATTCTTATGTTCCCAAAATGCTCTTTACTTTTATGCACATGACCAAGGCTCGCTCCCTCCTGCAGGAGCCCTACCAGCCGCACTTGGCTCGCATCCTTTCGAAGATCGAGTGTCGCCTGACCTATGATGAGGCCCAGCCCACATCACTGTGACCCTTGCCTCCCCTGACACCTCCCCCGTGCGAAGGATCGGGAGGTCCCAGAGTAAAGTTGACTGATTGGGTGCAGTCCATACAGTACAATAAACAGTAGGATGTGGGACCAGGTTCCCCAGAGGTCTGAAAGCAAACCTTCAAGTTCCATGGTAGACAGCAGTGGTGGCGGGTTGGATCCCTTCTACCTGTTGGGTGGAACTATGGCCTAGCATGTTTCATCCACAAGTGGGTCCATGACTGCTATGGTCCGCTGCTCACCAGGGCACGGGGGCCTCGAGGGCGGTGCTTGTGAGACCCGCTGCTAGAACTTATTACTTGCATGAAGGGCATCCTCTGTTGTAGGTTAATCTCCGAGAGACCAGCATGCTGTGTGCTCATTCCCCTGTACCTTCTAGTGCAGAGATCTACAACTTGCAGCTCTGCAGATGTTTCAGGCTGACGCCCATGATCCCTTAACATTGATTATGATGGCTCTGGTTGATGGGAGTTGTACTCTAAAACATCTGGAGAGCGTAGAGCGGCTGACCCCTATCCTAGTGCAAGAAGGCCTCGTTTTCCTTCCTGGAGACAGAGGGTTTGGTATAAGTTTCATCATTCGTGAGTGAATGTTGTTAACAGCTACGGTCTTTATACGGGTAGGGGGTGCAAGTGCTGACTGTGGAAAGGTTGTCCTCTGTGGATAAACATCTCCTCAAAGCAATGGACCTTCAGTTCCTATTGGAATTCCATTCATTACTGGGTGTTTAATGTTCTGTGGTATGTTATTCCAGATTGTTGGGGCAGAGGCATGGGAAGCTGTCTTCTGGTTTTGTTCTTTTTGCAAATTGATGATTCTGTTCGATTCTGGCTGTGTTCTGGCTCCTTGTGCTGCTCTGGGTCCACCAGCAATGTACAGTTTTCCTGCAATCACTCACACAAACGGGTGAGGGGCGGTTGGGCGGCGGGGTTGTGGTAGAATGGCATATAGTGCCCACCACTCAACATGGGGAGATGTGTGAAATATCTCCTGGGTTAGGCTTCACCAACCAGTGGGGCAGATCTCCACTGGTCAGTCAACAAACACTTCAATATCTTCTGCAGGTACCGTAGCACTGTGTCGCCACTGGGGTCCCGGAGCGCCGAGCCTCCCTACGGAAGGACGCTTATCCTGTATATTGCAGCCACACAGGTCTGAATGCTCCTGTGCGGCCCCTTGAATTACTCACTGTAGGGCGGTGGTCTCTTCAGAATGTTGAGCGGTCTTCCCCCGGCACCCGTGCGGTGGCCAGGTGGGTGGAGCAAGGATCTTCAAAAAGGGAGTACAGTGAATGCTTTCAATAGGAATTATAAGCAGATACGACCTCTTTACTCAAGGGGTGTGGGGGGGTGGGGGGCGCGGAGGTAGGGACATGGCGTGAACGCTCGTCCGCTCACCACACGATCATGCCCACCCCAGCAGTGTGCAGGCCATCCTTGCTGCACCACTCTTTGCTAGCTCTGCACTTCCCAAAACAATCCGAACGCAGAATTGCCTGGGTTTGTGCATAATAAGTAGCCCGGGGGCGTTTATCCAATCAGATTGTGTGATTGCCTGAACGGTCTTTTTTCTAACCTGGTGGGGGCTCAATGTGCTTAAATCAGTTTTTATCAGGGTGCTGTAATCCTGTGAAAGCATTTACATAATCGTTTATCCAGTAACACGGGAGGAGCTCGCGGAGCCTGGTGAGAAATGGGTTTTATTTGCAGTTAGCATCCTTGGGTGTCTTTTATGGGGACATCGTGTAGGCTCAGGAGGTGAGGGGGGCCATGACTCCCATTCTAGGAGGAATTATATTTGGTGGTTTCATCCCCATCATAGATGCACACAGCGCTTCTGATACACCCCGGATGAATTTGAGATGCGTGACTGGACACGTACTGGTGTTGAATAAAAGATGGCCTTCACCCAGCTATGTGGGAGCGCGGCGACTCGTCTGTGGAAACCGGCGCTGAGAGCGGCCCATTCTGACCAAGAATTGATGTCTCTTGCCCTCTGTGAAGTAGGCCCCAGGCTTGCGTTAAGTGGCAGTATACCGCTCTACTGTGCGATTGGCGACAATAGCGTGCCTTAGTTGGGATATGTACATACGAGGTGTTACGTCTATGTTGACGGGTGTTAACAGGTGAGTCTACATGGGTGTCCTAACGTCAATTTAAGGAGCATGTGAACAGTTTTACAGTTTTTTTCACTGAGGCAAAAGGAAAGCCATAGCGATGGTGAGCCAAGACTTGCAATGGCAATCTCTGCCTGTAGGAGGTGCTATTTAGCTTCAAATTTTCTTTTCGTGTCCTAATTTTCTATACATTTTTCTTTTTTCACACTTCTTTTGTATAGGATGGTGTACTATTAGGGTTTGGATTCTTTAGTGCAGTGTTTTTGTTTTAATGCTAGCAGTGTGCTGTCCAGGTATACTGGAGTGCGCTTGACTAGTCTGGGAAGTGGCTTCTAGGAGTGATGCAGTGATCAAGGCGGTCTGTATAGAAGGAGAGGGAGAGCAAACTGCACCATCACTGCTCCTGCGGCAGGCCCCCCGCCCCCAAGAGCCCCATCTCTGTGCTGCTTTGCATAAGTGAAGCCCTGCCCTGTTGGATTGTTTCCCCTCCTCTCATTTCAAATTAGTTTTAAAATATCCCATGACATTCGGATTGCCCGCTGAGATGGGCCTCTGTGCTAATGCAGGGTTCCTGGGCAGATTCTGAAGTGGGAGTATTTTACTGCGATTGCTTTTAAAGTGAAAAGCAAAGGATTTTTAGGTAGTAAATAAGAATTTCTGTTGTCTTATGTTTTGAACCAGTATAAATTGACTCTAAAACAGGAATTTTGCAATCGATATTTATTTACAGGTAATTAAAACAAAAGATGCACTGTATTACTTGTGTTAAATATTTATATTATATATTCAAATTATTATAATAGATATGTATATAGGGCCTGATTCACAGAGCATTTCCCTGTGGGATTGCGCCATTATAAAATGCATCATTGAATCAGGCCCATTAGTATATTAGGAAACCTTTTTCTCTGTGGCGCTCTGTACTGGTAGCACTGCTCCGAGCCATCTGTGGCGATGTCTGTGGAGACAGAGAAAGCCTAGTTTGTGTCTGTTGCTATCTTATTATATACTAGTGGAAAAGCCTGTGTCCACAGGTTAATGTGTGTAAAGGAAGACATTTTGAGTGTAAATATTTGATGTGTATTTTAACGTAATTTGTGTGAATAGAAAACATCATTTTGGGTAAATGATCTTGCTGCGTTTATGTGGAGGAGGAGTAACCTCAAAGAAAATCTCACAGAATCCATTGAAAGTTCAACATAGTACATACGGCCAGTGGGTGTATCTGTGCCTCATTGTCTTGGATTCTACTTACGGGTTTTGGACTCCAACATATGTTGAGGGATGTCTCTGAGTAATACAGTTCACATGCAGCATGATTCGAAGTAGACATCATAAAATAAAGTAAATTGAAGTCAAATGAAGTTTAAAGCATAGAAGAATAATAGTATTCATATCAGAGATAGCAAGAAATATCACAATGAATAATTACATAATACATAAGTAGATTTTAAAAAGTAATTTATTTTGTTAGGCAGGGCTTAATCAAATATATTTGTTGTTTTTTATATTTATATATTTTCTTAGTGTATGCAACTTGAAGTATGCTATTAAAGTGGTATCCCCCTGCAGCTAATTGCATGATATCATTGTTGAAATAGACTTTTTGTTCGCCTGGAAGATGAACTTGAAGCCTTATTGTTGTACGCGTAAGGCAACAGCTCCCTCTAGAGGTGTAGGGAGCAGGACCGCTTCGGACAAACATACAGTTGCCCTTTCATCATATAGTATGATTATTAATCGAAGCTCTTCCACTGTGGAAGAGTGCTCTGGTCTAGTAGCACTGATCCACATCTATCCTTGGGGAGGTCTGTGGAGGCAGCATCTTATGTGCATGTTGTCTATATTCTATTATATTATGAAATCTTTCTCTGCGTTGCTCTGTATTCTACACTCCTGTTTTCCCTGGGAGTGTTTGCCCATCTCTTGGGTGCAGAAGCGAGTGGCATGCATGTCACAGGTTCAAATCTGGTGAGATCGCAAAAATGCCTATGATTAACTTGGTAATAAAACTTGCTATCAGTGGCAAAAGATGGTAAATTGTGCTATTTAAGTGTAGTCATTATTATTCATTCATTATCGTGTGGAATATAATAATTGCAAACATAGCGCACGCCACAAACCGTTTCTGGAGCTTAAACAAATGCAATTAGTAGGTATTGTATTGACCTCCGAACAATAATGAATGGATCGTGGCAGCGCTTCAGGCGATCGTACCTAGAATTGGCAGCTTACGTTCAGCCATCTTTCGACTCAGCCATCCTCTTGGCTCGTTTTAATAATTCAATGTTTAAAATAAAAGGATGCATTGTGTCAACCGATACACTCTATTAAAAATTAAAGCAGCAAAGGGAGAGAGAACGTGTATATTCATTTGAGCCTTGCAGTCTGCCACGAAATTACAGATGAGCATAAACAACCTCTGCCGACCGGGCTTCAGCTCCACTCTCCCACCCCCCTGAAATGTTGAGCTATGTCTACTCGCATGGCTGACCTACAGAGCCGTGGCCGGACAGAACTGAACACAGATGTTAAAAGGTGCCTGGGCTTCACTGTTAACAAAGGCCCTGCAATTACTAATGTAAAGCATGTCACTGTTAGCACCTGTATTCATATGCATGCATTTTTAGGCAATTGAAATTGTGATGTGTGGTTAGTACTTCATGCCAGGGGGGTGATTGGAAGGGTGGGGGACAGGAGGCAGCTCATTCTCAAAGCAGTCCTTAAGTAGGTGTTTTCAGACTTAGAGGGGAGTGTTAACTGCTTGTAACATTGAAGCTGCACTAGAATAGTCTCATTGGAATGCGTAAAGAAGTTAGATGCCCCCACACAAATAAATTGTATCCTCCCCCACCGTCTCTGAAGTTAGCACCTCTGCCAACATTTGAACGGTTAGCCCCCCGCACCGCCAAATGTGGGGTTCGTTGTGCCCCTGCTCCAATTTATCTTGTGCTTCATTCAAAGGTTTGCCCTACAGGAGTCTGCAACCTTTGGCTCGCCAGATGTTTAATACTGAAGCTCATGTTGGCCCCAGAGAGCATAGTTAACCTTGCACCCCCATGCGGGGCGTAGAGTGAATTTTTATGTTGGCTGAAAATATGGGTAATTTACCAAGTTTGAGCGCGCAATCCGAGAGCCACTGATTTTTGGATCACTAGTCGAGTTGCACAGGCCCCTTTTGACTGCAAGTCACAAAGTCCCATGGATTATTTGTTAAAAATATGCTTTTCGAGTGTCTTGTGGTGAAGAGTGCCTGCAAACAGGCGCTATAATTATTGACTTACTCTCAGGCTGTACCTTTTTATAGAAACCACATACAGCTGCCACTGTCTAACTTCTAAATGCATCTTTTAGTCTAGGTCAGTCCCAAATCGATCGCTGCTGTCCCCCATCCTGCAGAATAACGGGCATTGTGAATTTCCGACGCATAGTGAAGTTATACGTTGGGGGTGCGGGGGTCCAGGCTGTTGGAGGACTTTGGAATGCACTCAGAGAAAGCATAAAGCTGAAAATGCATGGCTATAGGTTGAACAACTTTAACATGTAGACCGTTGTGCGCTCCCAGCCCTTTGAACCCGGTGTTGCATTGGCCAGTTCCAAGGATGTAGTGTAGCATGAACCAGTGGAACATAAAGAGTTAACTGATCAAGGAAAGTTGGTTTTAAAAAGTGAGGTCGACTCGGTTGGCACGCGGGTAGTGTAGCTCAGTGGCAATGCGCTAGTCTTGGAAGCAACACAACGCAGTGCAACATGGGTTCGAATCCCGGATCTGCCTTAGAAACCTCTTGGGTATTTAGCCCATTATAAATAACCAATTGTAACCAATTATAAAAACAAGGACCAGTTTGGAAATGGGAGATGTGAGTTGATGGCAACCGTCATGTCCAGGGTCCCCTTCCTAGAATGTTATCACAACATATTGGAGCGTGTGTTGTGCTCCATGTCCAAACGTTGTGGGGTATATTGTGAAAGCAAGGCGAGGCCTGGGTGAAATTTCTTGCTCGGTTCAATTTGAGTTTGGAGCTGTGCATGGCATAAAACATGAGCGTGTGTGTGTGTGTGTGTGTGTGTGTGTGTGTGTGTGTGTGTGTATATATATATATGATACGTTGCATAATAATCGGGATCATGTTAAAAAAAAGACTATGAAGACGAGACTGGTGTGAGACCAGCGATCGCAGGCCGTTTACTCTTATGGGAAACGTCCCTTGTGAAAAAAGAGGCCTTAACGAGATCCACAGTGCCTGGAAACTATTCCCTGATTTGCAGAGAAGACGACTCTATATGATGTTCCGTTTTAAATTTGTTTAAAACAAGAGAAGGAACAAATTTGTGGTCAACAGACAAAACATCTTCAGAACAATGTAGACTGTGCAACGCTACTAAAGAAACACTAAAACACCTCACTTTATTTTGTGTAGCTCTTAGTGAGGAAAGAATACTCCATTTTGGAAAATGTATCGCGGAATGGACAACAATATGCGCTGAAGATTGGTGGCAGCTAATCTTCAACGAATCTGACCGTAAACTAACTATAGCATTGACTTTTTTCTTAGAAGCGATGGTCATTTCCTTTACAGGGTCATGTTGATGCCGTATGAAATCCTTAAATGGAAGTAAATCATCTTTTCTAGTTATTTATAGTCGACCGACCGATACAGTGGAGGCTTACTCGGTGCTATATCTGTTGCTAAGGAAAAAGAGTCGTCTGATAAGTAGCAGTGTATGTATGAATACGTTGTATCTTTTTTTTATTCTTCTTGTTTTTAAAGGTTTGTAATAAACCAATAAAAAAAATGTCAACAAAAAATATATATTTATTATAGATGTTTCCAGGATGGGAGCAAGAGGTATATGCTGATGCCCGAGGCCTTCACCCAATCAACTGTTCAGGGAGGATCACGAGCCATTTTCGGGGCTGGTGGTAAGGTGCGGTGTGGGCCAGTAAATAGCAGCAGAATGGAAGGGTGACTCGTTCTCCTGCCCCATACTAAGAAAATGCCCCCCGCATAACATCACTGTCATCCCCCTGATCAAAAACAAGCATTGGCAATGCCAACAGTTTGGGCCTTTTTGTAGGCATGAGGAAGGCACTTGATGGGCACACCGTAGAAGTATTAACTAGCATATAGTGGTAGCAAGTACCTGGGCATCTAATGGCAGTGCCTGACAAATGCCTAATACCTGTAAACAAGCCAAAATGGTTGACTTTGCCAATGCTTGTTTTTTAATAGGACTTCAGCAATGGACACGCATAGTGCTTATAAACCATAGCCGCAGGCTGACCTGGTGAAGACTCTTTTAATACACCAGTAGCGCGTTTATAACTCCAATTAAGTCATTAACTCTCAGGCTGCTTTGAGAAAACGCAGCAGGCAATTTGAGTGCAAAGTTTGATGGTAACACTTGATTAAAGCTAGCTCACAGATCCCATGAGCATGTGTTTTTGTGGGGGATCAGGGAGCAACTGGGTGTCGTGGCCATAGGTATTAGCATGGCCATGGGCAGTCAGTAGGTGGGCAGATAACCAAACACTGTGGCCCTCCTCTTATGCCATTTCTCCCTCTCTGTACTCTGGTGTAATGGTTTCTGCTTAAAGGTGGTGCCAAAGTGCTACCTAATAGCCCAAACTAAAAACTAGGCATTCTGGCCCCACATCCCCCTGCAGCTGCAGCATGCATGCCATGGGCTGGATAAAACAAACTATACCAGCCGCCAACGAACACCCTTTGCTTAGAAAATATATATCGGCAAAAAGTGCTTCTGCATAATTCTACATGACGGCTCTTTACCACTCCATATGCTCTGGGATTTGCACAAGATTCCATTCCATGATTTACACAGTCACTCTGTCGTTGGCTCGGCTCGTGTTTAACTTCAAGAGCCGAGCCAGGTCAATGATAGGCTCGCCCACCTCTAAGAGCAAGACCCCCAATCCTGGGCCAGCTAATGCAGTTATAGCGTTATCCCTCTGGCGAGATGAAAGGCTGCAGGGTGCTGACCTGGCCGGGGACCCGTTCCTGGGCGAGAATGCCTTTTTGTTATAAACGCACTAAGTACTATTCGCCTGTTTTACGTGCACCCGTGAGTGCCACCATTGTGGCTTTGAGGCGCTTTGTTCGTGGGCTGCGAGGCGGTAACCCCGGGCAGCTGCGAGAACCGAAGTGCACACAAAGGCCGTCCTGGGGAGTCCTCGGGCGGTGTTGGGCAGAGAGAGGCGTCCTCGTGTGTCGGGTAATTTGGGCAGGAGAAGGGCCGGGCACCTCGGGACCAGCCCTCCCTGCTGAGGACACCTAGTTCAAACACATGTGTTATAAGGCTGGCGAGGTTGCTGGGAGGCGGCGGAGGGCAGGTGACAGGTGGATGAGCTCTGGGGGTGTGCCCTGTCCCCGGCCCCACACCCACTGCCTCGCTCCCCTCCCCCTGTTTTCTCCCAGCCCCTTCCCCTCCCAGTCCTCCTCGTCTCCTCCCATTTCGCCGCCCTCCCCGCGCTAGGCTCGCACTCTTTCGTGGCAGCATAGGGCGCGCTGGAGCCGAGGGAAGTTACTCCGGAGAGGCGCTAGTGTGGGGGGGGGCAGGACCGGGCACATCTGTGGGTTAATGAACGGGTGCCGCGGTAGTACCACGACGGGCACCGGAGTAGGACACAGCGCCGAGTACACGGAGCGCAGAGGCAGCGTAAAGCCAGCAGCGAATCGGAGTGCAACGGATCACACACACGACACCCCAACATGATATGACCCGGCACGACAGGTATCGGGAATGGACTTGTAAGCACTCGCCCCGATAGAACGATGCCTGCTGGGGCGCGTAACGAGGAGCGCCTACCCGGGGGTGCACAGCACTAAGCACACGCAATCTGGACGTTCATTGGTGCAGCGCCGAGCACATCCTGCACCCGCAGTGATGCAACTGGACTGGGGCGCGAAGGTGGTAACCAGGCACGAGCGGCCGCCCCTGGGACTCGAAGTCAGCGCTGAGTACAGCCCGGGTCAGCATCACCACCGTGGCGCCTGAGGCTTGACAGTCCGGGGAGTACGCTGCACACGTGCGCCTGCACACATGCACGTGGGATTGGAGCAAAGCGCCGAGAACGCATCTAGTGCATCACTGGTAGTACGCAGGCAGAGAGGCGAGCACACAGCTGGGATATTGGACACTTGATGGTCCAGGCATTGTATCAGGTGTACGAAGTAACCGAGGAGGCAGCGATAGCGTCAGCTCGCGCACAAGGAGGGGCCCTGGACACACAGTGCGCCTTTGCTCGCATTAACGAATGCGCACAGTGCCAAGTGCATGCCTGCTGGGCGCTACTCGTGCCCCTGAAGAATTTGCCATTCGGGCCAAAGCGGGCGCCTGTGGAACTAGACTGACTGTGTGCATGTCCGCACTCTGCTGGACTCGGCCCTCGTCGTGTGCAATTGTGCACAGCACCCAGCACATCCAAGTCTCCGCTGTGGGGTTTCTGCGGCTCCCCCGAGTCCAGCAGCACTGAGACTCCGCTGCGCTCAGCGCCGAGCGCAGCACCCTCCGCTGTTGGTTTACGTCACATCGCCGCCGTTGAACTCCACTCCCGTCCGCCTGCTTTGGATTTGCCCACACACCTGTTGGGGGAGAAAGTGTGGGGGTGCTCCTGAGTTTGGGTTCCCCGTTTTTGGATTGGGGTTGGTGCCAGAGGGCGCCGCTTTCGGTGGGTTCCTTCCCGGCGGCCCTTTGCACTGGCGCACGCCCCGGAGTTGGTGCCCGCGGATGCCCGCTTCGGCTTGAGCTGCTCCGCGAACCCCTGAACCCCGGCGCTTGGACGAGGAGCGACCCCTGGCTGCCCAATGCCACTGGGAGGTGCGGGTGGCCGCTGCTGCCATGACTGGCTGCCAGCCCCCGGGGGCCCCCGCCTCCCCGGAGCGGGAGCGCATGTACCAGCACAAGGTGTCCCTGGTGGTGCGCTACTTCATGATCCCGTGTAACATCTGCCTCATCCTGCTGGCCACGGCCACCCTGGGCTTCGCCGTGCTCCTCTTCCTCACCAACTGTACGTGGCCGCAGCCTGGGTACAGTATGTGGGTGCGCGACCGTCAGGTTGGGGGGATGGGGGGAGGGTTTGGTACTATTCCATGCCCCCTTTCGTTCAAAGGTCCCGGTTAAAGCCACGTCAAAACAAGTACCTTTTTGCTTTTGAAGTCCTCTGGTTAGTGTGAGGGGGCCAGTAAAGGTTCTTGACCTCAATACTCCCCCACCAACACCCAACTGTGAGTCACTAAGTCAGCATGGACTGGGGGCGGGGCCTCACCAGGAAGGGAGCATGGACTACAGGGCCAGGGTGGGAGGAAGGGGGGGACATGGTTTGCAGAGTCACTGGGGCTGAGCATGGAGTGCAGGGTCACTGGGGCTGCGCATGAAGTGCAGGGTCACTGGGGCTGCGCATGAAGTGCAGGGTCACTGGGCGGGAGCATGGAGTGCAGGGTCACTGGGCGGGAGCATGGAGTGCAGGGTCACTGGGCGGGAGCATGGACTGCAGGGTCACTGGGCGGGAGCATGGACTGCAGGGTCACTGGGGCGGAGCATAGAGTGCAGGGTCACAGGGCGGGAGCATGGACTGCAGGGTCACTGGGGCTGAGCATAGAGTGCAGGGTCACAGGGCGGGAGCATGGACTGCAGGGTCACTGGGGCTGAGCATAGAGTGCAGGGTCACAGGGCGGGAGCATGGACTGCAGGGTCACTGGAGCTGAGCATAGAGTGCAGGGTCACTGGGCAGGAGCATGAACTGCAAGTCCTCTAGGAGGGAGCATGCAGTGTGGTTCACTGGCAGTGAGCATGACGTGCAGGGTCATTGGGATGTAGCATGGACTGCCGGGTCACTGGGCGGGAGCATGGACTGCCGGGTCACTGGGCGGGAGCGTGGACTGCAAGGTCTCTAGGTGGGAGCATCCAGTGTGGTTCACTGGCAGCCAGCATGACATGCAGGGTCACTGGGATGTGGCACGGACCAGGGTCACTGGGATGTAGCAAGGACTGCAGGGTCACTGGGCTGGAGCATAGATTGCAGGGTCACTGGGCTGGAGCATGGACTGCAGGGGCCCTGGGTGGGAGCATGGACTGCAGGGTAACTGGGTGGGAGCATGGTCTGCAGGGACACTTGGAATATGCAATGACTGCAGGGTGGCTCACTGGGCAGGGGCATGGACCGCAGGGCCACTGGGCGGGAGCATGGACCGCAGGGCCACTGGGCGGGAGCATGGACCGCAGGGTCATTGGGCAGGAGCATAGACTGCAGGGTCACTGGGCGGGAGCATAGACTGCAGGGTCACTGGGCGGGAGCATAGACTGCAGGGTCACTGGGCTGGAGAATGGACTGCAGGGTCACTGGGCTGGAGCAATGGACTGCAGGGTCACTGGGCTGGAGCAATGGACTGCAGGGTCACTGGGCTGGAGCAATGGACTGCAGGGACCCTGGGTGGGAGCATGGACTGCAGGGGCCCTGGGTGGGAGCATGGACTGCAGGGACACTTGGAATATGCAGGGACTGCAGGATGGCTCACTGGGCGGGAGCATGGACCGCAGGGCCGCTGGGCGGGAGCATGGACCGCAGGGCTGCTGGGCGGGAGCATGGACCGCGGGGCCGCTTGGCGGGAGCATGGACCACGGGGCCGCTGGGCGGGAGCATGGACCGCGGGGCCGCTGGGCGGGAGCATGGACCGCGGGGCCGCTGGGCGGGAGCATGGACCGCGGGGCCGCTGGGCGGGAGCATGGACCGCGGGGCCGCTGGGCGGGAGCATGGACCGCGGGGCCGCTGGGCGGGAGCATGGACCGCGGGGCCGCTGGGTGGGAGCATGGACCGCGGGGCCGCTGGGCGGGAGCATGGACTGCAGGATCACTGGGCGGGAGCATATACGGCAGGGTCACTGGGCGAGAGCATGGTCTGCAGCGTCACTTGGAATGTGCAGGGACTGCAGGATGGCTCACTGGGAGTGAGCATGAACTGCAGTGTCTTACTGTAAGCGTATGGGCCCTTGAAAGCAAGCCTGGGCTGCAGATTTATTGAAAATTAGCATGGACTCCAGGAGAACTTGGAGAGATCAACGTCTTCAGGGTCATTGCTTGCGAGTAGGGCCGCAGCTGGGAGTGAGCATGGGTTCCAGGGCCAGTGGGGGTGAGCATCGACTCCTGGGACACCAGGGTTGCTTGGGCAGGTTCAAGGGTGTGAGCATGGGCTCCAGGATCACTGGGAGGGACCAGAGTCTGCAGGCTCAATGCTAGTGAGTAGGGCAGCAGCTGGGAGTGAGCCTGGGCTCCAGGATCACTGGGAGAGACCACAGTCTGCAGGGTCCTCCCGAGTGAGTAAGGCAGCTTGGAGTGAGCATGGGCTCCAGGATCACTGGAGTGAGCAGTGCTGCTGGGTCAGTGAGGGGTTAGTGTCGACTCCTGGGACACCAGGGTTACTTGGGCAGATTCTGCAGGTTCAAGGGTGTGAGCATGGGCTCCAGGATCACTGGGAGTGACCAGAGTCTGCAGGGTCAATGCTAGTGAGTAGGGCAGCAGCTGGGAGTGAGCATGGGCTCCAGGATCACTGGGAGGGACCAGAGTCTGCAGGGTCATTGCTAGTGAGCAGGGAAGCATCTCGTAGTGAGCATGGGCTCCAGGATCACTGGGAGGAACCAGAGTCTGCAGGGTCATTGCGAGTGAGTCAGGCAGCTGGGAGTGAGCATGGGCTCCAGGATCACTGGGAGGGACCAGAGTCTGCAGGGTCAATGCTAGTGAGTAGGGCAGCAGCTGGGAGTGAGGATGGGCTCCAGGATCACTGCGAGGGACCAGAGTCTGCAGGGTCATTGCTAGTGAGTAGGGCAGCTGGGAGTGAGTATGGGCTCCAGGATCACTGGTACTGAGCAGGGGCTGCTCCTTTACTGGTGTCTCGGGCCCTGTGCCAATGTTTGTGCAACGCCGGGTTAAATGAGGAAACGGCACCTTCGTGTCGCCCGCATTGTAGAGTGGGCCAGTGGGGTTGGCTAGTTTCTGGGCACGGGGCCGCCAGTGGGAGGTTTCTTCCGTGGGACCTGGAGGTCTCTGGTCAGATTTATGTAGGGCTCTGGTCCATAGTTTGATCCCAGCTGCACTTGGGGGACACACCCAGGGGGTGGCGGCTTAGATGTGAGCATTGGCTGCAGATTTTACTTTCCGGGTTGTGGGAATTTCAAAGCATTTAAACTGACGTGAGATCAGGGCAGGGCAAGGCTAGGGGGCCGGGAAGGAAAGCGGCCCAAACCATTGCCCTTTCCCCAGCACCACAGTGGACCCTGATGTGCCACCGCGCGCTCGCCAACATCACCTCTGGCAGCGAGACCCTTTCGGCACCTTGCTGATCCAGAGAGCATGGGCACAGCCGGCCCCCAGTCGGGGAAGTTTAGCGCATGGCGGCACTATAAGGGAAAGGCGCCCGTTTGCTTTAAGCACAGAGGTCGTTTTGCAGAATCTGGCAGCGCGCGCTTCCCAAACTAGTGTTGCCTTTCCTTCCCCATACGCCCCGCCCTGAAACCCACTTCCGCATGCAATATTTGCAAGCGCCCAGCAGGGCTGGAGGCATTTACTTTCCACCTATAAAGACACGCACGCGCAGTCCGAGGTGGAACTCTGGTTCGGCGGCCGTGCACGTGAAGGTGCTGCTTCCGTTTCTTTTGGCGTGTCGTAGAGTCGCCCTCTACCGCTAGGCCGCTCCGGGGAGAAGGCGGAGGGGTGACCCTGCTGCATGGTTCGCAGCAAGGCCCAGCTCTAGTTACCCACATAGCGGAGGGTGCTGCGCTCCTGGCCTCTATGCGCTGCATGCAGTAGAGCTGGCCTCTTCTTGGCGCTTTGTAACCATGTGAGTGAAGGGAAATAGTAGGTGGCAGGCTGGCTGCCCAAAACCAAAAAGCAAAATAGTAGTGTGGGCCTGCATTTTTTATATATATATATATATATATATATTCTTTTTTTTAGTGGGCCACTTTTGTTCCCATGTGGGCCAGTTTGGTAAGTCACTGCACCATGCGGCTAGTAGTTTTGTCTACTGTAACTGAATATTATTTAAAAAGCACAATTAGCATCACATATCACATTTTAACAAAAAACCTCTTCCTGGGGTACTAATCAACAACAGTCCGTCACAAAAAGGAATGAATTGCCATTTGCATCTGTGGGCCCCGTTTTCATTGGTGCCCGAGACCGTTGTATGCCCCAGTCCGTCCCTGGTAGGCGGTGACAAGAATGCCAGAGTTCACAAACCGTGCAAGGTGAGCTTGCGAGTCTGGGCAAGCATTCTGTTATGCTGGGTTATGTGTATAGCGCCTCGTGCCATACTCTATAGCGTCGAAGTATGGGGAGCCATTCGCTGTACATATGCCAGGGAAACATTGTTTTGAGCGCTTTTCTGAGTTTCAAGTGACAGCTTTGTTTGCCCTTGCAATGCAGGCGGGAGTGTAAACCAGCAGCTGCCCCCCCCATCCCCCCTCACTCCCCACATCTGCCCTGACACCCCCAAGCGGTGTCTGGGGTGTCATGCCAGTGGAGGGGGTCCTGGGGTGGATGGTGCCGAGCAGGGCCATGGAGGTGCATGGGGGTCCCTGGGAACAGTACCCAAGTGTTTCTCCCTCCAGTGCCCTGGGGGACTCTGTACCCACTGGAGCACATTGCAGCCACATTTTGAAAGGGGTTGAAGTCTAAGGTAAGAAGAGTAAATAAGTAACACTGCAGACATGTTAGTCTTTTTCCCCCTAAACCTTCTTGGGAGGTTGAGGGGGGGGTATTATTTACTATCCCAACTCCAGTGCTAGACAATTTGGGAAAGTTTTGAATTTTGTACCCTGTAAAACTCGGTGATCTGCAAAATGTGGGGCTAGCCCCTCTAGGGGGACTCGAGGCAAAAACATGACTGAGACTGAGGCAGAACATGTTTTTACTGAAGGGGAGGCTCAGTATAAACAAAGTTTCAGTACCATTGCTGCAGGTGGAGCTGCGTGAAGTTCCCTGGTTGGGGGTGCAGGGGGTATTTGAGCGAATACTTGGGTCACTCTCGAATTCAACGTGCTGGAAACCAGTTTAGCAATATCAGGGCTGGCCAAGTGGCAATTCTATCCCTCTGCCCTCTGTAAGGAGCTTGTGTGGCAAAAGTAAAGAGACAGAAGTGATCACAGTTCAAGGGTGTTTATTAAACTATAAATGCAGGGTGGAAAAATGCCTAATCTAAACCTAAGACGGGAGCAAGCTTCGCCCATCAAATGCAAAATGAGGCAGTCCTCGTGGTATCTCGTCAAGGTAAAAGGCCTATACAAAAATAAAACTTTTGCCAAATCTTTACAACTAATTGCAGAAAGAGTGTGGGATGGGGTTTTCACTAAAGAAAGAAGAGTCCACAAATGATAAGTTAGGATGTGATTGCCAGGGGTCTTCATTCCCCGTGTTTTGAGCACGGGACATGGTGGATCTCGTTTGAGCGTTGCCAGCACGAGCTGACCATTCCATCCCAGCTATCGGGTTCTTTGTTCCCCGCTTCCTTTTAGTGTGGGAGGAGTTGTCCTCTGCTTCTTTGTATTGTCAGAATCTGTGCTTTCTTTCTTGCATCACAGCAGGTGTTGTGCTCCAGGTTTCCTTTCTTTAGGTGAATGTTGTGCCTCCTTCTTCCTTGACTTTTGGAAATAGTTGTTTTTCCTGCTTCCTCGTATTGCCTTTTATTCTTGTATTTTAGTTGGTGCTGTGTTCCCACATTGTATTGTATTGAGGCAGGCGTGAAGATCTTTTTCTTCCATAACAGGTGCTGTGCTCCATCCCTCCTTGTATTGTGGGCTGTGTTTCCTGCTCACTTGTATTTCTTCCAACTTCCTTGCATTGTGGCGTGAGCATTGCTCGTGGCTTCCTTGCATTTCTTCCTGCTTCCGTGCATTGTGGCGTGAGCTGTGCTCCCAGCTTCCTTGCATTTCTTCCTGCTTCCTTTCATTGTGGCGTGAGCTGTGCTCTCGACACCCCTGCATTTCTACCTGCTTCCTTGCATTGTGGCGTGAGCTGTGCTCGCAGCATCTCTGCATTTCTATCTGCTTCCTTGCACTGTGGCATGAGCTGTGCTCTCGGCATCCTTGCATTTCTTCCTGCTGCCTTGCATTGTGGAGTCTGCTGTGCTCTTGACATCCCTGCATTTCTTCCTTCTTCCTTGCATGGTGGCGTGAGCTGTGCTCTCGTCATCCTTGCATTTCTTCCTGCTTCCTTGCATTGTGGTGTGTGCTATGCTCCCAGCTTCCTTGCATTTCTTCCTGGTGCCTTGCATTGTGACAGGAGCTATATTCCCAGTTTCCTTGAATTGTGGCATGAACTGTGTTCTCGGCATCCTTGCATTTCTTCCTGCTTCCTTGCATTGTGGCGTGAGCTGTGTTCCCCGGCATCCTTGCATTTCTTCCTGCTTCCTTGCATTGTGGCATGAGCTGTGCTCCCAGCTTCCTTGTCTTGTGGTGTGAGCTGTGCTCTCGGCATCTTTGCATTTCTTCCTGATTCCTTGCATTGTGGCGTGAGCTGTGCTCTCAGTACCTTTGCATTTATTCCTGGTTTCATTGCATTGTGGTGTGAGCTATGCTCCTGGCTTCATTGCATTGTGGTGTGAGCTGTGTTCTCGGCATCCTTGCATTTCTTCCTGCTTCCTTGCATTTTGGCGTGATCTGTGCTCTCGGCATCCTTGCATTTCTTCCTGCTTCCTTGCATTGTGGCATGAGTTGTGCTCCCAGCTTCCTTGCATTGTGGCGTGAGCTGTGCTCTCAGCTTCCTTGCATTTCTTCCAGCTTCCTTGCATTGTGGCGTGAGCTGTGCTCCCAGCTTCCTTGCATTGTGGAGTGAGCTGTGCTCTTAGCATCCCTGCATTTCTTCCTGCTTCCTTGCATGGTAGCATGAGCTGTGCTCACGGCACCCCTGCATTTCTTCCTGCTTCCTTGCATTGTGGCCTAAACTGTGCTCCCAGTACCCCTGCATTTCTTCCACCTGCCTTGCATTGTGGCGTGAGCTGTGCTCTCAGCATCCTTGCATTTCTGCCTGGCTCCTTGCATTGTGGCATGAGCTGTGCTCTCGGCATCTTTGCATTTCTTCCTTGCATTGTGGCGTGAGCTGTGCTCTCAGCATCCTTGCATTTCTTCCTGGCTCCTTGCATGGTGGCGTAAGCTGTGCTCTAGGCATCCTTGCATTTCTTCCTGCTTCCTTGCATTGGGGCATGAGCTGTGCTCAGAGCTTCCTTGCATTGTGGCGTGAGCTGTGCTCCCAGCTGCCTTGCATTGTGGCGTGAGCTGTGCTCTATGCATCCTTGCATTTCTTCCTGCTTCCTTGCATTGTGGCATGAGCCGTGCTCCCAGCTTCCTTGCGTTGTGGCATAAGCTGTGCTCTCGGCTTCCTTGCATTTCTTCCTGCTTCCTTGCATTGTGGCCTAAACTGTGCTCCCAGTACCCCTGCATTTCTTCCACCTGCCTTGCATTGTGGCGTGAGCTGTGCTCTCAGCATCCTTGCATTTCTGCCTGGCTCCTTGCATTGTGGCATGAGCTGTGCTCTCGGCATCTTTGCATTTCTTCCTTGCATTGTGGCGTGAGCTGTGCTCTCAGCATCCTTGCATTTCTTCCTGGCTCCTTGCATGGTGGCGTAAGCTGTGCTCTAGGCATCCTTGCATTTCTTCCTGCTTCCTTGCATTGGGGCATGAGCTGTGCTCAGAGCTTCCTTGCATTGTGGCGTGAGCTGTGCTCCCAGCTGCCTTGCATTGTGGCGTGAGCTGTGCTCTATGCATCCTTGCATTTCTTCCTGCTTCCTTGCATTGTGGCATGAGCCGTGCTCCCAGCTTCCTTGCGTTGTGGCATAAGCTGTGCTCTCGGCTTCCTTGCATTTCTTCCTGCTTCCTTGCATTGTTGCTTGAGCTGTGCTCCCAGCTTCCTTGCACTGTGGCGTGATCTGTGCTTCCAGCTTCCTTGCATTGTGGAGTGAGCTGGGCTCTCGGCATCCTTGAATTTCGTCCTGCTGCCTTGCATTGTGGAGTCAGCTGTGCTCTTAGCATCCCTGCATTTCTTCCTGCTTCCTTGCATGGTAGCATGAGCTGTGCTCACGGCACCCCTGCATTTCTAACTGCTTCCTTGCATTGTGGCCTAAACTGTGCTCTCAGTACCCCTGCATTTCTTCCGGCTGCCTTGCATTGTGGCGTGAGCTGTGCTTTCAGCATCCTTGCATTTCTGCCTGGCTCCTTGCATTGCGGCATGATCTGTGCTCTCTGCATCTTTGCATTTCTTCCTGCTTCATTGCATTGTGGCGTGAGCTGTGCTCTTGGCATCCTTGAATTTCTTCCTGGCTCCTTGCATTGTGGCGTGAGCTTTGCTCTCGGCATCCTTGCATTTCTTCCTGCTTCCTTGCATTGGGGCATGAGCTGTGCTCCCAGCTTCCGTGCATTGTGGCGTGAGCTGTGCTCTCGGCTTCCTTGCATTTCTTCCTGCTTTTTTGCATTGGGGCATGAGCTGTGCTCCCAGCTTCCTTGCTTTGTGGCGTGAGCTGTGCTCCCAGCTGCCTCGCATTGTGGCGCGAGTTGTGCTCCAGGCTTCCTCTGAAGGCGGGAGGTACTGTTCCTGCTCCATCCATCCAGCGGTTCCTCTGCGTCTTCTCTCTTGGTTTACTGACCTACTTTCTCCAGTGCTCTTGTGGATAATAAGATCCTTGAGGTAATTATTTGCCCCAGGCCTCGCTCCCATAGGCACAACGTGGACGGCGTGCCTGCGCCGCACAGTCCAGGGGCCAGGCTGGGGCTCTCCAGCCGAGCCGGCCCTAGGGACTAGAAACCTTATAAGTGCTGGGGGCGGGACAGGGGCGTACGATGGAATCATGTGTCCATTACAGTGACAAGTGTCTGATCGGCCTCGGTGGACGGCCTGGCAGTAGCCCCGAGTGGCGGAGCTCCGCGTGCGCCTTGTGGAGAACGCCATTGGGCCCAGAGCTTCCCCACCCTGTTCGACCGCAGGACTTAGCGCATGCAGAAGTGCCTGAAGTCCATCGCGGCGCTACATCCACGGAGCCAGTGCACAACTGTGATGATATGTGTCAGAGTAAAAAAGACAAAACCGACCATAGGATTATTACTGTTTTGCAGTGGCACACAGCGCCCCTCACCCCTGTTTTTAGAGGTATTTTTGCGTGGGTTTGGGGGGGGAGCATAGCAACTGGCCATAATATAATAGGACGCAGTGGGAACATCTCCCTGACGGAGGGGGAGGAGGGCAGGATACACTGTGGCAAATCTCTCCAGGATTGGCATATCGTTTAGGGGGGTGTTACTCGCGCGCTATCTCACCCCGGGGGCCACACCCATCGCCAGTGGCATAGGAGGCGGGGAGTGGGGTTCTGTTTCTCACCCTGGCGCACAGCGAGGCGTACCTCGCACTGACGGGGGCCTAGGGTGCGAGGTTGGCCTCACTATGAGCAAGTGTGTGGACTAGGCGCACCACCGCACACGCCAGTGACCCTGTAAGGGAGATGTTGCTTTCGGATTCCGCTACTGCCACATGCCCCCACGCACCCATGCCACTGTCGGGGTGGGCAGGCTCTCCTCTGTGTGAGCTACTGCGAGTGAGATGCGCCCACCACATATACCCACTGAAGTGAAGTATAATCCCAATACCCCAACTACCTGTGCCAGTTAGGGAGATGTTACCATCCGTGGCAGCCAGTGAGCAGGATGCCCCACCCAATGCCAGTGTCGGAGGGACTGCTCCTTTTGGGGTGGGACCAAGTCTGATTTGTATATGGGCTTTCTACTTCTGTAATGGCTTGGCAGGCGAAGAACAATCGTCTGGAGGGTTGCCCAGAGCAATGCCAGAGGCTAGGATTCATTCCAAACCTTCCAGCCATAGCCTCTTTTTTGTTTTTCTTTTGTAACCACAAGTCGTACGGGTATGCTCAGACATGGGTCCTGAGGCTGCCGGGCCTAGAGACCCATGCTACACCTCACTGACGCCCAATGAGGCTGAAACATGTCTGGAGATGCTTGTGGTCTCGTGCAGATGGGATGCGATGGTCTGGAGGGTTGCAGGAGGGCAGTTTGCTCCAGTGTGAGTAAGTGTGAAGGAAACGCATGCTCGAAGAAAGTATAATGGCACCAAAACACATTACAATTTGTCAAAAAACCTAGAAAGACGATACTATTCTTCCCATAGTCCTACCACTGTCCTTTGCAGAATGCTCCATGTCATTTAATCACTATGCCACTGGCAATCCCTCCCTCCTTATCGTTTACTCTTTTTTTCTCTTTCCCTTTTTTGCCCTTTATGTATCTCTCTGCCTCACACTTTCTTTCTTTCCCTTTCCTTCTTTCTTTCTCCCTTTATTTTTCTTTCTCTTTTCTGTCCCTCTCTCTCTTTCCTCCATTCTCTCATATTTTGCAACCATGCTCTGGAAATGCCAGACTAGGGGAGTGCCAGTCTGGAGGCCACTCATGGCCATAAACTGAGTGCTAAGCATTATAGGAGGCATGGGCTTTATGGTCCGAGATGGTGCTGCCGTGGCAGGTCGGGGGTGGGGAGGACACTGCAGGTACTCGCTTCATCTTCCTTGGTACGTTGGTTCGTAGGCTGAGCGTTCTCTCAAGCATCACGATAACTTGCTCAGGTGCTGCGTTCAGAAGGACCTGCTGAGACTTTGCCTGTCTGGGAATGGACAGCATTGTTCATGCGATCGGGCAGAGGCCACAATCCCTGATTGTTTCTCCCAGAAGACAAACCCAGTGTCTCCAAAGGGCTTGAAAAACCGCTCACAATCCACAGGCCAAAAATGAAAACTCGCCACCAGCCCGCCCCTCTCACATGGTATTGGGTAAGCTGCATATGTAGAAACCCTGCAGAGGGTTCTTCACCTGGAGGTCGATGAGATGAGAAACCGTCAAGATAAAAGGTGGATTCCTCAATGCGCCCCACGAAGGTAAGTACTCCATCCCGTCACCCAAAGGGGGTGCAGCGGCTGCAGGAACTTGCAGGGACGTCATTTGGGGGTCGCCAGGGGTCGCAACTGCGACCTCTGTGGTGTCCCTTGCGACCTCTGTGGTGTCCCTTGCGACCTCTACTAAAAAAAAAAAAATTTTTTTTTTTTTTTTTTTTTAAGTTATGCAAGCTCCTGGGCTGTGGCTCTTTACTTCTGGGGTGGCTGGCTTTCTTGTTCAGGCCCCTTAAAAAAAAAGACTTGAGGCACTTGTTCTTATTTTTCTTCTAACACTTTCAGCACTGACCCTAAATAAGAAAGAATAGGTATACCAAATAATGTGTCTTTCTGGAATTCTATACAGTAATTGCTGGCCTCATTAAATGTTTATTTCAGGCACACTTCAGGGGGTGAGTCACTGATTTAGTCTGTTCTTAAACGCCTCACTAAGCCTAAGCCGTTCATCCTTCTGAGGTCGATAAATGAGTACCAACACAGGTTGGGTGATATTGGGTGTATATTTTTTCTATATAAAGCACTTAATGATGTGTTATTATATAGCACTTACGCTTATCATTTGGTCATGGACGTCTGCTTGCATACACAGTCATTTGGTAATACGGGCCAATAAACACTGAACTTAATGATACATATGGCGATCCATTCTTGTATGAATGTACATCATATAGTGATATCATAACTATATTTTTCATAGTTTACAATGCTATGTGATGCCACTTCCTGTTTTTTCAACGGGTGAAATGTCGTGTACCATCGCTACCCGCTATATCACTTTGGGCGGGGTCTAATGACATCACTTCCTGTGATGTCATCAGAGGGTCAAGGGTATGGTGATGTCACTTCCGCTACCCCTGGCATTTTGGTGAAATGACGTCCCTGGCAGGAAGGTGAATAGAAGCATGCCATCCGTGGAAAAAAGCAGGCTGCGGGGCGTGGGGGAGGCATGCAACCCCACAACATTGCAGTCTTGTATGTGTCTCTCCAGCCTCTCAGTAAACTGGCAAATTGCATTTTCAAGCACTATACAGGAGCAAAGGAGCAGAAAGGGGCAAAAAGCCCTGGGCCGGATGGTTCCATGGTAACTGGGCACAAGACTTGCTAGCCCATCGGCAAGAGGTGTGAAGGCTGCTGGCATCCGCTATCCGATATGATAGAAGCTATGGGGGGGGGTATCCAATGTGTCCCCGTAGAACAGGGTGCATCGTCCCTTGGCCTAGGAGGCTCCAGTTCTGCAGGTGAGTGGGGGAGGGGCAGCCCTTCCAGAGCTAGGAAGCTGCTGTCAGATCTTATCCTCTGCAGAAAGTGTCCCCAAAAGGCTGTCCTGAAGTGGGGAGGGAACTGCCTCGCCCATCAACAGTTACAAATGGGGCAGGGAGAGAGAGGATGCCTCTCTAGAATAAGGTTCTTTCCTAACTGACATTTGTACACAAACGTGTACACTTTTTCATGATTTGGTATGATTTCCGGAATGAGTGTCAAAAATGTGTTGGCATGGTTTTGAAATTAGTTCCTAAGTTACAAAACGGCATAGGTTATGTCCATCTATCCGAAACCTAGGTCTTACTACATTTATTGTTGTGCCCCCATTTTAGGCTCGTCTCCCTCTATCCAAGTATCCCAAATCTAGGTGTTGCTGCATTTACTGCAGTATCCCCATTTTAGGCATTTCTCCCTCTTTTCATGGTGTCTCGAATCTAGGTGCTACCCCCTCACTCCAAGATGCTCGTACATCACTCCTCCGGCCCCCTATCCCACTGCTCAGGCTCTCAATCATAGGGAGACCACAGCAGGCAAGACCAGCCAATCGCGTGGGACCTAGGAAAACTCCATCCAAGTTTAAGGTATGTATACCTTGCACCACGTCTGTGGACACAGGCGCAGGGGTGGCCACCCATCCATGCACTATAGAATGCAGCGCTGGCTACGGAAATCCGGTCTAGCAGCTCGCATAGCCGTCCACACTGAAACCCCTGTCTTACCTCAACACCTCTACCATTAGTATGCAGCGACAACCTAAGCAAAACGTTGGCCCAGCTGGGCACACATCTAGTCTCCAGGAATAGCACTCTACCCTAATCCACCTACAGTATCTGCCCACTTGCCTGACTTCCAGGCTGCTTATTGGAGTTTAGCCAGCCCACCCAAGCCCTAACCTGGCAAAATGCACACACGCATCTTAAAATGAACTCTTGGAATGTCCCACACTTGGACTCCGGTCCCCGCGAGCGTTCCAACCACAAAGTGCATTGAGGCCATAAAAATGGGGAAGGGGCACTATATAAATGACCAATACAATGCATGTTTATGGCATTGCTGTGCTTTACTGATAGTCTACTGTTTTCATCTTCTCCCTTAATGGCAGTAATACTAGTGCCATGATTGATAGGTCTAATTTTAAAACTTATCAAAGTGAGTTTTGAGCCGAGTGGAGCGGTTTCACTTGTGCCACCAGTTTGGAATGTGTGCAGAGCCATCTGGAAAGGCTGGCAACAGTCACTGGCTGCCACTAAGGAGAGAGGGGCTTGTCGGCACTCAGGACAAGGGAGGGCACTGGCTACTGTATGGGGTGAGGGTATTGGCTCTGATCCACTGTTATCTGCTGGCCTAAATATGGCACTTTGAAGCGTTACAAAGGGCATGGCGCAGTGGGTCCAGCTTTTGGCGAAGCTGTTCTTCTGCTTGCTTTGATTGGCCATTGAGGCTCGGGTGAAGGTAACTCTAGATCAGCTTCTTCCACTATATCTGGAAGACTTTTGTAGGTCTAGAGTGGCCATTGTAGATGTCCACTTAGTGTCACATGGTATTGGTGCAGTATAAGGGGGGCCAGTGAATGGATGGAGGCACCGACCACTCTCTTCACCTCCATGGTTGCTGCTGGAATCCTCACAATGTGGTTATTTGTTTTCCTATCCCTGAAACCTCTGTCCGATTTTATTCAGTGCTGGAGAATTTTAGGGCATATTGCCTCCCAGTCCCTCACCTTTATTCCACTGACATTCTAACAGTGACCGCAGGATGGCTGCACTAGAAGGTCACCCATACTTGAGAACCAAGCGGACGTTGCACTTACAGTGCCGGATTACCAAATGGGCAAAGTAGGGACCGGCCTATGGGCCACAGTCCTTTTAGGGGCCCTGTGACAACGGATCAAAATAATATTGATTTGATCTTGAAATAAAATGTAAAATCAAGCTTGCTTATATTGTTTCCAAAAGATAGAAAAAAATGTATCAACTCAAGGAAACAAATGAAAACTTTACAGTAGAGACTCTATAAACTATGGATAAAATACTGTATTAATTTAATGTACCCATTAACAACTTAAAGTACATAAACCAAAGGCATCAGATTCACACAACAGCTTGTCTCGTAAAAGCTCTTCTTCTGGCAGCTGCCAGTTTGTAAAAAGATCTGGTGCAAACTGCGTGCGTGTAATGTACAGTAGTGATGGTCCTATTCATCTAGCGGCCGGCGTGTACACTACTTAGTTCAATGTTATTTCACTAGAGCGCATGCAGTCCCGCACGCGAAACCTCCAGAAAGTCCAGCAGACTGCAGACCCTAGTAGAATGTTTGCGAACGCGACCGAAAGAAGAGGTACGAAAGTGGTGCACAAAATGCAAAACGCATTGGGAAGTAATTTGCGAGGGGGCCACGAAATTTCAACTGCCTAGGGGTCTCCACAGGATTTAATCCACAATGTGCGCTTGCGGTGCATTCATGCCCCCCCCATGAATGGGTAAGCGGCTCCCATCTAATCACCCTTTGGTTATTTGTTGGGTCTTTTTTCCACGTCCGATACATTGGGGGCAACTTTTAGGATCTGGCCAGGGTAGGTCCACTTGACTTTGAGAGCTACAGTTCTATATAGCACTCGTGTTCATTTGTAGGGCGGTCGAATCAAGACAAAAGCATTCGGAAACAACGGTCCTCCATTGCTGGGTTCCTCGTCTGAAAAGTACCTTTCTTTCCATTGGACCGTAGTGTTTGTAATCATTTTATTTGTTTGTCTTATGTTGATCTAGAGTGGTTGTAGTTTTTTAAATGTTATGTAATGTCTTGTCATGTATATTTTCTTTTTGCTAAAAAAAATTGTTTCAATTTATATGCAAATAAAAAATCATTCGGGTAGTTGAGTGATCAAGCTAGGCAATAACTCAACACACACTGAGGCCAAGCAACTATTTTCCAGGCTTAAGATGTGGCAACCGCAATTAAATTTACAATTTGTACATTTGGCTACTAAAGGCAAACCATAAAAATCGAAACGGTGTAAGGAAATACATTCAAAAACTGTCTGAAACAGTATTAAACCCCTAGATTAAACACTGCTTGAAACATTGTAGTCATCGTAGTACATGCGTGTCGGGTTTGCTCAGTTGGATGCAGTTATTTTAAGCAATTTCAACTCATAATGTGGAGACATGCTATGCATCCTTAATCCTCGGTGCCCGTGCCCAGTGCATAGCTTGGCAGCACACGGTTTGTTCTGCGCCCTCGGTTTCTTTGTGCCCCTGCCTTAGTTCCTCATTGCTAGGGCCCAGCCGCTAGGCACTTTAGACAAATGTTCTTTTCACATAACCAGATCAGCACATGAGGGCACGCAGCACAAAGGTCATGGAGGTTCCAGTGTAGGAGAGGTCATGTCTCCCCTCCTGCACATATGCATCTCGCAGGCCCAAGTACCATGATGCAGGTTTGCACGTGTGTTGGTGCTCTGCCCTGCTTACTTGCATAGACTGGCACGCCTGAGGAAAAAGCAGCCTGCAAGGCAACACTGGCCAGAATGAGTAAACACTGAGCTGGTCATGCGCGGAAAGTGCAAAGTAGTCTGGTCTTAGCAAAGGAGGATGCGTGTCGCCTCGAGGCTGGTCAGCACTGGCCAGAGCGGGCAAGCGGTGGTCCCAGGTTCCCGCATGTGAGCAGAGCAACTTGCCTCTTTTTCCCTCTAGGAGACCGGCTCTGGGACTCTGGTCTCTCTGGTGACACATGTCCCGGTGGCCCCTCTTGCTTAGAGACTTTCCACGCCAGTAGAAGGTTCTAGAAAGTCCAAGTGTTAGTAAAAATATGCTCCAATGCAGCCTAGTTTGAATGTCCTTTTAGTCTGGTGAAAGCTTCAATGTTGGGCACTCGGGTTAGCATCCTAGGTCTCCATGCCAACTCGGCCTCCTGCTCCCGCTCCTTTCTCTTTTGTTGTTCTGTCCATTTGGCCCTAAATGGGCATTTTCTGTAGGCCCATGCCTGACTCACTCCCCGGTCTCTCTTGCTACCCGCTACAGAACATGCATCCGACATCTGTAATGTGGCCTGTGCATATCATTTCTCTGAGAAATGACATCCTTATTGTTTTTTTAATATAATGGGACAACTCTTCTAATCCCTCAGCTTTGCCAGGTTAGACGCGGGAATGTAGAAGGTGTGATTTTTATTTCTAACAGAGCAAACTGATGCCTCCCCCCAGGCGGGCTCGGACCAAGCTGGCCATTTACGCCATTGCCTTGTCTTATGGATGTCTGAGTCTAGAGTCTAGACAGACTATATACAGACCAGCAAGTGCCTTGCCATTGTGCCATTGCCCAGGGAAGACACTAGCCATGCTTTCTCCACAGTCTGGAACTCTGCAAGCTTATCCCTGGAATCCTGACCTTTATCCTTTACAGATTACAATAACCCGTGCCTGGCTCCAAATAATGGGACTGCACAAAGCAATAAGTGATTGCATTACTCGGTTGTAAGGCTTTAGCAAGTTTGCAGTATAACCACGGCATGTGGATCCACTTTTTTTATTTTTATTTTTTATTTAGCGTATTTTACATGGCTCTACAATTGACAACCTTTAATCACAAGATCATCCTTTGATATATATAAAAAAAGAAAGCAAGACGTTAAAAAGGAACGCGAGAGCAAAAGAAAAGAGAATGCAGTTCATCTGCTAGTTTTTTCTGAATGACAATTAGCAGATCCACTTTTAAAAATTAAGGGACTCTTTTAGGGTCAAAATATTAGGTTGGTCCAAAGAAATCTAAATTCACATTTAAAGCGTAAACCTAGCATGCATTAAGCATACAAGTTTGAAACTCCAACAAGCTGTGGTCAAAAATTAAAAGCCATGGTCTACAGGAAGAGCAAACTAAATTCCCGTCGTCGCCCTAACGGGCAAGGATCCATGGCAAGAGTGATCGTTCAGAGAAAACTTGCAGGAGTAATGTTGGAGTAACACGCAGCAGACTTTGCAATTTTCAAGTGCCAGCGCACAGCCGTCTCGAGATGACCTGGTGCCCACTCTGCCTCTGAAGGCGCGGGGGCCGCTTTAGCTATGGGCATGCATGAATAGCTGGTACTGTAGGATTTGATGGTCAAGTCACTTACCAGTATTACCCAAATTGACCTTTTACAATTGACCTTTTGTCCTAATAGACCTAATTATAGTGGTCCTAATTGACATTCTGCCCAATTAACCTTTATATTATTTTAGTTATTTTATATATGTATTGGGTTGGTTTTGGATTATAAATAATATAAGGGGATAGGGTGGAGGGTTGCGGGGGAGTTACCCCCCGCATATATGTCCTAATTGACCTTTTAAATTAGGTAAATTCTCCCGAGGTAAATTGTGAAACGGTCAATTAGTGTACATCCCACTTAGCAGATATGCATGCATATCTGCTTAATGGCCAGCTACTGGGCCACTCCTGCAAACATCTGGAGAGATGGTGCTGTGGGAGGGTGTCCCTGCTGTGCGCCTGCCAGAGTCATCGCTTGCAGTGTCCTGCTAGGGAACCAAAGGAAGGCTAGGCTCCCAAGTGTGTGAGCAAGCTGGGTACAAAAGAAAATGGCATCACAGGGGAAGAGAGACCAAGGATAGCTCTATTTTCTGGCAACAAGTAAATAAACAAGGGTCCAGAAAAATGACACATGTAATGCAAGCAGTGGCAAACACATATCACACCAGGCCAACGGAGCCGAACGTTGGCCTACATAGTGTGGTGTCCTGCTAGGCCTGAAGGTTGCGGTTCTGGATTGATTTGGTCTTATTGGTTTGCAATGCGCCAATGGGGTCTCTTCAACGAGTAGTTGGGAGGGTGGAGTGGGGGAGGCGGGGGGGAGTAAGAAAAAGGCATCTCAAAAGAAGGAAGAGGGGGGTGGGATCATTTAAAAAAAAACACCCCTAGCAGAGCAGAGGTCGATTTTGAATTCAGTGAAAACTGCAGAACTCTGAACTGAATGAGAGCAAGAGTTACGTGTATTCCTGTGTTGGGGGGTAGGGGGGTAGGACCAGTTTATCATCAGTCAAAGGGTTGGTTGCAAAGCGCAGACTTGGTTTTCCTAAATTCCAAGAGGTTCAGGTGGACTGTCATTGGGGAGGGAGGGAAAGGGGGAGGATAGTCTCGTTGTGTGGTATGCGAGTTTGGTGAGGCGTTGCGCATATCTTTCTCGAGACCAGAATCTGCCTTCTGCTTGGAGTGCCTAGAAGCCCTGTGCAGTAGAGTGGTTGCTACCTGTGTAACAAGGAACAGGAAATATTCTGACCACTCCAGTGGGCCCCTGGTAAAGACCACCAGGACGTGCACTGCAGTCCAGTGCGGTGGTGTCCAGGCAGTATGCTGAGAGACGAGGACGGGAAAGGGTCCCCTCCGATGCTGGGTGCTAAGCAGGCTTTCCACCCCCAACTCGGTCATCCAAACTCCAAATCATGAATTCACCGGATGGTTAAGAGTGGCGCGGCTGCTGAAACACATCATTTTCTGCACTCCTCCTGCCACGGTCTTGAAGTCTAAAGCGTGGTTTCATTTGTGTACGTTTCAAAAGCGGAAACAAAATGTCATCACTCAGGAAATGAATGAAGTTCCTCGTGTTAATCTTTCAGCTGGCGGTCTCCTCAGCTTCTCCTGCCTCTGTTAGGAGCCCTGCTCACCGAGGCCATCTGCTGGAGACGTTGGGTACTATTTCAATGAGTTGTCCCTAACTTTTGACTACTTTTACCAAACTAGCCGTGGGGCTCCTTTATTGCATAAACAATCTTTTATGCTTTTTAATTTAATTTGTTGTCTCCATGTCATACTATGCCTTTCCAGTTCAAATGAAGTGCTTCTATTTGTATAAATCCCTGCGTTAGGTTCTGAGTTTTTTTTTAATTTGTTTTTATTGAACTGGTGATTGTTTAATGTGTGTCTGCCACAGCATCTTTGGCGGAGATCAGCGTTGGATGCGGTGTGTTAGTTGTACGTACATGGAAAGGCTGGGGGGTGGAGGGGTCTGCTTCGGGGCGTTAGTTCACACACCCGCATTGTCAAAGTCAATAGGTTTGTCTTTTCTGTAGGCAGATGTTGCCCCTTCACATATAGTTTTAACATTACATATTTTGTAAGGATCTGTGATTTGGCCTTGGCAGAATGGTTTTGTGGTGAAATTGACTACAGTCAATTACTCCGCAAACAAATTTTGCTGTAGCCAAAATCCACACATTTTTGCCCCATTTACCTTTTGCTCCTCCGCTTCTTCTGAACCTGCAGAGTCAGTTCCGTCCCTCTTACTCTGGTCAAATCCGACGCCGCAGGGTCCGCTTTTCTCTCCCTGCCCCTGACTCCAATTCCAAGGAAGCGGGAGACATCGCCGCTACCCCCCCCCTCCCTAACCCACCAAGGCCATCATTACTGAACATGGCGAGCAGGGGACATCCGTGCAACCCCCGGCTCCACAAATTTGGACGATTTTAATTGATCAAATGGTACTGGCCGAATTCGGCCAAATGTACAATTCGATCAATTAAAATCGATGAAATTGGGTAATACCTTTTTGGATAGCCCAATTTTCTAGGAATAGGCACAATAAAGTTAATATCTGGTTACTTCTAAAACGTACCCTCTCTACACGAAAGAAAGAGTCCAGCTCAAATTCTTTCATTCAGTCTGGAGCGCTCTAAAGCTGTAGTGGTGGGTGAGCAAGAGGCTTATGGCACAATTGGTAAAGACATTTTGTTACACCAGGGTCTTCGTGCTGGCTGCCCAGAGTCATGATCTTTCAGAGGGATGTCTGCGTGCAGAAGTGGCTATTTTAAATCTCCTTAATGTGACACCGATTTAGATAATACAGAAAATGTGCAAGTAACATGCCATTGGTAAATATCTATCCCTTCACAAATGCCAGAAAAAACACGTGGTCCCACGCATGTTATACTTTCTACACCAAAATTGTATCTTGTGGTACAGGAGGCTAGTGCCCCCTTCATGATCTGAAACTAAAAATGTGTTTGCGTGTATAAACACATGCTGTTTTTTGTGTTTTTTTAAAAAAATGTTTTACCCAAAAAGCTTTGTGTGTGAAAATGCAGCTGAAACGTTTTGAGGGCTTTTTTTGTGCAGACTGAGTTTGGGGTCATCCTCCCGGTATTCCCCCCCCCCTGAACACGACTTACAAAATAACAAGCCCTAAATCGAATTTGCAGTATTGAATATTTATTTATTTCCCCACTTTTTTAAAGCAAAAAATAGAATGGCGGGGTTAAGGGAATACAATAAGAAAGGGGGAATGTGTTGGAGTTTGCGGGGGACTCCCCACATTTTTTTAAAGTGCAAAAAAAAGGCCTTTTAGAAATTCAACCAAAAAAGCTCTGCCTTTTCAGCCCCGTTATTTTAAATTTGGTATTTCAACTTAAAACCCATCTCCCTGCGTTATTTGCCTTGGATCCTTCGAGGGTAAAGCTATGCTTTAGCTACATAGTTAGAACTGGTAACTGAGTTTTTCCCGCTGTGATGCTGGTGAGTTGGGGAGCTGTGTACGATTGTACCTGTGTTGGGCGTCAATAAGGCCTTGCTGTGGTGAGGACATGGGTACGTGAAAAGGTTTCTTTTTGGCCTGAGTAGCCGGTGAAGCTTGTGTTCAGTGGGGAAAGAGTGTGCACGGTTTGTTGTTTCTGGTCAGGGGGTGAGCAGTGGCAGTCATGCTTTGGTGCCAGAGGAGGCAATGACCCCCTCCCTGGGCACTGATCAAAACCATTTCAATACTTGGCAGGTGGTGGGGAGTAGAGGGAGTATCTGGTCACTGGGATTCCAAGCACTAAGTTATGCCTTTAGGGCTCAAGTCCTTAAAAAAATGTTGGGGGACAGTGACGCACGCAATGGGAAGCGACGTGACAGGAAGTGAACCTATCCGGAACTGAAATATGCAAATTTCATGCAATTTATCTTTCCCAATTGGAGACAGTGCACAAGAAAAAGAGAACAGATTTTCCTATAACATTGCTGGTGAAGTATAAAATGTTCTGCCCCTTTTATGTGTAAGAATCTGTCCTGCGTAGCAAAATGTCAACCTGAGTCATCTCTCACCATTACGTTGAAAGATTTGGGTGGTCTTGTGGTGGTGTCTGACCTCACAGCCTCCCTCCCCGAATCACGACCATAGCACTGTTTATTTCAAGTGGGTGCATCAAAATGAATTTTATTTAAGTTGCATGAAAAAGCGCATTGAGGACAGCGTCCACCCTCTGAGAAAGTGGGGGGAATCCGTTCACCTGAGCAATCCCACGACTTGTGCCCTGGCTGCCTTGTGGTCATGTTTTGGTGCAGATTTCGGTAATGCTGGCGAATAAGGACGAGAGAAATGCATTATATCTTTGTGTAATGGGGCTGAAAATCCCTGGTTTGAAGCGGAACAGGCAAGCCAAGAAATCTCGGCGCTAATAACGAGAGTGTCAAGGTAATTGACAAAGGCCTGTTTTATTAACAATCTGCATAAAACATGGACAACAGTAAACCCTAGACATCGCCATGCTCCCAACGATTTTCCTATTGAACATCAGTTTATGATTTAAAAAAAGAAGCAGAATTGACGTTGCATTTACAAAAACCTATGGAAAGGTGGGATTGGTGACATGGCTTCATCTACATATAGATACTCTACTGGTCCGGGTTTTCATTGGTCATACAACTCTGGTGGCCCCACCTCGGACTACCCCTAAAATGATAAGTTAGGAAATAAATTATTGTTGTAATAATGAATTGGCTCCTGTAAACCGTTACATGACCGCATTATCGGAGAGCAATGATTGGCTGATACTGGTTTCACCAACCTTGGACATTTGGCAGGTCATCAGTACATGAGTAACATATGGTGGTAGGGGGAGAGACACAAAAGAACCACTTTTCCAATTACTGAGATACCATCCGTGATTGCCTAGGCTACAGGCCAGCGCTCTTCAACTTTGAACTTGGCCTTGTTTGGCTTTTCTGTTCTGAGAAATTGTAGGGAGTTGAGGCAGGTGCACCTCTGTGTCCGTCGCTAATGAATGCACACTGTTCTTTAATCGCGATGTCATGTGTGCGGAGATAGCGTTTGAATTATTTTGTTCGGCTTTTACCATGGGTTTAACTCCTGTTAATATGGGTGCTATTAGCCGCTCCTTCCTCTGGAGGCTGGGTCGAGCTATTCTACATACAAACTCAAGCTCTTAATTAGTCGGCACCTGGCATTCGAAGGTTGTTTGTTCTTTTACTTATTCTAAGAGAACTATGCCTTGTACTTGGGAATTGTTATCTTCTGTTCTACTTTATGGCTGGCCGACCCTCCCTTTTCTACAATAACCTTGGAAGGGGGCCGCCTAGCCCTTGTCTGGTCTGTGCAGGTCTGTGTTTCAGCTAATTTTCAAAACAAATTTTCTCGGAACCTTCAAGACATCCTTTGATTCTCAGTTCACTTTAATGTTGCAGCACTGTCCATTTTCTGCAGAATGGCAAATCGTTCCTCTTGCTCTTCTGCGCTAAGCAATCTTTTATGTGTATTCTTGTACATCTTGCTTTTCAGAGTATACATTGATTATAATATGTTTCTAGTGTCTATTCAATGCAGGTAACCATCTCTGTGTCTAAATGCGAGTTTGACCTAGTGTCTGTGTGGCTTCGTGGTGAGTGCATATCTGCTTTGTCTCGTGCACCTAGGTGTGTCAGTCTGTCAGTGAGGTCACTTGCTCTCGTTCTCTTCAATTATAGCATAACGTCTTCTTGGGCTTGCAAATTCTCATCTGTTTGATGGTTCCAGGAAACCGTTGTTAGGGTTTCCTTAGTGAGTATCGTTTCTCATACTTGCAATTTTTAGGGGGGAAGGGACTAACGCCGCGAATGACGTACTCCTCTCGTTTCTACAGGATGGAGGCTGGGGAGGGGCAGACATAAAGAATGATGTATTCATCTTCCTCTCGACAATTGTACTTACGAAAGGCTTTCATTTCAAGCATCTCCTGTCTCCTGCTTAACAGCCCTCAAGGACATTATTTTTAGTGCAACCCCATAATAGGAATCTATGTACCCTCTTTGAGCTGATGAGTGACCTGGAGAGGCATGGTCAATAGAATCTATGAACGTGATAAGATGCAGAAGTTGAAGCTAGAAAAATCATTTCTGCATTGAGCTCCACCTTTTAATTGTGGGAGATAACTGCAAGAGGCTGGAAAGAGGCTGAGCAGCAGAAGCACCCCACACAAAGCAAGGGAGCAGAGTATGTGGGTGCTCTAGGGTCTGGGCACCCACAGAACCAACACATTTGGGGCATGTCTCAGAGGCGTGGTTTGCCAATCATTCACGTCTTTGCGCTTTTCCTCACCCTTTCGTTCGTGCTACATCTAATTAGTTACGCAGGCCGCCTCTAGGGACTGAGGAGATATTTCAACCCGACTGACAGAACTTATCATGGGGTGACCAGATTTTGAAAAAAAACGGATTAGTCCACTGACAGTTTCCGTGGTGATGCATGCAAAAGAGGACGCTAATGAAATTTAAGTCCTACATCTATGTCAGTGGCCTGTCCCGGGTCATGTTCGAGGTACAGAAGGCTGACTGCAGGACAGGGGACCTGGACAAAGGTGGAAGGTATGTGGGAGGGGGTGAAAAGCGAGTGGGGAGAGCGGTAGCTGGCCAGATGTCATGATTTTTCAATCGGTCTGGCAAACAACCGGGATGGTATCCACCCGATTCCCAAATCCTGGAAGGGGGTTTTGAATTTTAACAATATCGAGACAGTCCCGTCCCAACCGGGGCCCATCACTCATCAATTTGACATCCCCATACCGGCACACATGCTATTCAGCCCTACAGTCCAGGCACCCCCTGGGACATTTGAAAGTTGACCGCCCCCACCCCCGCCTCAGAGCAGTGATCTGTCCAAGGGTGCAGATGTCATGTTGCCAAAATGGCTCAACCCTAGCCAACAGGTCAAATGTTTCTTGGGGAGATTTCATGTGCTGCTGGGCACAGTGCCCTCTGACCTGGGCAAGCATGCATACCACTCCAGTTCCTGCCCAACCTGGTTCAAGGCTTATAGCCAAGTCTGGGTTTTTGGCTGGATGAGTGAACCTGGCAGAAAAAATCAATATGCTTTTTCCCTCCGTCCTTTGCACTTTCTTGTCACCTGGTTCTCATTTAGCAATCTTGCATGTTCTTCGTTCTATTTAGTATTTACAATACATTTTATTCAGCGGATGCTACTAGTATTTCCTCTTTGCATTCTGGGACTTGTAGTGTTACTTTTCCATTCTGCGTGCAGTGCCAATAACATGGGGCATGATGGTATGTGTAGGCAAGCCACCAATATGAAAATGCAGCATTCAGTGAATTTACCAATCGCTACACCCCCCGCCATCCCTCACACCCTCAACACTCGCACTCTGCCGCCGCACCCCTCCCCCCCCAATCACACTGGAAAGAGACCTCTGCTTTTCCAGGGCGATGCTTCCCTCCATCATGTGGGCAGCGTGGAGCAGAAGAAGAGAATGGGTGAGAAGCTCGCATACCGCAGGAGATATGGAGGTTTAGGGGGGAGGGAGGCTTATGGGGACCGTGAAAGGACCTCCTTTCTCTCTTTGCCCCCGAGTTAAATGAGGCGTAGCTGTGTTTTTGGGTCAAACGATCCCAGCAGATTTCAGGATCAACACCTCTCGTGCCATGATTGATAACTTCATGCTCCAGCATGAAGCTAGAAACGGGATTGGCTATTCACTGCTCCTATTCATGGAGCACAATGGGGACTCCTTAACCCCCACGTGCCCCCACCCCACCTCCCCCAGGACTGAACAAGCTCAGTCCACTCCTTGGAATCTAATTGCCTGCATCGTTAGCTGGTGACAGTCCTGGTTACCTCTCGGAATTTTCCCAGCCAGTAAATTCAATTACTTCCGAAGGACACATGCGTGCTCCAGAATCTATATATTTCTGTCGGCTCCTGTTCGGCCTCCTTAGCCCGAGCTGTGGTTTCGCGCTTCTGGCGGGCTCTGCGGCCACTGTCCTTCAAGATTCACCCTCAAAAGGAACTGGAATTGAGGCGCCCTGTACAAGAAACTTCGGGACTAGGAGGAGGAAGCATTCTTAAAATAACGGGGCAGGAACTTCAGAGACTTTCTGTGGGCAGGAAAAAAATGTGTGGGGACGATGGCCCCCTTCTGTTTAACCCCAAAAAATGTTTGGAAGCTACTTATGTTAACATGCTCTAAAATTGTGCGACATCTCCACCACCATAGTTTTAGGCTGCCTAGTCTTGGCCGGGCATTGGCACACTGGGCCATCGCCATGGGTATCCAGACTGTTTATGGGCAAGGCAGGGGGCAAGACCCAGGAGCTAGAGACGACACCAGATTGTGAATACATGAATGACATCGGAGTACAGGATACGCCATATTGGTTTACTAGCTAGGACGAATAGTTCTGACTATCTCTGACTCGCCACAGGAACAGTCCTGGGGGGGGAAATAAGGTGACCCCCCAAGTCACCCCCCTCCCCCAGTTCCCTTTACCCCGCTCCCGTGCACCTACCAGATCAGCACTGTTCTGTCAGCGCCTGCATGATAAATTCACTGGCCTGCACCGGACCACGGGCCACAAGTACAAGGAAAATCTCTCTACCAGTGACGAGTCCAGCAACACAGGTTCGATCCCCGGGTCCGTGCTTGGAAACCTCTGGGTATTAAGCGCGTTATAAATACGGAACTAAGACATATTCCTGTAACAGTGCCTCGATGCCCACGGGCTGTGTGAGCGCTTTAAAAATGCAAATAAATAAAAATTAAAAAATATATACTATTCAATGCAGTTTGCCCCAACACACTGCACAGTGTCCCTGATCTACAGGTCAGGGGCACTCTCCCTGCATTCGCCCTAGCTGGAACCCACCTTATGCCCCATGTCACAACTTCAAAATCCCGTTAAAGAGCCACGGATGCCTCTGGACTTTGTATTGCACTGGTTAAACAAGAGTGGGGGAGCAGCTCTAATGAAAACCGAACATGGGTCAAATACCCTGTTCTGTGGCATTTCTTCCGCTCAAGGAGGGGGGGTCTACAAGCATACTTTAGCTCATTGCACCCTTCACAGAAAAGAAATATCAATTTTCAGTTCAGTCTGGCCCCACCCACAAGAGCAGTCCAGCACAGAAATGCTAGCCATTTCTCCTCCGAACAAGTGTACCATCCACAACCCCAGACACATTTTGGCCTTGTGAGGTGAAGCTGAGCCTCTCTAAGACACAGTGAGCAATGGGTCCATGTCTGGATTATCCTGGGTTACTTAGGGTGAAACCCTACATTTGACAAATTAAGCCAGTGTGGGAGCCCCTCTACTGAGACTGGGTCCAATACCTTGTTCTGTGGAATTTCTTCTACTCATGGGGGGGTCTATACAGTGGCATTGCTGGGGGGCAGCCTGGGCCAGGGCCCCCCCTGTGAAACCCTTTCCCTCCTTGTGCCCCCCCTACCTAAGACGAGCAGTGACAATGTTCTCCCCTTACTTTTTTCTGTGCTCCCCCCACTTTTGTCTTTGGCCCCCTCTGTGCCCCTCCTAACTTTGATTCCTGGTGATGCCACTGGGTCTATAGCCATACTTTAGCTCACTGCACCCTTCACAGAGAAGAAATACCCATTTGCATATCAGCCTGGTCCCACCCACAAGGCATTGCACTGCTATCCTGTTCTACTATTATAACCTGAATGTGTATAGATCACAGTCATACTGCATATGGGTTTCCAAGGAACAACACCTGCCAGTGCCCGTTGTCCATGAGAAAAGAAACAAACCTTTGAATAACTACCATCTTTGATCATGACATTTTATTAATTTCCAGCTACTGAAAATAATTGTGAATTCCAACGTGTACATAGTTGCACATCTTTTCTTACTTCTCTTTCCATGGACAATCTTCCTTGGTTCAACTTCTATTTCACCAAACCTCCACTTGGATCTTGTTTTTGCCTTGTAACCTCTTTATGACAACACTTCTTTCACAAATGTTTCTTAAGACCTGTTGTGAGCTTCTTCAGGGCTTTAGAGTATTAGAATGATCAACTAAGTATTTCCAATGTAACCAGAGCCGAATCAATTGTCATTAGACACATCATGTAGTCATTAGCCCAAATCACCAAGATTAGCTTTCAAAGAAAGGAAATGGAAAAGCTAAACCTTTTCAATTGTGTTGAAATGCCAATCACCCAACAATTTTCTTTTCATATTACTGGGCAAATTTTGAGTATGTGTAAACGCCAACCATGCACATATTTCATACTGATGAAATTGCATAATTGTCAAGAACTCAATATTCCCCATGCCAATTATTCACAGTACAAACTATGATGGGTTCATAAAGCTGTCCACGGTGCAAGCCAACCAGGACTCGCTTGTTTACTCCTTCTCTTTTTCGATGCCCACCTCGCCTCTTTCCTTCTGTTGCCCTATGCTGTGTGGTTACAGACCTATAATCCACGCAATTTCCCTACCCCCTTGCCCCCGCCTTCCCTGGCCAGAATCACATTGCATGCATTGGCCATTCTTTATCACATGAAGGGCTGTCCAAGGATCACGCTGCCCACTGCACTGAGGTATCTGAAGTAAAAGCTCCTATTTAACTCCTACCCCCGCTTCTTCCATCGATTGACCCTACTGGCACATCCATCCCACCCTGCATATCCCAGCTCCATTGTCCAATCCCCAGAGATGACCTGCACACACTGCGCACCTCATCAAGGGGCGGCGGACCACAACCACCCCACCAACAATCTCAAACAGAAATGGACTGATCCGGCCAAGGTCCCCGACCATGTGACGACCCTGCCAATAACCGGGCAGCACTGATATCTTCAAGAATGCGGTGATGCACCCGAACTGAGTACTGTCCTTGCGCTTCACAGCCAGATGCTCAACACGAGTCTTGCTACGGCCACCCCTCACGTCCCGCAATATCCCTTCTGCCATATGTCGAATGCATCTCCTGCTCTAACACCCTTCAACCCATCCCTCAAAAAGTGCCCCCAGCCACCTTGGCCCCACTCACCCATCCACTTCACTATCCCGTAGAACGGCAACCAAGAGAGCCCAATCTCAATCTTCCATTAATTCCTGTATCCTCATTCTGTGGACCCCATCATTGCTCTCCACCAGGCCCAAATGCCACCCACCCGGGCCTACTGCAACAGAATGACCACTCCCCCCATTTAACAAGTCGTCCCCCAGTGAGAAAACCGCCCCTTCTCCTCATTTGTACCTTCGGCCAGCAAGGCGCCACGGCTCATCCTTCGTGATCGCATACCATAGCTTACCGGGAGAACATCACACCACTATCCGCAATCTGCTCTCCAAAAAACCTAACGATATAGACGCCCTATTAGAATGAAGTCTCGCTCCCATCTGGCATCCGCGACAATGTGCACTCACCTCACCCTCCTGACTGTAACTGTGTCTCTCACCTGTGTGCAGTGTCTACTGGGAGAAACCCCTCTCCCGCCGTCACCCGCTCATCTCCACGCCACACCTCACCGAAGCCACTTCCACTCATGGAGAACATGCCGCTGCTCTCTAGTGTTAAACACAGTACTTGGTAGCAGCACGATACTGCATATCTTCCAGGCAAAAGTAATTGCATATTACTGTGCTGAGTGATTCCGCCAAAAGATCACATGACCTGCCCAACCAAAAGGCCCTTTCTAGCCACCGCTTCAGCTTGCCCGTCCCCTTGCATGAACATATCCTCTATGACCCCTCGATATTTATTTTAATTATTTTTTCATTTGTTACACCGCAGACCCTGGGGTATCACGACGTGGTTACAGACAGCGTTATCATTGATCATACATAGCGAAGAGTATGGACATTTAAAAACACAGGATCATACAGTACATTACAGAACAATATTTACAAATTCCACAGGTCGGCGTTCTATTAGTATTGGGTGAGTAACAGTAACAATAATATTGGTTAAACAGTCAGGTTTTTCGCTGTTTTTTGAAGCAAGGTAATGATGGCTCTTTTTTGATGTTGATGGGGAGGGAGTTCCAGTGATATGCCCAAGTCCCCACTGCCCGCATGCACCAGCCACTTCCCGATCAGCTGTGCATTAAGCACTAATGGCCACACGAAGTGCCATTAGTGCTTAACTTTCAAAAATAAGTGCCAGAGCCCAAATATTTCCCTGCATGCCTGTGACACATCGGGGCAGGCTGCTCTGTGCCATAGTTGCCCCCGCCCACAGCTGCCCTCCAGTGTCATCATATTTGGGGGTTAAAGCTGCAAGTCACACGGGCACATTGTTGATGCACTGACTATGGCAAATATGCAATTTACAAATGAAAATCAGCAAAAAAGATCACATGCTAGTTATGTGTGAAATGACACATGATTAAATGCTTCTTCAGCCGCTTTATCATGGTTAACATCTTGCAATGATTCTTTAGGTGGCAATGGCAACTTATTGGACTATCTAGCCACAGAAAACCGCAAACATGCTTTCCTCGGTCCCATGTCCTTATAACGAATTAATAACGAAAAATAAAAAAATGACACAATTATGTTTTCCCCCTTCTTTTTTGTCCCCCTCCGCCCTGGCTAAAAACCCACCCCAACTGCTTCCCCAAAGGATTTAACCCTTTACCCCACCGCCACATACATTTCCGTTATTTTATTTGTTATTTATTTTTCTTTAAAAGGACTGTGTACCGCTTTCCTCCTATGGTTAATTGATGTACAAATGCAGGCAAAACTTTAAATTAACTCTTCTGTCAAGCACTGCAGCCAGATGTTCTTTGCATAGGTTAGCACTTAGGGCGGGCACTCCTCCCCTGCAATGGCCTTTTCCCAGTTATTGCCCTGATGTTGGTACTGCTGGCTTTCCTACTGTCAACCCACCTTGCTGTGGCATTGCTGCTGGTTATTACAGTAGTGGAGTTGCATCAATGTTATGCAGGCTGACTGGAGCGGTGCTCAAGCATGGCCAGCATGAGTGCTTGGCACTGTCACTTACCACCTCATTATTAGAAATGAAAATTAATAACTAGCGCTGCCACTCCAGTGCGGGTCATCATGTTCATGAGTTACAATGAGACTGCGCGGGATGCAGAGACGCCACCAGGATAAACTGCTGTTGCTTGTTTTGTGACTACTGATTGACCGTTTAAGTAATAAAACAACAAATCGTTATGAAACGGAGTCTGAGAAAATAAGTGCTGGGACTGAAAATGAAGTGCCAGGCTTGAGCCCTGGCAAGTACCACCACAAATTAAGTACTGACTGCCATACCAGCCCCTCAAAATCAGCAGCAAACTGTCCAACCTAGTAGGCCCACAAACGTTCTGAATTCTTAAACCTTCATCGGTTCATGATAGAATTTGCCTTGGAAAAGAATCGAACAAACGTATGTAGCTGAGTCCTATATGGCTGCCACACGAACTGACGCATCACACAACAACGTATCCCACAGGTTTATCATCCAAACAATGAGAATTTCACAGGAGCCAACAAACATCGCACATAAATTACACCAGATGGAATTGTGCTTTGCCACCATAAAACTGCAAGATGCCCAATGCCGTGCCGTCCCATTATGCTTGTGCCCATTTCAAACTACCATTCACAGCTGGCGATACTTGGAGGCCTCCTAACCACAGAAACCCAGACACCCACCCAGTGATTTTAACAATCTTGCAACGATTCAAGGGCTCAATCTGCCCTTCTAGGCATCAAACCTGTGATATGCAAGTTATTCTCATGGCCCGACAGCGAACACTTACCTGCACAACCTACCATGGGGGAATATTGCATTTGATCCCAGTTATGACCGTTGTGCGTGTACCCCTGTTGACTGCCCTGACAGCCCACTTCAAGTATTACCTTGCCCCGGTTCTCACCCCAGAAAGGCCACTGCATAAATAACAAGAGATTGGGAGAGCAAATGCAATAAGCCCCGATTACCAGGTGATGCAAAATTTGGACAAAGGTCATATCATTATTTCCCCTGCAAACAAAGAGCTAGGATAGCATCCATCTTGTAACATTCACTGAATTGCAAGATGCCAAGTATCTGCTCTCAGTGCACCAACAGTCATTTTGCTTAAAAAAATGAGCTACCGTAAGCTGCATGCTACTTCCCTCCCTAGCGACACCCAAACTAGATGCACTAAATACAAAGATAATAATAATCAAGCTTTTATATAGCGCTAATTCCCCCGCAGGTATCAAAGCGCTGGTTAACCATTGATATTATCATCCCACAGCGTGGTACTCAATTTATTGACCTCGGAAGGATGAAAGGCTGAGTTGGCCCTGCCGGGATTCAAACCTGTGTCCACAGGCTACACACAGATATTAGTGACAAGCGTTCGGTTCGCTGTGCTATCTTACCGGCTTACAGAGAGCATGTCTTTGCTACACTTTGCCCCCAAAACTCAGAAGGACTCCTCTGACCTACTTGGAAGCCTGCAACCTGGATGAACATTCATTTTTCCCGGATCTCGGGCCAGTAGAGGACATCTTTGAAATTAAGATCTTAAACCGGCAATTGCTTGATGCCCTCCCATCCTTGTATAAAACGCACAAGATGCATACTCCTGAAGCACCCCGCATAGCCCCTTTCCAACACCGACCTCCTAATAAAAGCCACCAAGATCCCATCCAAAAGAGAATATAAAAGCAAGCATGCGCCATAATCCGGTCAGCCAAGACCCCTCTCTGGTAGAGAAGGGAAATGATACTTGGAAACAGTGCTCCAGATAAGATCTTGAAGTGGGAGTATTTTACTCTCTATTTTTGAAAGTTGGGAGTGAAATGATTTTTTTAGGGAGTGAAAACATGAGTCCCATTCCCAAAGGAAGTATTTTATAAACGAGTAAACATATGTTCAACTGTAAAACAGAAATGTTTTTGTGAGAAATAAGTCTTTGTACCAAGTTATTCATGCATATTAAAAGATGCATTTGCCCTCTTCCATAATTACAGTCATTTCGTATTGTGGTACTACATGCACACCTGGTCCAAACCCATCCACGCAACTGGGTGAAAGCAGGGGCACAAGCTCATACGTGTCAATTTTCCCATTTTTTATTGGGAGTATCTTTACTCCCTATTTTTATTTTTGGGGACTATTTGCCTATTTTTAGGGAGTAAAAGTGGCTAATACACCTTTTTATCTGTGGGGCTGCCTCAAAATATAGCAGAGATCGCACAGGTCCCCGCTCCTTTTATTGTGATCACAGTAATCCGGGCAGAACTCCCCCTCTTATGCGCCCTGGTCATTGCCACCCGAGACCTATGTTCCTGGAACTTCAGTCCAGAGTAGCAGCACCTGATAATGGCGTCATCACGCTATCGGTGCCCAAACGTACCTCAACCTTCCGCCTGGCACTACTACGTACCTCTTAGAAAGCCACCCTTGTATACAGCCAGAGCTTGCTACCAGTCACTGTAGGAAAGAAAATGAGTGAGAGGAAGACCAGAGGAAGGGAAAGCAGGTCATAGAGGCTACCAACACAGGGGGAGTGCTGCAGAGGGGGTAGAGTCTTTGTGATCGCTTGGGTTGTATGTGTTGTTTTGTGCTTCCAGGGCAGATTTGAAGGACTTAGTACACATTGTAAGGTTGGATGCATAAGAGGCTCGAACGTGTGCTCTAGAAATCCTGGAAGATTGGTAGTTTTATTCCTTGGGGAGTCTCCATACGTTTTATCCCAAGTCAAACTCCAGAATGTTCATTCTGTGACTCAATCGTGAGCCTAGAGTGGCATAAGCAAGAGTGGACTGTGTATAAAGGTGAACATTGTTGGCAACAGAAGCTAAGGGAATGGAGTGTAGAAACTAGTATAGTGAAAATGAAAAAACCTGGCATTCTGTCAAAAAGTGTATTACTTAAGCAATAAACCACGACGGGGCATTAACGTTTTAGGTACTGCCACAGGGCTGAGCTCCAAGCCCAAGCGAAGTGAGAGCCGTAACGTTGGCACCAAGGCATTCCCAGACCTGGTAATGCCCCCCAGCCCCACAACGAGGGATTGATTGCAATTAGCATCCAGGAATTACTTTCTGGGAACACAACTGAAAACTCCATCCTGTGCTGAGTGAGGTTTTTCTGTCCTTTTTGGCAGGGTATAAGGTGAGGTAGACTTGAGTGGAGAGTGTCTACCTACTGTTTTATAAATTTGACTCCTCCCCACCATGCCCCTTTAGGGGAGGGGTCGGTAACCTGCGGCTCTCTAGATATTTTGCGGTATGGCTCCCATGATCGGTCGACATTGATTGTGCCGACTAGGGCTAATGGTAGTTGTAGTCCAAAACGCCTGCAGAGCCAAAGTATGCAGACCCCTGCCCTAGGCCCAGAAGAGTTCCATGCTGGGCTGCAGAGGCTTCGGATTCTATTGATTCTTGTTTGAGCTATGTTTGTGACCTGCAAATCTACTTCTCCAAGCCAAACTCTGTCTGCTAGTAATTGGCTGCTCTGTATTTGCCTGCATTCAAAACCTAGATACAGTAAAGTGTTTAAAGCTGGCTGCTCAGTTTCCATGAGGACTGTTTGGAAACCTAGGATTGCAGCTGTAATCTCACCATTCATAGCCGCAAGCTGCATGCTTGTTCCAAAGAATGGTTAATTGCTATCATACTGGCTCCTTGTAGTGTGAGTCTTTACAGCGGTAGGATACTTTACTGTGATCTTAAGTTCTCCCTTATTAGGTATAAGCTGTTCAGCCAGGCAGAAGTCCCTGTGCATTCTGGTACTTGTAGTTCTACATTTAGAAAGCTAAACCACAACACAGCCGAGGAATTCAAAGCGACATGAGATAAATGTCAAGGCTTATATAATATCCCTTGCAGGCTCTGTATTTTTTCTGTTTTTAAATGTGTGAATGATGTTAGATGAGGAAAGTGGGCCGTAGTTTGTCAACATGCCGAGGTGTATTGGAATTCAGAGGTTCCTCCTCCGCAGTTACTTTGCCATGCAGATTAGTATTGTGTGACAGAAGAGAAAACACGTCCTATTGTCAATCAAGTGAATGGCTCCCCGGGGGCACCACCATTTACTCAAAGGGGCTGGCATTGCCTTGCTGCCACTACATTCCATTTGACATCCGCTTCTGTTGCTGTGCATTTAGTGTGTGAATTGCTCCGCCCCTCCCCACTTGAGGCTTCTGCCCCAACATTATGTTGGGTGGGCTGCTACCTCGCCCACCTCCCCACTTGTTTTGCCAGAGCATTTCTAGTTTCTCCCTTAACACGGCTGTCAATATTCCATGCAGTTCATAAGCCTGGTGTGGCTTCCCGTAATATACTCGTGTGATGTTCTACTCCCTCGGGACTTAACGGTGAACACGAGTGAGCCCTTCGATGCTGAACATGGCCTCCTCTTTATCACACGAGTGCAGATTCCAATTAATCTACTTCAGCCTGCAAGCGCATCAGCCTGAAATCCACCATCCGGGCCAACGTATGCATAACGTTGAAGCAGGGCACCCGGGTAAGAATTTGAGTATTTCCCTACCAGTTTATGGAAGATAGGAATAAAAGGGGTTTTACAACATATGAGCTAAAAACCTAGTCATCATCCCCAACTAGTGTGTTTGTTGTCAAGTAAAAAAAGAAAATGTTTTTTCCCCTTGCAATCCACACTTCACATCAGACAGACCTTCTGGAGAAGTCCTCTTTCTGGAAGGTGCTTCTATGCTAAAACGAATTATGCCCCATTTCACTTTTCCCACATAAAATGTCGGCCGTTGTTTATCTGGTCCTCTCAAGAGTTGACTCAACAGGGGGAAAGCTAGAAGACCAGCTCGTAGGGAATTGCACTGGCTACCAGTCAAAAAAGAATCCACCTCCACTTCAAGGTTCTCTACATAGCCCTCCAAGGCCAAGGAGCAGAATTCACCCGAAGCAACATCTCACACTACCAACCAGACAGAGATCAAAGATCTAGGAATGATGTGATAGTAATGGCCGGGAGATTCTACTAAGACCATCACGGAGGCTGCACCTTCTCCAAGATGATGGACAAATTAGGCAACCCTCCACACATCTGAAACAGCACCTCCTTACTCCAGTCCCACACCAGACAAACCCTCAGAGAATCCTGACCACCCATTTCTGACCTCCCGTTTCCAAACCAGGTCATGGCACTAGGAGAAAAATACCAATGACTAGAATTAGGGTTTTGGTTTGCGGTGTTAGTTTTGCCAATTTCATTGGTGTTCTTCCAGTGTTTTCAATCAGTGTTTGTACGATTTTTGTGGGCAAATAATAGTGTGCAACAGTCTTTTTCCAGTGTATATGAAAATCATGTGTTTAGTTACATACATACTTTTTGGAGTAGAAATATCATGGGAAAATCAATGTTCTAGATGGATTGAGGGAGCAACCTCTCAAAAAGGTGAGCCAACCCGCTTCTGCTGAGAAAGCTGCTGCCACACCTGGAAAGGATGTAGGACATGTTTTGTACAGAATGATGCCCTTTATCGATCTCCAGGACCAAGGGTGTGCCTTTAGGGCCCCCTAATGTGCATATGTATTGACCTCCATGTGAAATCATAGAAGATTATGTTGCAAGAATTGACATGAGGCTTTGATACTTGATGGTATGATGGAAAGCAACGCAATTTGGGATGTGTGATTTATGTTGTAATATGTTGATTTATGCGCACTTTGCAATTTTTAGGTTCTCCAAAAGCTCCTGGCAACCTGTCATGATATATGAGGTGCTAAAAGATATGACGAGATTGAGGGGCCAAAACCAGGTGGAAATGGCTGGGCCCCCCCACTAAAGGTCCTTGCTTCACTTTGGCTTAACTTGTGCGCCGGCCCGTTTTCCGCCTTATGTACCTTTTTATAAAAGCTGTAAAGTTATCTCACGGTTCTGTGACCTCTGACCCTCTGTGTCTATGGCTGTGGAATCCCGAGGGCCTTTGCAGACCAAAATGTAATATTGAGGGCCAATGATCGAGCCTGTTGTAAGGGCTGGGGGTGTGGCAATTGTTGGGTCTTTTGGTTTCCTGTGCGGCAACAAGAATTGAAATTTTCGAAATGACCAGAGCTAAGTGTATCCAAAGCAGCATGCATAGAAAAATTGATCCCACTCAAAACAAAATGTGGGCATATTGTGAAAGGTGCAGACACGGCAGTGCTCAACTCTCCTCTTTTCTATTTTTCAGATAAGCCTGGAACCCACTTCCCTCAGCTGCAGCCCACCTTGCAGGATGGTGAGTACTCCACTCTTACATCTCCGATTGTCTATTCAGCATGGCACGGGGGCCGTGGCAGAGAGTTTGTTTCTCCTTTGAGAAGATTGAAAGCCCTGGATCACCAGGTTACATGATGGCAAAGAGTAGGAAAGCAGAGCCTTCAGCTCTGTCTGCTTACAGCCTGGCAAATTTGCATAGAGCGAGGGCGTGGCTATCTGGGAAGGGTTACCTGTGTGTATATGCATTGTGGGCTGTCGAGTTGTTGTCACGTAATTTGGGGGAGTCCAGGTTTCATGTTTGTACAGTTGTATTCAGGGACTGTTCAATGTTTGTCTATTTTGTCCCCACATAAAGATTATTGGATCCTCTGCTTTTGGCAACTCGACCCTTTGGGAATTTACAGTATTTTTGTAACCTTCAGTGCTGAGGACGAGCATGCTCATTCGTTTTTGCATAGACGTGCATTATAGCCCAGCAGTTATGGCTCACACAGAGCTGGGGCCCGGCTCCGGCAGTCTCCAAAAAGTGGGGCTGAGCCGGGGTCCTGCTGGGGCTCCCCGGTCCCACATCAACATTGGTGGGACACATTATCCCACTGCAGCCGCAACAGGAGATGTGGCTGACATTTTTGAGTCAGGCAAGCTGACAGAAGTCAGCTTACATGCATTTATATATTTGTTTGCGTACCTTACTAGGGTTTGTGTACTTGTTTAGGTCACGCCCCAAATGAGGCCCCACCTTGATTTCTTACCCCACTTAAAGCCCATCTATACATGCACACTTCTAGATGCACTTGCCAGCACAACTGAATGCAGTACTCTTACAAATATACACTAGCAGTGCACTTAAACTGGCGGACTACTAGCGCATGCGCTGTTGAATGGATGAGCCCTGTGTACATTTGGTTGGGGGCTGGCCGGTTTTGGGCTCGCCCGCATGCATACAGATGTGCCACCCTCTGTTTCATCTTAACCTTCTTTTGAGCCCTGTCCGGAGGCGGGCTCACGCACGCGCCTGAAGAACCCACGGGATGATTTTCGAGTGATGCGTGGGGTGTACTCCTGGCGTGTCCTGGCTTCTCTCGTTGTTCACGCTGCTGTGACCAGCTCCGGCCCAATGCACGATTCGAAAGGCTGCACTAATTGGGATGGCCCCTGGAGAGGCAGCAGGTGTTTGCTGTGTTGCGGGCCCCCCCTCTGTCTGGAGCAGTTTCTTGTCGCCCCCGGACCCCTATCGTGTCTGGCTTCTTCAGGGGTAATGGACCCGGCTGAGGAGGTTGATGCAGGCGGGGTTGGGGGAGGGGCGGGGGTGAAGTTGTCTTTGCCTAGTTTTGGTGTGGGTCTACATTGTGAATCACTCAACGCTCAACCATTACCAGATTAAAGGCTGCAGCTGTGAGCCTCGCTAGGCCCCCTCCTCTCTGGTGGTCTGATAGTGGTGTTTTCTGGAAAGATGGAGCAGTTGTCAGAGGGGGCAGGCCTTCTGCCCCACACCCCTTTTTTAGAACAGAATCTGTCTATGGTGAGCCGAGGTGGGTGATGGGTAACCCATCCCATTCTTAGCTCAATTGGCTCTAATTCCAGCTTTAAGTTCAGATCACACACATTGAACAGGGACACGCCCCTGTATCCTCCCTGGAGCTAACATCTAGTGACTGGACAAGATGCCTTCTTGTGTGTGAGTCGGTCGGATGTCGGGGTCTTTGGGTGTAGGAGTCAGTACAGCAGTCTGTGTTGCCTTGTGATGACGGCCCTTCCTGGGGTCAGCCCTGACTACATTACACTCGCTGCTAAAAATGTAAGTCAATAAAGTGATCTTTCATAGAGCAAAGTTTGCCATTTTGGTGGTTCCTTGTCACATACTGTGAATGAGTGAAGTGTTAAGACTCAACTATCAAAACCCAGAGGCTGAAGTAAACATTGCAATGAAGCTGACGTGGGACAGACCCCCCCCCCCCTGTAGGTGGGCTAGTCTCACCTTTGAAAATGGGGGGGGTTGTTTCAGCTTATATTTTAGGATGAAGGAACCTGATCACTAATGTGAAACAAAAAAAAAGGGCAGTGAATTAGTTCTACTCCCTGTCCGGCCGGCTTTTATTACATCAGTGGTTGAATTCTTGTAAGTGCAACCTTGCTCACTCCCACACCTGATCTTTGGCACTTCGGTGTAGTTTCACCCATTCCCTGCACTGTCTAGTGTCTAGCCCATTCTCCACATGACTGACCTCCTGCCCTTCCTTGCTCTCCTTCATTCTCAAGATCACTGCCTTCTCACACATTAGTGGAGATTCGCCCATTTCCCTCATCAGCTGGTCCATCTCAGGCCCACAGTTTCCTCACACATCAGTGTTTTGTCTCAGTCCGTCACTACATTCCTTGCCTTTCTGTCTAAAGTGAATTCTGATTCCTACTTCATGCCGGTTACTAGGATTTCTTGTCACCTGGTCTGCCTCCAGCTGTTGGACCATCTGCCTTTAGTTGCTCACCTGGTCATTCATTGGCCATACTCTTTTTCCAGTTTGGCCCTTGTCCCCTTTTTCGAGTTTGGCCCTTGTCCCCTTTTTCGAATTTGGCCCTTGTCCCCTTTTTCAAGTTTGGCCCTCGTCCCCTTTTTTCTTGTATGGCCCCCAATCCCATTTTCCTCCTTGGCACCCACTCCCTTTTTTCCTGCCTTCTCTGTGCTCCCCTTTTTCCTGCATGGCCCTGTGCTCCCCTTTTTTCTGATTGGCCTTCCGCTCCCTTTTTTCCTGCTCTATTTCTCCCACTCCTCTCCCCCATTTCCCACCACTCCCTTTTTTCCTGTTCGGCCTCACACGCTCCCCTTTTTTCCTGCTCGGCCCTGCACTGCCATTTTTTTTTCTGCTCAGCCCTGTGCACTCCCCCTTTTCCTGCTCAGCTCTGTGCTCCTCTTTTTTCCTGCTTGGCCTTGCACTCCCTTTTTTCCTGCTTGACCACTGCTCCCTTTTTTCCTGCTCAATCACCACACTCCCATTTTTTTCCTGCTCGGCCCTGCTCACTCCCATTTTTCCTGCTCGACCCTCCACACTGCCCCTTTTCCTGCTTGGCCTTGTGCTCCCTTTTTTCCTGCTTGACCTCTGCTCCCTTTTTTCCTACTCGATTTCTCCCACTCATCTCCCCCATTTCCCGTCACTCCCTTTTGTCCTGCTTGGCCCTGCGCACTCCCCTTTGTCCTGCTTGGCCCTGCGCGCTCCCCTTTTTCCTGCTTGGCCTTGCGCGCTCCCCTTTTTCCTGCTTGGCCCTGCGCGCTCCCCTTTTTCCTACTCGGGCCCTGCGCACTCCCCTTTTACCTGCTCAGGCCCTGCGCACTCCCCTTTTTCCTGCTCGGGCCATGCGCACTCCCCTTTTTCCTGCTCGGGCCCTGCGCACTCCCCTTTTTCCTGCTCGGGCCCTGCGCACTCCCCTTTTTCCTGCTCGGGCCCTGCGCACTCCCCTTTTTCCTGCTCGGGCCCTGCGCACTCCCCTTTTTCCTGCTCGGGCCCTGCGCACTCCCCTTTTTCTTGCTCAGGCCCTGCGCACTCCCCTTTTTCCTGCTCAGGCCCTGCGCACTCCCCTTTTTCCTGCTCAGGCCCTGCGCACTTTTTTTCTTGCCTGCTCAGTCCCTTTTTTTCCTGCTTGCTCAGTCCCTTTTTCTCCTGCTCAGTCCCTTTTTTCCTGCTCTTCCCCCACTCTCTTTCCAGCTCTTCCCCCACTTTTTCCTGCTCTTCCCCCACTTTTTTTCCTGCTCCTTCCCTCTTCCCCCACTCTTTTTTCCTGCTCCTTCCCTCTTCCCCCACTTTTTCCTGCTCTTCCCCCACTCTTTTTCCTGCTCTTCCCCCACTCTTTTTCCTGCTCTTCCCCCACTCTTTTTCCTGCTCTTAACCCACTCCCTTTTTCTCTGCTCTTCCCCCACTCCCTTTTTTTCTGCTCTTCCCCCACTCCCTTTTTTTCTGCTCTTCCCCCACTCCCTTTTTTTCTGCTCTTCCCCTACTCCCCTTGTTGCTTGTCACCCCGTCCTGTTTCTGTGACTGATGCACTAGGGGCTCAGCGGTTAACTGAAAATTGGCTAACTTGTCTCATCTGCGCTAAGAACCGGGTTAAACATGCAATCCTCCAGCTGCTCGTAAAGATGAGGTTAACGATTGAAAGAACGAGGAGCCAGAAGCAAACGCGCTAGCAAATTAATTACCTTCGGCCTTCGATTTCTTATTTACGCAGTCGCGCGCTTAGGGCCGGTCCGTACATAGGCGTATTGATCTCTGTACTTATTGTGCACAGCACAGCCCCTCCCTCCCCTGGCTCTGTCGTGCCACTCTCACTGCCAGAGTTCAGTATTCAGGGAGCACCACGCCATGGGCAGAAGCGTTCAGGAGGTCTTGCGACCCTGCACCTCCCAGGTGCGGTGGCGCCCCCTCCTCAGAGGTCTGTACGCGGCTCCAGGCCCCAGTATAATGTTGGATGTAGTCAAATCTTTTGTAGAAACAGGAATGTCACTATCCGCAGAATTTTATTTATTTATTTATTTATTTATTTATTTATTTATTTATTTATGGATAAATGAATGCATTTCATTTATATAGTTTGCAACTTGGGCTCCACACAATAATATGCGCTCCCCTACATAGAGATATATCACCCGATCAGACCATTACTGCGAATCAGAAAACACATTTTTTTAAATCACATTTTATTGAATAAATAATGTGGCCGGGGGTTATGGTATCATTTAAGGTGAGGGGATGTTGTGGGGATGCAGGGGGTCTCCCCCGCATTTATTTTAGATAAAAATGTGCAAATAATTCGAGGTTTTTGGATTCGCAGTGAAAACGTTGATGTATTGACCTAGATCCCATAGAGCTGCGGCCGGAGGTGGAACTCTAATGCGGTGAGAAATAGAATGGGTTGCTACTGGTTCTCTGTACGAAGCGCAGCGCCTGGGTGTTGGAAATATGTCAAGATTTGTGTTTCATAAAACATGCACCTGGACCCCAGCTGGTTACCGGATGGCCTCCAAGTTATGCCCTGGCAGTGCTCCAAGTCACGTGCTACGGTGCTGGGTAAGTTTGTGTGTGTGTGGGGGGGGTTATAGTCTCCTGGTTGTGGCGATCCAATTCAGGTACAGCACAGGGGTCTGTATTGGGTGTGGCAGAGACCTCTAGTAGGGTGACACAGGAGCACCAGATCTTACTCTGCGGTAGCCCTTAGGCCTGGCACTTCAGGGGGTCTCCTGTGCCACACTGTGCGACACCCACTTCTGGCATTACTGGGGCTCTGAAGTCTGGCACCAGGGTCGCCAGTCCAGCACCTCAGGTGCTCCACGTTTAGTCTAACAGTGGATTGGACACAGGAAGCTGATTGGCCCTGGACCAGCACCTGGGTGGCCTCAACTCTATGGCAGGGTCGGCTTACAGGAAGCAGTTTGGATGGGAGCCCTATGTGGGAGTCTACCTGTCCTTTTAGAGCTTTGATCTGGTATTGTTTATTTATAAAGCACCTATACACAGAAGTGTTTCAAAGCGCTCAAGGAGGGTGGGAACAGAACATGGGTGGGGGGGACAGTCCCTCAGCGCCCTTGAAATTCTGAGACGATAATAGTCTGCACAGGCAGAGTAAGTGCATAAAATACATTTAACAGTTCAGACACAGTAAATAGGCCTGACAGCGGTTCTGCAGTTTTACCAGAGCAATTAAGAAGACAACGGAGAACAGATAGGCGATCTTCAGGCACGGTGCATTTGGATTGTGCAAGTGCATAGACTGTCACAGGGAGCGGGCGGTCCAAGTGCACCAATTTGGTGGAGACTGGGATAAGTGCAGAGAGAGCCACTCTCTTGGGTTATTTATAAGTGCAGTGAAGGTGAGTGGGTGTAGGGCCCTGACGCAAGTGCGAGAGAAGACTGGCGTGGATGCCCCGGGAATGGTGAGATTTTGAGGTGCATCAGGCGGCCAGTCAGCATGCTGTAAGGAAGAGGGCGAGATGGAGATAGCAGAGTGCTAGGTTAGCAGGGAAAGGGAGAGAGAAGGAAGAGGAGAAGAGGATGGTCTAGAGGAGTTTACGGAACTTGGTTGAGCTGCCGCATGCTTGTGTCCTCCCTGATCTCTTCTTTGTTGTGACTGTGGTATCCTAGTGTATTCTTGTGAGTCATGTTTTGCTACGAACTACAAACCCTTACTGCCCAAAACTGCCATAATGTAATCTAGGAACTGAGGTGTCCGCGTGCAATCAGAAATGCGTTTAGGGCGCGGGGCACCCAGAAATAGTGTAGGTAGAGCTGTTCATGTCGATGGATAGAAGCCAAGGAAATGCATTGATTGCTTGATGGGAGCAGACTATAGGGATGGAGCCGGAATTAGCATCTAGTGTATCCATGTTTTTTGTATTGTAGAAGTGCTTCCTGGATTGCCGCTGTGCCCTTGCCTCAATGAAGGCAGACCTGTCACTTTTGTGTTGAGGCATCTTAGCCAGTTCTGTAGCATTTCTAGCAAGCAACGTGGCATGGGGGATGGGAGAAAGGATGATGGCACGTCTGGGGCATCATGTACTGGTGTCTGTGATGAATGCAAGAGGACGATGCGTGGCTTGTGGTCGTAGTTAGATGTTGACAATAATTTGGGTTAGAGGCAAGCCATGTCATGCTACTGATCAGAGCAGGGGTCCGCAACCTTTTTGGCTCTCCAGATGTTTGGGACTGCAACTCCCATGGTGCCTCACTATTGACTATGCTGGATAGGGCTGATGGGAAGTGTAGCCCCAGACATCTTGAGAGCCAATGATTGCAGATCCTAATATTAGAGTATAGGAGTTTGCTGTGGAAGTACCCATAGAAAGCAGTGGAGAATAGAGTTGGACCTGTTGTGGCTATGTCGTCCGTTCCCACCATGTCAAATTATTGAGGAGATTGTTGTTGTAGTGTACCTTACAGGGCTGCATTTAATGAAGTTAAAGGAGAGTGTTTCAATCAGAAGAACTGCGCGTAAGCAATGAACGCAATGAGGGGCGCAATCCTTAAACACGATGCTTTACAATGGTAGCGATTCATCAGCACAATATGATCGAGGAGGAAGGTCCAAGTGAGAACATGGACCAGAGTCATCACAGATTGATGCAACACTGTATACATTTCCTATACTTAATTTCCATCCAGTGCCATGGTTGGCAAGGATGGTGATTGGGGGAAGGGAGGATATGATGTGATAGGTTATTTATAACACGCTTAATACCTAGAGGTTTCTAAGCGCGGACCCGGGGATCGAACCTGTGTTGCTCTGTGCCGTCTTGCTTCCCAGGCGAACACGTTGCCGCTGAGCTATCCTCCGGAGATGCCATTGTAGGCTTCAGGTGGCCTCTCTGCAGATTGCAAGTGCTTTTTGAGAGCTTGGAGCCTGTTAAGTAGCTATGTTCTTAGTTATAGAGCTGAGGCATTCCCTGGACAGGGAGCAATAATTGGGAATGAGTAGAAGCCAGAGACAGCTCAGTATGAAAGTGGATGGATGGATGGATGGATGGATGGATGGATGGATGGATGGATGGATGGGGGCTTGGAAATTGAGTGTAAGGTGGGGGTGGGGGAGAGTAAAGGAACACAGTTACTAAGGTAGCAGAGGTGGAGCAAATGAATATAGGCAAATGCAAGGAGGATGAGTATGAAGAGGAATCGGTTTTGCCCGGAGAGACATCATCAAAAAGACTCGAGCTGCATGGTTCAATCTGGATTTTAGAATTATAGCCAGTCTGATAGCACAGCGAGTGGAGCGCTCGCTTTGACATCTGTGCACAGCCTGCTGGCGCAGGTTCGAATACCAGCAGGGCCAAACTCAGCCTTTCATCCTTCTGAGGTCGATAAATGAGCACCACACACCGTGGGTAATAATAAGCAGCGCTCGGATACCAGAGGGTTCGTAGCACTTATATAAATGCTAAATTAGTATTACTATCAGCATGGCCAGTGAACTCATTTTAGATATTGGCTTCTTAAGAGCTTAGGACTAGTCTCTTTATTGGTTCCCTGCCTAACCCCAGATAAGCGGCGCACCAGCACACGCTGTGGCACGTCGCCTCATGAGGGTTAGTTAGTGGAGGTTGGCGGGTAAGACTAGCCAAGCCTCTAGCTTGTAAACTTATGCGCAAGGTTGATGTACCTGGACTTTGTCGGCTTTTGACATATTGGGCATTTGGTCCAGGTTACGTGGCCCTATTTGCTCCCATGATGTGTGTCGAGCAGCATGGTACCAGCTTGCGCTCCTCCACAAAGTCGAGGCTTTCATCTCGGCCCTCGAAATTCAGAATGGATCTAGTGCTCTCCCACCTGGACAGTGGCATGGGTCCTCTCTTGACCATGGCCAAGCAATGGGGTGCTAAAAGATGTTGATCAGAGCCCCACAGGACGCGGCTCCGCTCCCAGTGGCCCCCGACATGGTGTGCCACCCCTCTCCAGTCCGCTTCGCACACCTTCCCTTGCATGTGTGCACCCACTCCGCCCCTGCACACCGCCGTCATCCCTCTGCGCTCGCTCACCTCTGTGTACCCCATATTCCCACTCAAATGCGCTGTCATTTCATACAATGAGTTTGAAGTTTCAAATCTTGTCAGCGCCGAAGAAACGCACTGACAAATCTTTGTCGTCGTCGTCCTCCCTCCTGCCACCGCCTCTCCTCGAATTAATTCTTCACACTGAAAAAAACCCAGAGACTATGAGCGGGAGTGTGTCAGAAACAGACAGGCTGACAATCCGACACGAGCGCCTCATTAATTAGGAATAATGCAGTTTTTATAAATAAACAAGGTAGCTGCCGTGAAAGTTCTGAAGCAAAAAAATGATTTATGGAATAGTAGAAAGCGCCCCCCACCCCCGCTTCTTTCCAGTACCCTCTCCCCTTCCCCACGCCTCTCTGCCTTTCCTGCTGTCAGACGCATGCACGCTAATAACGCTGCCTTCACAGTACCGAGCTGAGCAAGTAGCCCTCAGAGGGGCCCGCAGACGGGGAGGGGGGGGGCGGTGGGGATTGCATATGCCATTACATAGCCGTGTCTTTCCCCATGTCAGCATTGCTACACGTGTTATCCCCCTCCTTCACTACCAGTTTATGCCCCCCACTTTTAGGCCCCTTCCATGCCTTTGTCTTCTCTCCTTCCCTTTTCTTCCTGTCTGCTGACGGTTCTTAGGTTGAGCTGTTTTTTGATGATTTTTATTCCAGTCAAAGCCCCCAAAACTGCACCTGGGAACTGGGAAGTCCGCGTTTTGCAGATTGCGCTGTGTTTCCAGTAGGAGTTCTGGAACATTCTGTGGGATTGCTAGTGTTTACCAGAGCTCCTCCCACTTGCCTTAGCCAGATTCGAACTCTTGAAAATGAAGGATCTGCTTTCCTACTGTGTTTTTTGGGACGTGAAAAAACAGATGGCAGGAGAATTCTGTCATAGTTTTATATTGAACTATTGACTTTGGTCTTTTGTCCGTTGTTTAATCCCTTTACTCCCAATGTTTGGGATGTGGTAGTCTTTTGACTCCTAAAAGAATGGAATGACTTCCAATTGATGCATGACATTTTATGACTTCCTCGAAGCTAAAGCTCTGATCTTCATTATTTCTTCCTCGCATGTCTTCTCCTGGGATGAGGGGCTTTCCATCAAGTGACCACAAAATGCATAATAAGGCACTTGACTGTATTACGTGAAAACATGCAGCAGGTCACCCACTTTCACACAGGGCCCCAGTCACGTTTGGTCCAAGTCTGACGAGTATAAATCTGCTTACATACAGATAGCCAAGGTGCATGAACCCACTATTGCCCTCGAAAAAGAAAAATCATTATAATCCGTTTATCATCGGGGCTGCCTCCAGCTCTAAAGGGCTGTTCAGAGTACTGAGAACCCTTGCCCAGTACCATCACCTGTCACAAAAGGTGCAAATTGTTGTACCACCATCCAAAAAACTATGTTGAATAAACTGTCGCACATCCAAGCGAACGTTGGAAGTCCTAATGTCCTGAATGAACTGGAATCTAGTGCCCTGCTAGTCTCTGACTCAGAAAGGACTTATCCTGAATGTAACTTTCATCTGATTTCAGAGCCAGATCTGACTGACATCCTTCAAATGAGACATCTGGCCCGCACTTGTTATAAAATGTTGTGCCCCACTTTTGGTCCCCCTCCTCACAAAATTTGTGAATGCCTCTTTTAGGGGAAATTGGGTCACATGTGATATCAAGCAGGCTTGGATCTCCCCTTTGTTAAAAAAAAAAAACCTCATCTTGATGCCAGCTTGCTGGTCAATTATCGACCTATCACTAACGTTCCCTATTTGCTTACGATCTTGGACAAGGTAGCGCACCTGCTGATTGAGGCTTTCCTTCCGTACACAACATCAATGGCCACTAACAATGTGGTTTCAGACGTGCACATAGCACCGAGTACACGCTGCTCGAATTAAAAATACTGCAGTCTATGGAAAGGGGGCCAGACGACCCTTCTTGTACTGCTGGATCTCTCCTCTGCATTTGATCTTGTGGATCACACTCTGCTCACAGAAAGACTATGCACGTCTGTGCATTTCTCTACTGCACCAGCTGATTGGTTAAAATCTTTTTTGACACAATGCAGAGCTAGGGTTTTCTTCAATGCTGCACGCGCAGAGGAATTTTGGGTCACCTGTGGGGTTCCCCAAGGCTCGTGCTTGTCACCTACTCTTTTTATAATTTTTACACTTCCACTGTGCGAACATCTGGATAGGGTTGGCATTATATTTGCCAACTACGCAGATGACGGCTATTGTTCCAGCCTACTGCTCGACATCTCGAAACGCGACCTCGGCCGCCTGCAGGTCGTGCAAAATTACACTGTATGCATTGTTGAGGGCCTCCACAGACCAGACCATGTGTCTACAGCTAGGAGTATCTCCATTTTCTTCTTCTTGACTCCTCTTGTTCATGTTTTTTGTCTGTCTTGTTTTAGCGCCTCTATGTCCCCGGGCTTGCGTTCATGCGCTTTATAAATAAATTAAACAAACTCATCCAAAAAGGGGTGACGGAGATTAAAGATGGTGGTCTGAGATTGTGTGACCTCTTTTCCCTAGAGCAGGGGGTATACAACCTTTGGCTCTGCAGATGTTTTGGACTACAACTCCCATCAGCACCTGGTAAACAGAAAATCGTGAGAAATGAGGAGATAAAATGAGAGACCACTAACGCCAAATGGGTCATGAGACTCCCCACCATTCTTCTGAAGGCATGCGAGGGGAAGGGGACGAGGCATGAGGGAGGGGGTGACGTGGTGGAGACCTGAGAGACAACACTTAAGTGGTGGCTGCTGAGACCTGGAGGATCGATGGCTCCAGGAGTAGTGTTAGCGAGAAACACTGTACCTGGTTTTGGGTTGACCCCCAGGTGTAGCAATGAACTGGAGAAGCGTAGATTCTGTTTTTGGTTCCGAGTCCTGGAGGCAGCAAAGAGGCCGTGAGAGCGGAGAGCCTCTAGATCAGGGGTGCACAGCTTGTTTCGCTGGAGGGCGAATGTACCCCACAAGTCCCACACTACCCATTGCAATGAGCGGATGGCAGGGCATCGGTGCGCCACTAGAGAGAAAAAAGAAAACACTGGTTTTAATGTGTACTTTTTAATTACTTTTCTAGTGTAGTGCATGATATATAGCCTTTTAATGGCATTACCATCCTGATGTATGTGGATTATGGGGCTGAAAGGATGTTTAAAATAGAAGTAAAACTGCACTATTATGATGCAAAGTCAAAAACGGGACCACAGAGGCTTCACGCGCCTGACGGGACAGATTGAGTGACTGAGTGACTTTAGGCCACGCAACACGTCATCGTTAAATTCATGTGACTTGGAGGTCCATATATAATGTCCGGAAGGGCCGCATGTTGGGCACCACTGCGCTGGGTCCCCTGGAGGTAGAGGCCTGTGGACCCCACTGCCCCTAGGGGGCTGAGGAGGCTGGCGATGCCACCAGAAGATGTGAGGGGGGTACTACGCCGCAGGAGGCACGTGGTACACCGCGAGACCCCAGAAAGCAGTAGGCCGAGTGAAAAGGGGACCTTGGATGCTTGGGCCTAAGGCTGCATGATGGGAAATGTAGTTAAAATACCAGAGTGTCCACACGAAGCTGTGAGAGAAGGAAAGCCCGGACCCGATTCCAGAGAAATGTAACCAACCACTACCATACCAGGGCTCCATAAAAACCGCACACAACAACATTGTGATGCGTTTGTGAGCTTCCTTCACTGGTTCAACCCACCCAGTTTATGCCCCCCTACCATGGCATGGTGCTTGTTCCTTAGTTGCTTTTTTTTTAGCACACAAGCATTTATTTGTATTGGCAAGGTAGTCACAAAGCAGACACCATGGATTAAAAACTGCAACATTTTAAATGTTAACGCAATTTCTCTTTTCCGATCCATGTCCTCTTTGTGTTACTCACCACGTCCTTATTGTGTACGTCTTTCCAGCTCCCAACTGGGCGCCTACTTTCCCCGGCGTTCTCCTAATCCTGCTTCTTCCTCGCCCACTAGACCCCTTAGCTCTGCAGCCCTCTTTCTCTACTCTCTCCTCCCAGTGTTTCCCCTTCTCTCATGCTACCTCCCCGTCCCCCCTCTTTATCCTGTCTCCCCATCTCTCATACTCCCCTCTCCTCACTCTTTCTGAACACAAAATACTCGGCAGTCTTTCCCCTCTTGCCCTTACGCTTCGTTTCCACTTGCCATCGGAGCCGAGGCTAGACCCCGGGGGATTGTCTGAATTCTTGGGGACTGGCTGGGGGTGTATTATCTTCCCTCCCTCGGAGGTGGACGGGGGGTGGGGGTGCATCATATCCCTTTACCCGACAGAGACAGCGTGTGCCTGGCATTCAGTCTGAGGCTTCCATCAAGGCTTCATTGCGGGGCCGCTGCATCAGTGGGGGGCTGGGGGGGGGGAGCATTTCAGGGGATGGGGTCGTTGGCTGTGGGGAGTTGTGTAGGTGTAGGCACGGTGCTGTCTGGGGGCGCCACTCAGATCGGCTCGTTTCTTGAAAGCTCACACTCCATAATTACAGGTAAGGCCTGTGCACGGGACTCGGAGGACGCGCTCAGCTGTCAGGCAGGTGGGCGCCTCCGAGGCCTCCCTGGCAACGGGAGCGCCCCTAATGAGCACCCTCCCCCACAACGGCAACAACACCAGCCCAAAACAACGGAGAGGCGTTTTTTTTTAGTTTTTTTTACCACCCATTAGGCTCATTTAAATGGGACTGGAGGGGAGTTGCCAGGCACTGGACAAGCTTCTTGGGGGTGCAGCAGAGGCGTGCCCTGGGGACCATCTCTCTGTTTCTCTTCTCCCTGGGTCTCTCCTGTTTTCCTCCTCTTTTCCTCCTCTTTCTCTTCGCCTAATGTCTTGTTACCCCCCACGCCCCTTTTTTGGCCCCTTGCCTTTCTCTCCTTCTCTGGGTTCCCCCGCTCTGCGTCCTCTTTCTCGCTCCCGGTATTTCTCATATCCGATCTTTCACTCCTTCCCATTCTACCAGACCTTCCCGCCCTCCTTTCCTGTATTTTTGATTCTTGTACCCCATCTTTAGTTTTCTAGTTGGTTGTCATTCCCCACCTACCCCCCCGGCCTTTTTCCTGCTTCATCCTTCCCTTCCCCACCCTTTTTTGTTGGCATTTCCTTTCTCTCTCTCCCCCCCCCCCCCCCCATGTCACATTCTTTCTTTCATGTACTCCCACTTTCTTCCTTTTTGTCATTTTCTGCCAGTGTATCTTCACTTTCCTCTAGAGTCTGCACTAATTTCCCCAGAGATGAAGGTCTAGTGAGCCTCAGAAGGGCGCCTTCTCGACTGTGGCACCAAGCCTAGTGTACCTCAGAATTCCTTTCCCTCACTGGCACCAGGTCTAGAATGCCATCTCTCAGACTGTGGCACCAGGTCTAGTGTTTCACGCATATAACGACAGGTCTGTGGTTCTATTTCGTTCTTATTTCAGTTACCCTGTGTGTAACTTGAAGCTACTTCCCCTCCAACCATTCAATCTAGTCCCTCGTGTGGTGACTCGCCCTAGATTGTGCTGGTGTGCCGCTTATCTAGGGTTAGGGGATAGATAAGAAGAGGCTTGCCCTAAATCCCACACAGAAAATGCGAACATACCGCGATCCAGCAGAGATTCCGGACTTGCCTATTACTAAGCAAGGTCTATGTCTGGGAACTCAGAACCCCAACAATCGGAAGAGGCACTCCCTTATATCTAGCATGGCTGAAACTGCAACTAGGGTGCAGTGACCAGCCGGAGCTGAGCCTCTTCTCTCTCTCTTTTTGTGTCGGCACCCGCAGGGGTGCTGAGGCCCTGAAGAAAGTGGTATAATCACTAAACCAGTGATAAGCCTGTTAGACCACCTGCAAGTAAGGGACAACAAGTGGAACAGTACCACTTGCTAGAGAAAGCACTTCAGAAGTACCACCCTGCACAGCTTCATGTGTGGAATTTCGAAGCAGGGTTCCTAAACTCTTAAAGCTTTTCGATTTTAATTTTTGATAGGTCAATTCATGGAAAATAAATAAAGAAAAGCATTTCACCTGTACGGTCTTTAGCAGACTCCGTGGTTCATTTTTGTAAGGCCCACAGATTGTGTTTGTGACAGAAATCTGATGAAACAGTTAATTGCCTGAAGGATTTAGGGCAAGCCTCTTAGGGCTATCCCCTAACCCTAAATAAGTGGCCCACCAGCGCAATCTAGGGCCAGACACCACACGAGGGACTAGATCGAATGGTTGGAGGGCAAGTAGCTTCAAGTTGCACGTAGGGTAACTCAAATAAGATAAAGAAATGGAACCACAGACCTGTCGTTATGTGTGTGGAAAAAGTTTGGGTATACCGCCAGGTACAAGACCCACCAATAGTCCCCTAATGTGTTTTTTGGACCAGGTCTAGTGTGCCTCAGGAAGCCACCCCTCACCCCCTAACTGTGGTACCAGGCATAGTGCGTCTGACAAGGCCATATCCTTGGCTGTAGCACCAGTACTAGCGTTCCCCAGAATGTCCTCTCCCTAAATAAGGCACCAAGCTTAGGCTTAGTATGCCCCACAAAGCCTCCTCAATGACTGTGGTACCAGGCATGTTGTGCCCGACAAGACCACCGCCCTGACTCTGGTGTTAGGCATGGCGTGCCCAGCAAGGCCCGCTCCCCAACTGTGGTACCCGGCCTAGTGTGCCTGAGAAGGAAACCTCCCACAGTGTGGTACTGGGCCTAGTGTGCCTGTGACGGAAGCCTTCCTGAGTGTGGTACCAGGCCTAATGTGCCTGAGAAGGAACTCTCCCTGAGTGTGTTTACAGGCCCAGTGTGCCCGAGAAGGACTTCGACCTCCAACTAGCCAGAACATCATCTGTGGGAGTTATCGGCTTGTGCCTGCTGGACAGAATCCCACACAGTCACTGATACGAGACCCCTCCAGATTTGGCCTGCCTCGGATTGTTTGGCTCTTGAGTCTATACCTTACCGTGCTATTCAAGTGGTACGCAGTGGATCCCTCCATCACCGCTCAGCAACTATCTGCTGCTGATTAAAAAGAGTGAGTAATTCCAGTGCATATGGAAGAGAAGAACAAGCTGCACATTGTGTTGCTAGCACGAGCGTACTATCGACTACTCGGTGATCCTGGCGCCGGTCACGCCTTCGATCTGGGACAGTGAACTTGCATGTGTAGTCAGAGGCGTAGACAGGGTAGGGCCTGAGTGGGCAGGGCCCACCCAAAATCTGTATGTGCCCACTCAACAACGCTGTGTGGGTATTTACAGTTGTTAATGTCAATGCAGAGGGCCCAACTACATTGTATGCAGGCCCCACTTGTTGGACACTCCTGGCTACGCCTCCGTGTGTAGTGCACACCCCCCCTTTATCCACCACAGACCTTCACACCATGCTCATTCTTGCCCTAAAGCTGGAGTTCCTGCCAGGTACAAACATATCTTCCTTCCCTGGGTACTGGAAGCATGCAGAAGGCAGAGAAATCGTGCTTTGAGAATACATACTTTACCAGCATTCTTCCAGCCCGAGCGCCATGTGTTATGCTGCCAGAGCAGACAGGGTCTGACCCTGGGCTGCCTCAGTGGCCACGATTTTGGGGGCAAAACACAGGTGCTTAAAGGCCACAAATGTGTGTATACATTGTTTCCATTCATACGGTCTAACTATGTCCGAGTCCTTCAGGTCTAACAGCACCGAAGGAGGGAGCGTTTCTGCCTCATTGAATGCAGTTTAACCAACACTTAAACACTTTGTACAGGAAGCAGTGGGAGCTACCAATCCTGTCTAGCTGCTACGGAGGGATTGCTTTTGGAAACCTCTCGCTGCTTCCAGAAGCAATTATCCCTCACCTGTGTTTTGATGGTACTGGGGCGTTTGTGTTCTCAGAGTGGTGGCTTTGTAAGCAGTCATTAAGGCGGGTAAATTGTTGCTTCTGTATTTAACATAGAACCTCCTCAGTCCGCAGCCTGGATTGCTACCCTCATAATGAGTGTGTTTACTGTCTCAAGGCCCTAGTTGTTATCTTTATCCGTACTTGTCTGTCCCAACTGTGTCCGGTCCACGCTCTGGGATCGAAATAATCAAAAGCTATTTTGCCCCCTCTTGTATCCTAGCAGACCCTGCTTAGCTTGACACCATCAGCCACCCTGAGCTTATTTTGAATCCCGGCCCAACCATACCTGTGTGACATTAAGACTGTATAAGGTACAGTGGTCTTGTATTTTTTAATTGTATTGTTTAAATAGCGGACCTAGCTGGTAAGCAGTAGAGCGCGGTACAGAGTGCGGGTAGCCAGCATTTGGACTGGCATCTTTTAACAGTAGCCATTACTGTGAGTTGAGGAATTTGTGTTATGTGCATCCATTGGAATTAGTCCTTGATTCAGTGTTGTTGAAAAAGCCATGTTTTGAGAGATTTGCGAAAAATTGGGAGTATTGTGGGGGTGTTCCGAGCCAACAACGGTGTTGTAATGCATGTACAGCGTCCCAGCCAGGCCAAGGTTTAGGCTGAGAAGAACCTATCAGTCAGAGCCACAGTTTCAGCAGGTTGTTTTGCGCGGCAGAAGGCACACGTATCGCTTCTATTTCGTTTTAACAACTAATTGATAAATGGTAAAGCAACACGGAATGGGCAACACATTATTTTTGCAGTTAGGCAGATTCTAGATGGGGCAGTGTGTTATAGGCCCTGTGTTTAATAATGGTACACAAGATTGTTTTGAGTGAAGTGCGGAAAGAGAGCTGAAGTAAGTGGAGAGAGAATATGGAGTCAGAAAGCTATTGTGGTAAATGCGAGGTCGACATGGCAAGAGTGCCGCCATGTTGGATTTCAAGGGCTAGCACACAATGAACATAGGGAAGGCCCTGTCGCGGAGCTGTGGCTCTGTTTAGCTCATTCCCAAGACAAATCCCCTTTCCATTCCCCAAGAGAGAAGCTGAGGTCAGAGGCCCCAGAGTAGCGCAAATAAACGTGAATTGTATCCAGCTGAGAGTTTATAAGCCTTGGGAATGGAATGTTCGCTGTGTGGAGGGTGGGTAGGAGTGTCCTCTTTCAAGGACACATTCCTGAGAACAGGACACGAGGTTTGGTGGTGCCAACAGGCCAGGCGAAGATTTAGAGCACTACTGCCCTCACCCAAGGAGCAGTCATCCCATTTGAATTACAAGTAGACACATAACCAAAGCAAATTCAGCTTAGCGTGGTACCCGGGTCACGTCATTACTGGGCAACTGGAGTCCGAAGGAGATAAGGGGAGAGCTGTATCTGGAAGGCACAGTGATTTGGGATAAGAGGAGCAGAGGTGATACCAGTATATTTAGTCCAAGCTCTGAGGTACAGCTTGTGTGCGCAGCGGCGTCTGGTATAATGAGAAGGCCCATTGTCTTATCAAAGCAGAGATGGCCTCGCCAGTCTTACTTTGAACGTACCTGGGTCAGAGGGCTGCACATCATGTGACGGTTATTAGTTAGCCAATCGTGTACAAGGATTCAATAGTGAAAATGTAGTGGGCCACGTGGATAGGGGAATTGGCTTAGATAAGGTGTAGCCAATCATTCCAGGGACTAAAGTGGTGGTATTGGCATGTTATATAGGTGGTAGCCAATGAGGGTGATGAGGATGAAGTTGTAACCCATGTGTGGTTTTCCACTAAATAACCTGTAACTTCTTGCTGTGTGACAAGCTCCATGTCAGTTTGGTTCTTCGGGACCGTCTGAAACCTTTGCATATAATAAAGTGGTTTTCCCCTGCAAGTGGAGCAGTGGTTATTTGGCCTTCTTGGATTTATTTTATCGTATGGGTTTTGGGTCCAGTCTCAACACTGGAATCGAGTTCCAGAGGGTGGGTGTGTGACAACAGAAGGATTGTTTGCGGGCCTTCTCTTTGCGGATGAGTTGTGATTCAAGCCGGTTGATCGATTTATATAGTGTGAGGACATTTTGCCATCCGATGTGTGAAGCTTAGCCACCAGGTACTGACGTGCTGCAGCATAGTGGACTGCTTTCCGGGAAGCACAGTGAGCAGTTGAGAGCCCTGTCAGGAGGGCATTTCCCCCATCGATGTGCAAGACTACAAGGGCCTGCACTACGGTTCGGAAGTCGTGAGGAAGAAGGAAACGTTTGATTTTTGTGAAGGGTAGCGAGTCGGAGCCTGGCTATTTGGGCCTTCTTGGCTATGTGTTTCTAGGACAGGTGAAACCAAAGTATTTTGCTGAGTCAGAGAATTGTGGATAAAATCCTTCTAGGCGCACATCATTGAACCATTGTTGGAAATGTTTTTTAGCGGGCAGACGGATGAGGACAAATTCAGTCTTGCATGGGATTAATTTGAGGTAGGCAGTCGACATCCAGGACTGGATGATGGCTAGGTAATAGCAGAGACAAATTATAGTTTGTACGATATTTACTCCCATGTCCAACTGAGTATTGTGCTCATATTGGTGATGGCTACATTAGGGTCTTTAAGGAGAGTATCCAGAGGCTCCATACAAAGGTAAAAAGAATTGGTGAAAGGATGGAGCCTTGGGGGACTCAGCAGGAGACCTGAAGTGGGTTAGAACGCAGCATGGTAATCTGGATGGTCTAGTGTCTGCCCGAGAGGTAGGAAGTAAACCAATTCAAGACAGTGCCGGAGCATCCCACCCTGTCATCCTGTCAACAAGGAGGATGTGGTGGTCAACAGAGTTGAATGCCTCTGTGAGATCAATGAGGACGAGGGGACATGAGTCGCCTTTATCCATGATTTTGAGGATATCATCCACCACCTGGATGGTAGCTGTCTAAATGCTACCATTCTGCCATTTTGGTGGCCTTGCTGCATGTGCCAATTTAAAGAAAGAGATGGGGTGGGGGGAAGCAGATGTGAAATCTGTGATGTTGGTGAGTACAATGTTAGATTACTCTATGTACTTGGCAGTGACACATGGGGATATCTTTATTCTAACGGGAGAGCTCGAGATCTGATCGGCCACAGTCATCTGTCTGGGTTAGCTGATGATGTGGGGATGAGGGGTATAGTGGAGCTAAAGATGAGAACTTTGTAATAAACTAATGTTGATATGTGTGTATTCTGACATTGTAGGAGATATTAGAAGAGAGTACGTTTGTAAAGGAGACTGAGGGCAAACAAAAACATGGTGCCTGAAGTGTGCGGGAGGGGCGAAGGCCGCTGTCTGAAAGAGAGGTAATTGACACCATCTCAGAAATTGAGGGCGATCTAATGACTTTTTTGTAGTATTTCCTCCATGCCATTGCGGTTCATTAGAGTGTGACTGGAAGGAATTAATTCTCTAAATAGTCTATTTGAGAGCTGCTTGTGGGTTCCTGTTAGCTCATGTCATTTGAGGTGCCCTCCATTGGCTCGAAGTTGCCAAGAGTAGGTCTATAGTTCTTTGAGGCTTTGGTGCTGGTCTCATGCTGGTGCTAATGGAAGAAGCAGGTCTGTAGCTTTTTTATGAAGATGAGGTGATGTTCCTGGTGAATGTGTTTGGGCAGAGAGTTCTAGAGCTTGGTTGAGGAGATGGCAGAACTCCCCCCTTCACCTCACTCCATGCTGTTTTTGGTTGAAGCTAGATACACTTATTGGGGCACTGTCCCCGAATCGAAGGGTTTGGTGGCTTGCAACAAGTGAATGGATCCAGAGGCTATCCCATAGAAGGTGAGGTGGGCAATTCATACAGTGCTGAAGAGAACCATTTCATAGGGATGGAAGGTGTGATGCGTTTGCTCCTGTGACTGCACAGATGCAATCTGGCTGCCAGGATATGGATTCTCAGTTTGTTGAGTATATTCTGGGCATCAGAGGTAGAGAGTGTTTTGACGTAGTCTGCGTGATAACCTGTGCTCCTGTGTGTCAAGGTCAGATGGGTCATGATGTGTTTGATAGTGCAGAGCTGGAAGAAACAACTTCTTACAAGGACTGTGGTTCCAGAGTGAGATTACTGTCCATCATTCTGAGTTTTCAGACAGGAGCAGGTACCCACTGCATCTGGGCAGGAGATTTGTGTGGCGACTTGGTGTTGTGCCACAGACCATAAGCTCCGTTTTAGATGGGTTGGGTTAGAATGTGTTTGTAGTCATTCAAGAATCTGCATGTGCTGAGGTGTGTTTATTGTGGAGGCGTTTGTGAGCTTGTAAATGTATTTATTTATGCATATAAAGTGCAAGTCACAGTACCGAAGGCATTGTAGCGCTAACAAGATGTACAACGTACAATCATAACAGATAGACAAAAGAAACTGTCCCTTAGGCCGAGCCCGCCTGGAGAGCAGAGCTGAGGTGAAACTGGAATTCATCCAACAGTGTAGGTTTCAAGTCCTTCTTGAAAGTAGAGAATGATTGCCATAGCTTGAGATCGAGAGGCACCGCATTCCAGCTCTTAGAGGCAGCATAGACAAAGGACCCCTGGTCAACCCCAGCCAGTTTGGATGATCTTAATGTCCTCTTAGCTGGCAGCCATGAAAGGCGATTAGATAGGTAGGCTGGACTTAGTTCGTATAGGCATTTGTGTGTAATGGACAATAGGCAGAAAGTCACTCTACTGGCTATAGGTAGCCAGTGGTGTTCTCTCCTAGAATCTGACACATGTTCACGCTTCTTTGCCCCCTTTACTGTTCTGACTGCGTTATTTTGAACCACCTCGAGGCGCATGATTTCTCCTATTCCTGTGCCCTGCAGCAGGGAAATTATTTACATGCCATCTGTGTGCTTGAAATGCATGACACCTGAGTTAATAAGTTCCAGTAGCCGGGTTATGTAGATGCTGAAGGGTAGAGGTGAAAGACAGAATCCTTAGGGGACTTTGCTTGTTGACTTGCAAGCAATCGACCTGAAATGAGCCAAGTTTGTTTAGTCTGCTTGGCCAGGAGTGAGGCCATCCAGCACAGGGCAGTTCCTTGTTCTCTGATATCCTTTAGTCGTTTTAGTCCGATAGTGTGGCTGATAGAGTTGAAGGTGGCAGACCTGTTCAGCAGGGTGAGAGTACCGGGTGAGTTATCTATATATGTATAAAGGATCTCTTGAACACCTCTAGAAGAAATGTAAAACATAATGGGGGCTGTGCAATGGACAGGTTTGCCTCTCGCGTGGTAGTTGGATATCCCGGCAACCTATCAACAAGCTCCTAGTTACCCGCAGGTAGCAACAAAAGTTGCTTTTAGCTCCTGGTCATCAACCCTTTACTTAGAACCAAAACATAGACGGGAGGTGGCACCTGTGTAGCAAGCCCTGGACTTTCTTTTCTTAAGATACCTCATCTGCTCGATAATTGGATCCAGTGGTCGAACCGCTCCCCACAAACCCCATCAGCTTGCCCCCTCCCACGCACAATACAAACCCTTAAGCACATACGCTTGCTGTTTAGGGGAACATACAGGGCAGTGCACGGAAAGTGCAAGCTTCAACTTCTTCCTACACTTTCATTTTAAAACGAAACCTTCCGGAATCGCTGCCAAACCACATACTAGTACCTTCCAAATTGCTGTCCCCCTGCAGGGATGACTATTGTAAATACATAGTTCCAGACATGACAGGGTACTGCCCTTGATCTTGAGGCGGGAGCTGGCTTCAAGTTGACAAAGTGCATATCAAAGTTTGTTGGGGTTTTCCTGTCTTTTGTTAGTCCTGTGACCAGGCCTCCCATGGGCCTCCTTAAATTAACTCTGATTAGTATGTGAAGCTGCCATCAGCAAAGCTAACAAAGGATATGGCGGATCCATGGAGCCTTTGTTAGTTAATTAGGCTGGCCATGGCAGGAGGAAGGTTTTGCCCTCCCCCTTCTGAGATGCCTTGATGTACTCATGACTGTCATATTCCAACTAAATATGAAAATGGGGACGGTGCCTGTAGACTGTGTCAACCCAAAGTACACGTGTCTGTGTATGTCATGCGGTGAGCATAGGAAAATGTGTGCGTATTAGCCCCACACATTCTCTGGAGGTTTATCTGCCATCATTTAATTTAAAATTTCAAAAAAGCACAGCCGAGCGTACACCCACCGTGCGGATGGTCCAATTCCTCACAGGGAGTGTTTTTAATTTAAAAACCACTTCTTGGGTTTGGGAAGAGAAGGGTGGCCACTACAGACATACAACAAATCAAGTTATCATTTCTACATAATATACTACGGAACAGTTCCCCAACTTTCCATTATCAGATCTATGACACCCCAGGGCAGCCTCAAACCTACAGCCTTCTTGTTCAAAGCCATATGCATTTACCTAATGTGCCAAGCAGATCCGTCAATAAAAACACATTAAAAAGCCTGCAACAACAATGAAACCTAAAGCGCTCTAGTGTTGTATCATTTTGCAACCCTGCAGTTGATATATAGAAGTGCTGGAAATATTTATTTTAATGCGTATGGTGGGGGCATGAGATGGGATGGTGTGGCTGAAGGGGGGGGGGAGGTTGAATAGGCTGGGGGTGCTAGTCGTACTTTTATGTTTTTGGTTTATCCCTGTATTTTATTTTCAAAATCTTGTCACCCTAATCGGTCCCTCCCTGTGCCTTGCTAACAACAAGTAGTTAAACTCGGGAACTGGCCTCCAATGCGGCATCCGCTTCTCAGCAAAATGTCGGAGTAATGTTCGCTCTTAATTTAGGCAGAACCTCCCTGGATAGCGTTGAAGGAAGTTCTGAGACAGCTGATGCGCTCTTTCGAGACTGCTATGCCCGGCCCGCAGCATCCTTCCTCGCCGCCTGTTCTCCGGGTCCCACCTGCTGTTTGCGCCTTTGTGCACCTGTTCTTCAGTAAAGCTGGATGACAGACTGATAACGCAGGCAGCCACTCTCGACTCTTGCCAGTTGTGATCCTCGCGAATATAAGAACTTGATCTCTGGGCCGCCGAGCGAGGCCTGTTCTCTGGCTCTGCTGCTGCTGCCGCCGCTGCTGCTGCTGCTGCACGAACCGGAAATACTCTGCAAGGGTCAGGGCGGGAGAAGCCATTCCCCTGAGGCGGGCGGGTCCGCGTCTCTGTTACACTGATTTATACTTTTTCGTTTCCAATTCTTCTTCTTTTCCGTCTTTGCTAATTAGAAAATTGCATTGGCTGGACGTTAATCTCCCGGGTCCTGTCCGCCCCCCACCCCCCTAATAAATGCACATTCCAAGTGCACGGCTTCACAGCTGCTCCTCATGGCCCCCGTGGGGGCCCGCAGGGAGGAGACAAATGGAGCGCACGGGTGGGGCTGCTCCTGCACAACGAGTAGAAATGTATGCCTGTCTCTCCTGGGTCGTCTTCACGAAGAGTGTGTTTTAAGAGACATCCGCTACTCCTGGCGACAGGGCTGGGGAGATATATATATATACCACGTTATTATACATTCTATTGTTTTAAGAAATTAAGAAATGATTGTGCAATGGTACACATCTGCGGAATGCGTTTATTACTGCACTTCGTGTTCCTCAACGAGAACCCGAAAATAATGCTCTACTTCCCTTTCCTTTGAGCTGAGAATCCGTGTGGAGTCGCAGAAAGCTGCACAATAAGGCAACGGCGACCGAATGCCACGGCGCCTGCTCTAATTAACGCCACCTCCACGGCTCGTGTCGTTTTTCTCGACCCCTGAGAGTTGCCCACCTCAGTCTCTTTATCGTGCACACTGACATCATTCCACAAAGAACAACACCGGACCGTGCACGCATTTACGCCATCTTCAGAAAAGGGCAAAGCTCCAACCATTGTTTTCAGCCTTTGGTTTTAAAATAATGCGTTGCCTGCATCCAACAAAACACTCAAGATGTGTTTTATTTATTTTATGTTGACGCCTTGCTTCCAAAACAAACAACGTCATTGTCTTAGGGTGCTCTTCTCTGTTCTTTACATAAATGGATGAAGATGGGTAGTTGGACTGTTTTCTGATGCCGGTGTGTGGTGCTGGCAGTGTGGCTCTACTCCGGGCCCATGGGCGTGGCGCTGCACTTCAGGCCCATGGCTTTAGGTGTCTGATCGTTGTTTTTGTCCTCCCCTGTTCCCCTCCCTTTGCCTGGTCGCGCTCTAAAACACTTGTGTTTGAGCGCGATACAAATAAAATATATCCATATATCAGACCCGGGCACGGCTCTGGAATCCTGCACAACAGACCTTAATATTGCATCTTGCATCCATTGATGCAATTTCGTTGCAATGGCCCACATCCGTGACTGAGTCTGTTTTATTGGAATGCGGTCTAACTAGAGCATGCTTGGGCTAACAGCACCAGAGATAGATAGATAGATAGATATACACACACGCGCAAACAATGCTCTTTAGATCACAAAAGAAAGTACAATAGAGGAGAAATCCGATTTGACGGAAAACGGTGAGCTGCCAACAATGGTGCGAGTCATCGGATCACAAGCCATATCATAAGAAGCTGAAAGGAAGACGCCAGTGAAGAGGATGTCTCGCAGCCCTTGCTGAGGACTTTCTGGTCAGATTCGGAACAAAGCTCAATGGGGAGTCTGTCCCAAACAGACGAACCCTGTCCCCTAAGAGCTCATCACCCAGCAAACCATTCCAGCAGGAGGGACAAGTTAGAGCTGACTCAAGTGAATACAGGCAGGGATGGGCTATTTCTGCTTCAGTGAAGAGGTCGGTAGGGGCCAGGCCAGAGACTGGTTTAGGCAGAAAGCATCCTAGTTCAAAGTTGATTTGCAACCCTCTGCCGAGCTCTGAGAGATTCCCATTTGGGGGCATGCCACCAGACCAGTCTCATTGCGCCATCTTTTGGTAGACGAGACCAGAGTTTGGCTAGAAGTCATGCATAGAGGATGTCTTGGACGTCCTTCCTGGCGTCTGAGTGCCGCTATCATGGCCTGTCCTGCTCTTCGTATAAATTGCAAGACTGGTTTCAGTCTTAGCCACGTTATTCAGCTAAGTAGTAAAGCAAAGATTACCATGACCGTGGACCAGAGGTTTTTGATTCAAGCGCAAAACTCGATAAGAGGAAGGAAAGAAATTGGCAAGGTCTTTTCTAGAAGCACTTATTCATCTTCAACCATCGCTCAAACGCCTTGTTTCTCAACAAGTCCTGTCCCATCACCGAGGGGAATAGATTTTGGTGTCCATTTCACAGGAGCCGCAACAAGGCCAATCAAATGGAGGAGGCTGCGACCCTTGTGTGAACCACATGTTGGTAGACCAATCAAAAAGAATGGTTATACAGTCAACTGTGAAGTACAATTTACCAGCAACCATGGTCAGAATATTGTCCCACATGTCGACTTGCTGAGGCAGTGGCAAAATCAGAAACCAGGCTGGAGAGGGTTAAATAGGTGTTTGGTATCCACATGAGGTTGGTGTTGAGCAACCTCATTCTCCAGCGCCTTTGCCCTGGTAGTGGGTACAGTTATGTATTATGAAACCAATGGTGGAAATCAGTCATTCGTGATTGGAAAAGCTCCCCTTCTAAGGGTAATTTGGGTATGCAAAACATAGGGGGATCTGGGAAACTCTCTACCAGCACGAACACAGCCCGTTGACTTGTTGGGTGGATGGCCCCTGGGAGAGTCTCAACTAAGACTTTAGCTCACTCTTCTTTTCACAGAGAAGACATTTCCCCACATATGTCTTTGTCCTGCCCTGGGGCAGTGCAGCACCGAAATGATAGGCAATTTTCCTCTGAACAAGAGTACCAACAGCATCCCCAGACACGTGTTTCGGTCTGGTTGAACCTCATCAGTAGGGAGGAGCTGTGTCTCTCTAAGAATAGTGAGCAAGGGGTCCACGTCTGGATTCCCCTAGTAACTTAGGGTGAGACCCAAAGTTACTTGCATATGCAGATTAATAAGGGGGGGTCCTGGGAGTCCCTCTGCCAGACATTAGTCCTGGTTGCGAGAGACTTACCCAGAGTCTTTAGTTCACTATCTTTCACAGAGAAGAAATATCCTAAACATATCAGTCTTTGTCCTGCCCTGGGGCAGTCCAGCACCGAAATGCTAGGCAATTCTCCTCTGAACAAGAGTACCAACAGCAACCCCAGACACGTGTTTCAGCCTAGTTGATAATTTGGGTAGGCACAGCAAAATTCCAGCCGAGCAGAGCCATGGTCTTTCCTGGTTCATTTGTGAATAGAGAGGTTTTCATCCTGAAAAGAGGAATGATGGAGAAAGAGCTGGCCGGGTATATCTAGAGGCAGGCTAGGAAGGAATTATGCACTTGGTGGTGAGAGGTTATGTACTGGCAAAATGCCGTACTGTTTGGACAGGAAGTATACAATCAGGATAGTATGCTCTGGTTCTGAAGTGGGGGCAGGTTGCACTCCCTGGAAATGGTTCTGGATTGGAGGAAAGCTCTACTGGGTGGGTGTGTGGCTCCATTGGGAGGGGGTGTACTGGTTAGGAAGACGATATCAAGTGACGATAGGCTGCACTCTTGGCTATGCTGGTTGCCTGCATAGATTTTATACCTCTGTCAGACCATCCCAAGGAGTTAGGGGTGAAGAAGAGACAATGAGGGGAAGAGTTGGGACATGGAAGGAGGGATCATGGTGTGGATTGGTTTGGGGGGGTGGAGTGGTAGCAGACTATGCCGTGGATACGAGTTGTAGGCAGATCAGGTTATGTTGCCTGTTGGCTATAGAGAAGGGACTGGTTTCTTCAGTCTTGACAGGTTTTTCAGAACAGACTAATTTAGATGGGTTTAAAGTGAATGTTTTATGTACTGGTTGGTAGAAGGTATGGTGGTGGGGTTATTGAGTGGGAACAAAGGGCTCTTTTTGGTCCATGCGGTGGAGTGAGGTCAGTGAGTACTGGTTGGAAGGATTTATGTTCAGGTAAGGTGACTTGAAGCCACTTCAAAGTGCTGAGAAGGGCACAGGAGAGAGGTATGAAGGGGATTGCAGCAATAGTACAAAGGGTGTGGATCGGAGGAACCTGTTCTAGCTGGGAGTGAGCTGTAAGGGACCGGTGGAGAGCACTAGCTTGGCTGGAAGTAGGAACTCAGTGGGCACGTTGGCATCGGAGCAGTGGGTATTCTGTACCGCTTGGGTTAGTATGTAGGTTGAAGGCAGTGTCTGCTTTTTAGGCGAGGTTCTGCTTTTGGGGAGCATGTATTGGTTGGGAGCAGTTACATTTTAGGAAAGTGCACACTGATTGGGACTGCGTGTAGAGTGGGGTGAGTGTGCACTCATTGGAAATGTGCGAGCTGGGAACTTTCTGTACTGGTTGGTCAAGGTGCGTGGAGTTTGTGACAGTGTACTGGTTGAGAGGGATTCTATTTTAGGGAAGTGCACTGGTACGGGGGGTGGCATATGTTTCAGAAGTGTGCACCGATTTGGAAGGTGTGATGAATGGGGGTGCAGTGTGTAGTGGGAAGGCGTGTGGAGTTGAGGCCGAATGTACTGGTTGGTACGGTGTGTAGGGTGTGGGGCTGTGTGTACTGTTTGAGGTTATATTTTGGAGGTGTACACTGGTTTAGACGATGTGTGGCATGGGCTAGTCTGCACCAGTTGGGGAAGGTGTGTTGGGGGAGCTTTTGGGGCACGGTGGGAAGGCGTACATAGTGGGAACAGTGTTTACCAGTTGGGAAGGTGTGTGGGGACATTGTACTGGGTGAGAGGGGTTGTATTTTGGATGAATGCGCACTGGTTTTGAAGCTGTGTGAAGTCGGGGAGGGTTCTTGTTTTTGTGAGGTGTCTACAGGTGGTTGGAAGGTGTTTGGAGTGAGACAGGGTTTACTGGTTGGCCTCGTGCATGAAGTGGGAGCATTTTTTACTGCGTGGAGAAGGCAGGTAGCGTGGAGAGCAGTGTGTACTGGGGAAGATGTAAGGAGTGTGCACCAGCCGGTAGGAGTAGGGGTTGCGGGGGATGGGGGCGGGGTGGAGGCTGCACTGGTTGACCGATACATTCATATTGTCTGAACGGCTGAGATATCGTTTGCTCTGTGGGTGGATTAGATGGGGCGAAAAGTGCACCCCCGCGGGATATTTGCATACTTCCTCTGGCCATTTTGTCATAGCTGGAGTCTTGGCCTAATCCGCCTTGTTTTTCCTTTCTGACACGGTCCGATACCGCTGTCTATTTGGATAACGATTGGCAGAATTGATAGCCAGGCTTCCCAGGGAGTGAGACTCCTGGCGGTGAGGACTAAGATCAAGAGCCGACCCCTTATCTGTCTCCTTCTCCCCAAGACGGGTCCGCTCTGCGCGAGTCCCGATTGATTTTCCAGCAGCTGGAGCAGGGCATTGATCCACACCCGGCAGTAATCCATCCCGCTTAAGTCCTTGGGCCATTGTGTCCACTTCTGTCAGTCTTGAGAGGAACAAATGCACCCCAGCAGAAGGGATCTGGCGATAAGCCGCTCGGGGCCCCTCCGTGGCCCTGCTTTCCCGCGCGGCCCGCACCCGCTTGGCGTTTACAGTGGAAATGGGGAGGATGTACTGTGCAGTTGGGGCCCGTATAAGGCAAGCGTAGGTTATAAAGCTTGAGTCCCTGCACACTAAAAGCGCCACACAGTCTTTGAAAGAGGTGGGCACAGAGGGTGAGCCTTTTGAGGGCATTGCTGCACTTTGCTTCTGTAAGTTATTTGCTGTGACTCGAGGTGAATAAACTTGAAGGGCACCCGCCATCCAAGTCCTAGGCAACTAGGCATCCATCTTGGAGGCACTTTGTCTGCTGTGCGGCCAACGGCAGCACAGCCAACAGCTGCCTTTTGAGGGAGCCCAGTTATGTATGGTGCCAGTGAGGTGTACATACAGCCTGTTTTCTGGGATTCGCTTTCCCTACGCCAGGCGCCATCCCATGGGAGCTAACCACTCCCACCCGCCAGACCAGGTGGATAGGAAGGAGCGCACTGCATCCTGCAAATAAAATTGTTAAAACCGGGGATGGCCGTGCCCTGGGTCCTTACCTTATTCCTTCATGAGATGGACGCTGAGGTGGAGCCCCTTTTTATTTATAAAGACACACAAAGTGTCCGATTAAAAACTCTATAAACATTCCCTCCTATCAATCACCCTCTTCTCTTTTCCTCTGGCAAGAGTTCTTTCTGCGGGATCTGCCCTATCACCTGCCCCCCGCCCCCACCCCACCCCGGTCCCCCTTAGAGGGGTCACTGGAAGACCCATTGGGAAGACCTGATAGAATAGATCTGAAAACCTCTGCCTGGTAGCACCCACTATTGAGGTGGGCCAGTAGATGGCCGCAGTGGATGGTCCCCCTCCACCCACCATGACTGCCTCTGCTTCTCTTACCTGCCCAACGCCCAGGCGCACAGTGCCACCTTTTTTCCTATTCACTCCCCCTCCTCTAAACCACTACCCAGCACTCGACTCCACTGCTTAACTTCTAACAGTCACTCCCCTATTAATAACTATATTCATAAATTACTGTAAATATAACAAACACGTACACATTCCACCCACACCACACAAATATTTACATAGGTTAAATAACATTGGGGTGGCTGCTGCAGTCAGCCACCCCTTAGTACTTCTGGGTTGTGCCGTCTTTCGGCGGTTTGGGGTCTGCCCCATGTTGGGAAATGCGCCTCTTTCCCCCCCAGTCTTCTGTCTTGATGTTGGGTGCCCCCTTGCCACATGGGATACCATTTCATGCAGTTTGCCTGCGCCTATTACTCTCCTGCTGGGCCCGTCCACCACGTGAAGCCATCCAATCACATTGCGTGCCCCACCCCTTTTAAAATGTGTCCTAGGCTGCCCCACATGCGGCCATATATGCAGAACTGCCCACCCACAGCACCATCTTCACTCTTCGGGCTGTGCTGACGGAGAGGCCTGCGGTTCCTCTTCACCTGGGCCGCAATGACCGAGTGGCCCAGGACTTAACCTTTTTTCACTGCCCCTCCTGGCAAGGTAGACTTTTGGTGCTGCCTCCCTCAGCTCTACACCTCCTCGGTCGCAATCGTGATATGTGGCGTGGGAGGACTTTTTGTCTTCACAGCCCACCCCGCCTTTCCTGGGGTGTCCTTTCCCAAGCCACGGTGCATCGCCTGGTTAGTGTTGCCCAACACATGTGGCCCGGGCTTGGCGGTCCCTCCTTTTTCACCAGACCGCCACATGCACGCGATCCAGGGGTTTACCCGTTTCTGGCATATCTGGGCTGGAAGTCAGTCCACACAGTCTTGTGGGTGCTCTGGCTGCTCTGGGCACGGAGTATGGGCCTATGGTAGACACAGCGCGTTGCTCCACACACGCAGTCCGGTTGTCAAAAGTTGTTAATCCTTGGGTGGCTGCTCGAGTCCACGGTACCCCCAGAGAGCTGATGTGTCTTGCCTCTTTTCTTTTTTAACCATCCCTTCAACGTTTGTTTGCCCTCAGTTGTTTTTTGGAATGTTAATTCTCCACTGCCCAGGCCACTTTCAGGCAGGGGGGGGGGGATTATCCTTTTTTCTCCTTCCTGCTTGACTTCTCTCCACGTTCCATCCTGCCCCATGGTGGGCTAGATTGTTCAGTCCAGATAAGTCCATAATATAACAAAAACACTACATAAATATTAAATAAGGATTTTTGTTTTGTTTTACCTACCTCCTGGTGTCGCCTGTTTCGGTGAATTGTTGTATGTCTTTGTATGGAGTGCGGCGAATGAAGTTGCGAAGTGCAAAGACGTTCCAAACCAAGGTTTTTAAAATGGCTGTTTTATGCCACCCTCCTATGGCTTTGTTTACACTCCCAGCCCTTCAGAGGCAGCCGGTGCAGCAGCCATCTGCAAGCAGGACCCAGCAGGAGAGCCGCCTGCAGATCCGACACCACTGCGTCTGTGTACATACAAATCTGCCCCGCCACGAGACTGCCAGCACTTTCCCCCCCAGTGCAACCATGAAAGAGAACGCAAAAAAGCAATGTTCATTCTTTGGCAGATGGTGTTCCAAGTCTGTTATTATTATTTATTTTACTACAGCTTTTGTGTCACAGAGTGAAGAGAAAACGGGCTCCTTTTTTGGGACGGTTATCGATTAGGCAGGAAGACGCCACGCAATTTGGCCGCTTTTAATCACAATGTAACGATCGAACATTAATTGCTGAAAGAGAGATCAAAGATTCGGTTAACGCACATTTTGTAGCTTGCATGTCTTTAAAACGAAGACTTCTATATTGAATGCTTTTATACCGAAACATTTATAACGAAAAAACACATACCACATGTTCTTCTGTTTTATTTATTATTATTTTTATTTTTTAGGGGCGGGCCCCCCACCCAAAACCCCTCTTTCCAACCCATAAAAACACCCCCCCACCGCTTTCGAAAAGATTTAACCCTTTAACCCACCCACACATATATTCTCAATAAGTGTTTTCGTTATCAAAGTTTCGACGTAAAAGCGTGTCTATGTAAAGGATCCGTTATAAAGACTGCATACCCATATTGTATGCACCTGCCAAAGACACTCATAAACCTCAAAGGGCAGAGAAGGCATGTGCCCAGGGCACATGTGTGGCTCTGGGCGCACATGACTGGGCCGGAGCCTTTTGTTGAGTCTTAGCTCCCTGAAATTGGGCATAGGACCACCGCACTTCTGGAACCACATGGGGCGCAAGAAGGAAACCTGTCACTGTGCCCGTGCACTGGAAACCCCAAAGGAAGCAAGGCGCCACACCCAGCCACGGAGCCACCAAGCGGCACTGGCACCTAATTCTATTTCATTTTATTGTTCGCTTGTCATGCACTTATACAGCAAGTACATATTGTTTCAAAGTGCCTACAGGGCAAAGGGAGGGAACAAGGGAGTGATACAAATTGAATACACAACAGAACAGGGCAAAGGATAAAAAGTACAAACCTACTATGCCTTGTGAGTATGCAGAACGTGCAAGTGTAGCAAGGAGGAGGGCAGGGGGGGTAGGTGCTGGAGTGTCCGTGCTAGTGAGTGAGCAACAGATGAAGTGCATGGTGTGGTAAGTGCTACACAGCCTGGAGCCATGTTTGGTGTAAGTGCGAGACTCCAAGGCAGAGGGCGTGCCCAGGCAAATGCTGAGGGTAGAGAGAAGCTGGGCGATTGGGTGCGGTAAGTCAGGTGCCCCGAGGATGCTTAAGGGCCCAGGACACCAATCGCATCAACTGTGAAATTAGCAGAGGAGAGAAGATGAGAAGGAGCAGGTAAAGAGGAAAGACTTGAGGAGCTTCCAGAACATAATGAAGTCCTGCTCAAGGCGCAGAGGGAGGGGGAGGCTGCTCTATAGGAAGGAGCCAGATGAGGAAAGCGTTCGACCTCCTGCCCTCTGTTTACAAAGCGCTTTACACACAAAGTGTTGGTTCCAGAGGAACATAGAGGTCTGGAGGGAGTGCAGTGAGATAAAGTTGAAAATAGTGAGGTCCCTTGGTCCCGACAGCCTTGTGGATATGCAGGGGGATTCGAATTTAATCTGAGCAGCAACTGGGAGCCAGTGAAGACTTTTTAGGGCACGAGAGATGCGGCCCCTGTGCTTAAGGCCAAGGATAAGTCTTATGGATTAGCTGGAGAGGTCGCAGAATGGGAGAAGGTAGATTTAGGAGGAGACAATAGCAATAGTCCAGCCTAGAGAGAACCATGGCTCGGGTAATGTTGAGCCTCTGGGGAAAAGGGAGAATTCCTTTCAGAAGGAATAGCTGAAAGTGGGACTTCTTGGCAATGTCCTGAGTGTGAGAGGGAGGAGTCGAAGATGACACCAAGGTTTCTGGCTGTAGCAGAAGGAGCAGGGGGGGAAGCCCAGGAAAGAAGGCCAGAGTGAAGAGAAGAAAGCGGGTGCAGGGGTCCTGATTGGAAGGATCGCAGTTTTACAGACATTGAAGCAGAGATCATTAGAGGTGTACCAGGAACAGTGGTGTTGCTAGAGGGCTGGGGGGGGGGGGTTGAGGGGGCTTTAGCCCCGGGTCTTTTGGTTGTAGCCCTGGATAGAAGCTCAGGGACTACAACCAAAAGAATATAGCTAGCCCCAAATCCCGCCAGTCGGTTTCTAAACCATCAATGAACCCCACACCTCTAGTACACCAGAAGGGATCCAAATAGATTGGAAACACAAGTAAATTATAAACCTCCTTGTCCAATTTTGGTAACCTGGATGCAACTTCAGCCTTATTTCTGGTTGGTTAGTTGCAACACAACGAAAATATAATTATTACCCAATGATAAAAGGGACTGTCCAGTCAAGGTTATGTAAACCTATCTACTTTATTATTATCACAACAGACCGTTCTAGCACACTACAAAATACAGCCCACCCTGTAAAGGAAAACAGAGGACATATGGTTTTACGAAGGAAAGGGATGCACTCTGGATACTGACAGTTTAGTCAGTAAAGCAATCAGTCTTAACTGTTCAAGGTTATTTGGTTTCAGCACCAAAGGAGCAAGGGGCCGTAAATGGAGAAGGACCTGGTGCTTGACATGATCTTGGTGCTAGACAGTGTCGAGTCGGTTCCCGGACACTTTGCAGTTCCTGCGAACGATTTCAAGATGAGAGACAGCTGCGGGTATCATGTGGCAGGCAGTTCATCCAGCGAGGTTCGACGGACTGCTGCAGGCTGGCCTACACAGTGCCAGGTTCAAGAATCGCTGTCTCTGTGATGGTTGGCAGATCTGGAAAGCTGGTCGAGATGTCTCGGATGGCTTGAGTGACTGCAGAGTGACAGCAGTCAGCTTGACTGCCCTGAAAATGTCCTTAAAAGATGGACACTGGTTGATGCTTGTTGTGGCGCCATTAGCTTCTTCGCAGGGCTTGTGTATTTTAAGGCGGATGGCCCAAAGCTGAGGAGAATGTTTACAGGCAACAACCTTGTCCTTTGTTCAGATACTCTCTGGCAGAACCTAGCATGCTGTCTGCTGGCTGGGTACCGGTTCTGGAGCTGCTGGAAGGGTCCTCTGAGTCTGGTATATCCCTCTGTTCCCATGGAGATGTTTAAGGGAGGGATCATGCTTCCCTCCTGGAAATCCTGGCCTTTCTTCATTGGTGCAAGCTGTAAAGTGGACTGTACCTTCGGCCAGGGTCCAAATGATTCCTTCTTCTTCCTTTCAAAGTCGTCAGATGATCTGCTAAGTGGGGATCTTAGCCCTCTTTTAAAGCCAAAAGGACCCCAGTGATTGGTACAGGCTAAGCCTACCTTAATGAACCGATCCTGGGTTCCTACCAACAATCTTCTGTTATGCGTGATGTCAGGATAAGAGTGCTTTGCAACAGGAAAGTTAAAGGCGACATGTACCACCCATCTTCCTGTCTGTTGTAGATCAAAGTGCCTCTCTGGTTGACTGAGCCCTCTGTGGCTCTTGATCAAAACGCAGGTCTCCCTTGAAGTTTTGTGGCGAGAACAGAATTATTATATATATATAATTATGTCACCCTCAAATCACCCTCCGAAAGGGTCCACTCTGCAGTGGTTGCCTAAGGTAAATAGTGGACCTAGACATGCCATTCACTGCCCTTCAAACAGAGGGGTGGGAAATAGGTTCAAGTGGACACATTGCATACCCAAGAGGTGTTGGTCTTGTCCATTCTGCGATCAAGCTTGATGCAGGCCTGTTCCACTTAACTCCCATTAGTGTGCGCTGCCACCAGCAGTTGAGACAATACTAAGGCAGATCCATGGAGCCTTTGATATTTTAATTAGGCCCATGGCGGAGGAAGGTGTTGCCTTCCCTCTTCTTGAGATGCTTTGATGTACCTGTGGCTGTCACATTCCAGCTGAACATGACAGGGGAGGACGGCGCATGTAGGCTGTGTCCTCATGGAGTACACGTGACTATGCATGCGATGAGCAGGGAAAATGTGTGCGATTGGCCTTACACATTTTCAGAGGTTGATCTCCAATCATTCATTTTCATTTCCAAAAAATCGAAAAAACCCAGTCGAGTGCACACTTCCTGTGCGGATGGTCGAATTCCTCACAGTATGCGAAGCTGCCACCAGCAGCTAACAAAGGAAAGGGCGGATACATGGAGCCTTGGTTAGTTAATAAGGCTGGCCATGGCAGGAGGAAGGTTTTGCCCTTCCCCTTCTGAGATGCCTTGATGTACTCTTGGCTGATATAAGTCATTTATAACGTGCCTGTGCACAAGTGTTTCTAGGTGTGGGAAGACAAAGGGAGGACAAGTGCAAGGTAGAGGGGAAAGGGAAAATAGGGCAGCAATGCTCTGAGTAAGTGCAACCAGGACAGCACTGTGCTGGGTAGTGCAAAGAGAACAAGGGACTGCAGGGTTAGTTACATCCCCTAAGTGTGTGGTAGGCCCGGAGGCAGTGCAAGGGTGACTGATCAAGAAAGAGCCTGGTACCCAGTGAGACCCTGAGGGTAGCCAAGCAACCAGTCGCTACAGGAGACAGCTAGGTCAGCAGGGGAGGGAGAGAGAGAAAGCGGGGGATTTGAGGAAGATTTTGAGCTGCTTACAGAACTTCAGGTGTTCTGGCTCAAGTTTGAGAGGGCCAGGGAGGCCATTCCAGAGGGAGGCACCTGCAGAGGAGAGAGATCTGCCCCACGATCAGCCTGGAGAAGCGTCTAACCCTTGGAGAGTTGGGATAGAAAAGGAAGCTATTTTGGAAGAGGGATTGGCCTTGAGGACAATGCAAAGGTACTTGAATTTGATGCTTGCAGCCACCAGGAGCCAGTGGAGAATTTTCATGGCTGGAGAGATACAGTACCTTGGCTTGAGAACAAAGATAAGTCTTGCAGTCCTGTTCTGGATTAGTTGCGGAGAGTAGAGGAAGGCAGATTGAGAAAGAGGCTGTTGCAGTAGTCCAGCCTAGAGAGAACCAGGCCTCTGGAGACAGTGAGCTTCTGGGGGAAAGTGAGAAAGGGAAGAGTCTGTTCGAGGCGGTGCAGCTGGTAGTGGGACTTCTTGGCGACATTCGAGATGTAAGGAAAAGAGAGTGGAATCGAAGATGACTCCAAGGCTTTTTGCCTCGCAAGAAGGCGAAGGAAGAGGGCCCAAGTTGGGAGGCCAGAGTAAGAGAGGGAAAGCAGGGGCAGGGGTCCCAGTGAGGATCTCAGTCTTACTGGTATTAAGGCAGAGATCATTGGAGGTGCACCAATCCTGAATCGTGGATAAACAGTCAGGAATGGGCGAGAGAGGAGGCTGAGGGGACCCTGAAGGAAAGCGGAGTGTCATCTGTATAACACAAAGTTAGAGGAGAAGGTAGAGATCAGGTGGGCCAAAGGGGCCAAGAAGAGGTTGAAAAACCAGCATGAGAGGATAGAGCCCTGGGGACCACCACAGGTATAGAGGGAGGTGTCATAGAGAAAGGGACCAAGCTGGAACTGGGAGGGGTGGTCCAAGAAAAAGGAGGTCAGCTACTCCAGGGCCTGGCCCGTGATGCCCAGGTTCTCACTGAGTCGATTGATCAGGATGGTGTGGTTGACTGTGTTGAAAGCAAAGGAAAGATCAAGGAGGATGAGGACAGAAGGAATGCTGGAATCAAGGTTAGAGAGCAGATCTTCACAGGTGTTCAGGAGAGCAGTTTCCGTGCCTCTGGTAGCTCTTGATGATCGTGGAGACAATCAACAGATTCAGTGTGGAGAGTAAGCTGGGAGATGGCCAGCTTTAACAAGATTTTACCCAGGAAAGGGTGATGGAGATTAGGTTATAGTTTGCTGGGCAGGTAGGATCGGCAGACAGCTTCTTGAAGGGGTGCACAAGGGAGTGCTTAAGGGTTGAGGGGAAAGTTCCAGTGGCGAAAGAGCGATTATAGAAATCGGCCGAGGCTGGAGTGAGGGTATCATTATGGTCCTTGATTGTTCTAGAGGAGCTGGGGAGCACATGTTTGGATGAAACCTTCATAGATCGGACTTTTCAAGAAACCTTGCTGGGTGTTGTCAGACAGAAAGAGGAGAAAGAGAAGAGGGAGAGATGGCCAAAGGTAGTCTGAGAGAGGAAGTGGGAAAGCAAGAGGAGAGATGGAGTGCAGGATTTCCTGAGTTTTAGCATAGAGGTGAGAGGCCAGAGCTGTACAGAGGGTCTGGGAGGAAACAGGTGAGCTAGAAACTGCAACAGGATTGGATAGTTCCTTGTAGATTTTAAAGAGTATGGCCGTGTTGTCAGAGGCCCCAAAGACGCAGGCTTCAATGTACTTTCTCTTCTTGGACAGGACAGAGAGTCTGTATTGCCTCTGGAGCAGGCGGCAGGCCAATTTCTCAGAGGATGCGCCCAAAGCCCTTCACTTCCTCTCAGCCACTGTGCACTTGTGTTTCAGGATGGCAAGCTCAGAATCATACCATGAGTTGCACTTGGAGGTAGGCTTCAGCCAGATTCTCATGAGAGTCAAGGATGTCCAGGGTGTTGGAAATAGAAAGTTGCCAATTAGAAAGGGCTCTGTCGGGGTGTGAGTCAGCCGCAGGAGTAGGAAGATCAAAGAAAGTAGATGCAAAGGCATCCACTGGCACACGCTTCAAGGAGCGAATGGCAGAGAAGATAGGGGAAAGTGCTGATGAGGGGGCTTTGCCTGAGGGAGAGAGTTTCACATGAGAGGAGAGTAGAATGTGTTCAGTCCAAGTTAGAGGAGTGGTGAGAGGGTTAGAGAGGGGGATGTCTGAGGTGATGAGAACATCCAAATTATGTCCGGCAGAGTGGAAAGAGTGTTGCAGAGGTTGCGCAAAAGCCCAGAGGGGAATTGCAAGCATCCAGGTGGATGTTGAGATCTCTGAGGATAAGTAGTGAAGTAGAGGCAAGGAGAGAAGATGAGAGGTTGGACCATTCAGAGAAGAAGAGGGCAACCTGGTCAGGTGGCCTGTAGATGGTGGCCAGAGTTAAAGAAAGGCCAGAAGAGATAGAGAGCCTGCAGACCAGGCATTCAAAGGAGGGGTAGGCTTGTGTAGGGACGACAGAGGCCAGGACCCGCTCTGCAAAGATCAGGGCTGCTCCACCTCCAGGACGGTTGGTTCTGGGTTCAGAGAGGATCTTGTAGCCCACAGGGAGGAGAGTGTCAAAACTTGTGACAGAGCTCTGTGAGCAAGGACATCTAGGTTGAGTTCTACGAGGAGGTGACAGATGTCAGAGAAGTGTTTGACAGCAGAACGAGAGTTGAGAGTAGCGACCTGGAGCAGATTGCCACATTTGAAAGACTTCCGTGGAGGGGTACAGGTTTCGGGGTACACCCTGCGGAGGTGGTAGAGGAGCCCGAGATGTGCAGGTGAGGAAGATGAGGGTGACGGAAGGAGTAGCAGTAGAAGGGAGGAAGTTGATATGATGCAGTAGGACTAAGGGCCCTGAACCAAACCGGTGCCGTTCAGATAGACCTTAATGATGGTCTTGGAGGTGTGGAAGGGGCCAAGAGGACCTCTCACCTAGCACCACCGTTAATGGGTGAGGAGAAATGAGAGAGAACAGAGACCATATGAGGGGTCATAGATCTGGAGAGGGGACGACAAAGAGGATGTCAGTGAATCTGTCTAGAGGAAGCACTGGTGAAGGTATCAGCTATAGGGAGTCATGGGTTGTAGACAGGATGTCTCTCTTGAACTTCTTCCTTTCAGACTTAGTGAGAGGGATAGGGTAGGAGATTGAGTAGCAGTTAGAGAAGATGGGAGAGACGGAGAGCACCATAGGGGGTGCGAAGGAGGTAGGTGAGGAAAAGGGGGTGAGAGTAGAGAGATAGATGCACAGTCCTGTGACACACAACTCAGAATGTGCAGGGTGAGGAGGAGGAGGAGAGGATCCGGGGTCGTCACAACAAAGGAAGACACAGGAGAACTCTTTGGTTTGGAAATGTGCCATTGTGCGTATGAAAGGCTCTGCCACAATAAAAGAAATGTGTTTGCAACCTGAGCACCTTAACGACCAGCAGAGCCACGGACGCTGTGTGAGTGTCTGCCTCGCTGAGACCTGGGAAACTGGCAGTGCTTGAATGTCTGGCCTGCGTCGATTATAGAACTGGCTTGGGAGAAAGAGTCCAAACGCGTTTCTTGAGCCTTTAAACTAAAGTTACGCCCTGTAAATAGCAAAACACCTAGTGGTATGGCGTACCTCCATCTCTAGGCTGAATGAGGGGCCAATTGGCGTGCCTTTTAGCAGGTCTGATTTCCTCAACATGTCAGGGGGTAGGAGAAGAGAACTACTAGAGGGGATGTCCCTGGAGGTCCATTTGGCCAGTATAGCTTTGTGGACTGAAAGAGACCCCTCCCGACCCTGAAGTCGGAGACCGGGGGTAGTGACCATGTGCTAGGTTTCAGTGATATATTGATGCCTCAGTGAAGAGGCCACAGTTGTATTGGATCACGTTTTAGTTGGTGGTGTATTTTTCCGCTGATCTGCAAGGAATCCTCTTTTGGTGCCAGCCTGGTATGATCCATTATATTGTGCCAAATTCCATTTCCTACTCAGCTGCTGCACACCGAGCTGTGCTCCCCCCACGCCTCCCCCCTCATTTGGATAACAGATTTATCACTGACCACTCGAGGCCTGAAAGGGACCAGCAGGTGAGCTGATCAGCAAAGACCTGGTCTAAAGAGCATGCCCCAGACGTGGACCCTGTCCTCACACTGGCCAGTGAATCAAGCTTCCCCTTACTGCTGATCCCCAACAACGTAAAAACAAATATATGCGATTGGTGAATTCCCATACAGCGGGGCATGGCCTACCAGTTCAAGCTGGACGGCCGGCTCCCATTGGTGGCTGGACCAAGAGTCATTTGCATATGGCTTGTCACCTCCTCCAATGAAGTGGGCGAGCTAAAAAGTCTGAAATGAAGGTGATCGAGCAGCGTCTGTGGTTGGTTTTAATTAATTCAAAGCTTCACATTCATCATTTTTGGTGCCCATTGAGGAGGCCTTGCATGCGGAAGCAAGCAGAGCAAACACAATCCCTAAAAATAGAATGGGGTGGCAGGGGGGGGGATACCGGCAATCATAACCTGTCATTAACAGTGCACGAACTAAAGGCCCAAAAGTGTGGCTGCAGAAAGTTGCAAAATATTTCGTGTCTACAAGGAAATTGTGTGATAGTCGACCATTGCTTAGAGTAGTTATCACAATGAAAACATGCTCGTAATTACAGGCCACCCGGATTGGACATGGGCCTATTTATAAATGATACACAGCATGTATTGGTACAACCTCGAAGGGTTGAGGCCCCCTGAACATTGCATTACACATTCAATCGGAACAAGGTTGAACTTTATCATGAAGAATAATTTGCGATGTGCCTGGCTTGGCCTTGTACTTATGTACAGGTTATGTTGGATGAGCGAGGATTTGCAAATATGCATGACGCATTCTGCCAATTTAGGGATGCTTTGCTCGAGTGGCGCGTGCGTGGGAATTCGCTATCGCGTCCAGCTTTGCCAGCGCACCTGATTGCAGCCGTTTGCTCTGAAAGAAATGTAATTAAGGTAATTGACAAGATTTCCAAAGACCACCTTATGCACAATGCAAATGGGCGCATTCCATTCTTTCTGTGCCGCTTCCTGATGGGTTCTGTTATTTTCTACACCTCGCGCGGTGTATTTTGCTTCTGTCTGTGTGGTGCATCTTCTTGCTAACTTTCCCACCTTGCCACGCTGCCATTTCACACATCTCTTTGAATAACCTTTTGTATCGTGTCATCTGTCTTTAGGTGGGCGGCTGGGTAGTGAAGCAAATAAATGCGAAGAAGAGCGCAAGGGTGCATGGGTGGATAGGTACAAGGTTCAGCCGCTGTGTGGAAAGCTGGATGTATATGAAGGCCCAGCGCATACATAAGGGAGGGTTTGATGGCTCGATGGATGGCTCGATGGATGGCTGCTTGGTTCAGCCTCTGCGTGGCTTCCTGGATCTATGAACTTGAAGATGGATAGAGGGGTGCATAGTTGGGGGGAGGGTTGCATAGGTCGATGCACCTTTCTCTAGTAGGTGGATAGATGATCCAATTAATGCTAGGATGAATAGGCGGCTGCATAGACCGGGCGGGGTGACGCTGTGGATGGGTGAAACGTGGTTTTGTGGTTGAATGAGTGGATGGGTTGCCGCTGATGCATGGTTCGGGGCATTCATAGATGGTGGAATAATGGTTTGGTGGGTGCCTGAGTGTATGGACGCAAGGATTTATGGGCGGGTACACAGATGGATGGAGGTTGTTTATGTGGGCCGGTGAGTGAAATCGCGCATAATTGGGAGGCGTGGCCGGATTGCTGATTGTGCAAATGCAAGGATGAATGGGTAAGGCACAAACGAATGGATTGGTCGAAAGAGGATTCAGCCTGTGCATGGGTTGCAAAGGGTATGAATTTGGAGCTGAATAAGCAGGTTTATGGAGGGGGGTGGATTGTAATTATGGTTATTTATAATGCGCTTAATAACCAATGGTTTCTAAGTGCTGACCTGGGGATCGAACCTGTGTGGCTCCGCGTCATCTTGCTTCTAAGGCAAGCACGTTGCACCTGAGCTATCCTCCCAAGGACTGGGTGTGTAGCAGATTGAAGGAGTGTTTGTCCCCCCAACTTTCATGGCACACCATTTTGTCCGCATTCATCTGGCTGGGGCGCCTTTTCTTCAGATCATGTCCCCCCCAACATTTTCAGCAAAGTTACTCCACTGACTAGGGGCCAGGTGCAAAACCTGGGGTGATAATGAATACAGGCCTGAAGGGCCAGAGTCCTGAGAGTGGGTATGGTTCGATGTGGCTTGGCAGTGACGCGTGGGTGTGCGTTTTTATCAGAGCCGGATATCTTAGAAATCACAGCGGTGCAAGAGCAATGGTGGGGGCAGGCAGGTGGAGACAGAAATGCGCCTGAGTGGCTGCTTATGGGGGAATAATTAGCACATTGATTAGTGTTAGACCTAAAGACCGGCAACTGGAATACTGTCCTTGCTGCCTTTTGCCTACACCCTCCAGATAGGGCGACAGGTCAGCGGGTCGGACTGGCCTATTGGGCAATCCGGAAATGCTGAAGAGCAGGCTCTTCATGCTAGTGTGGGCCCCTTTTTTGGGGAGTTCTGGGGGGGTTAAAAGAGGCCAGTATTTTGGCTAACGGATGCCAGTTTGGCGAGTTACATCTTTATGCGGCTATTAGCGTTGGCAATTGTTACTGAGCATATATTTTTTTGAATGCACCTTTTGCAGCACATTTTGCTAAAAACACCCCTTTGGGTATTCAACAAAAGGAATCCATTGTCGTGTGTGACTTCGGCCCACGTTCTAATTGGTGCCCAGGCCCCTCCTGCAGGCCAGGACTCTGTATGGGGAAAGTGGAGTCGTGGCTCAGAGTGAAGGGCACTGTTCGCGTTTTGGGGGCGCGCAATGGCCAGCGCTGGCACGAGGCCCGGGTGCCAATGTCCACGCGCGTCGCCCGGGCTGCTGGGCCGGCGTGGTTTGGTGGGAGGGACACCGAGCCAGAAATAGCTACTGGATTTGTGTTGTGCTTTCGGGCCGAGCTCAAGCAGCGCACAGGCTGCGTGTCGTTGCAAGGACCTCATTAAAACGATGCTCCCTTTCCTGGAAGGAATATGTTGCTGCCACCCCCTCCCCTCCCCAGCCTGCATTATATCCCCACCGAACACCTTGTTCGTCTGAAACACCCGAGTAAGGAGGGAAACAATGTGCTTTCACGCTCCATAATTTGCATCCCACTGCATCGGTCCCGAAAGCCGCGAATTCGTGCATCTTTTTTAAGGCTGAAGGAGCCTGTTTAACTCGTGCGGCGCTGGGACTCTGGTGGCTGCCCGTCTCCTGCACGCGCGCCTGGCAGCGCCTCTGTTTACATTTCCTCTAGCGCCGTCCGACGCCTCGCTCCCGGGTCTATCAAAGCTGCCACGCAGCCAACGCCGTGCTTGGCGGGGTGCCATTTACACGTCACGCCAGGCTCGGCTCGCGCGCACTCGTTCCTTGCACGCTGCTTCCGCTGATGTTGTCGACACCTTGTGCTTTTAATGCTAGTTTAGAGCTCGCGGCCATTTCTGCCAGGTTTGACATTTCGCCCCTTTCCTGTTGGTTCTGATCTGTTGCCCTTTCAATTCTAATATCACCTTTCGTTGTGGCCTTCGGAGAGGATGCGAGCTGGAGTTGGCCTTTCTTTTTTAGTTTGGCCGATATTCCTATATGCCGAAAGTATTGCATTAGAGTACAGATGGAGAGAAATGGTGTCAGAGGAGGGTCTCGAAGCTTAAAGGTGTGGTGTTTGGCTATTTGCCCACCCATTGACTGCCCGTGGCCATGCTAATCCCTATGGTTAGTCCCACCCAGCTCCTGCCCCTCCCTGCACAAAACACCTCCTCATGGGAACTCTTTGAGCTCCCTTTAACCTAGCCTTACCATCAAACTTTGAAGTGCCTGTAAGTGTTTTCTCATAGCAGTCTTCTGAGAGTTAATGGCTTAATTGGAGTTGTAAACCTCCTACTGATGTAATAAAAATGTCTTACCAGGTCAGCCTCCAGCCGCTCGATTTTATAAGCACTCTGTGTGGACATCAATGAGGTCCTGTTCGAAACAATCATTGGCAAAGCCAACAGTTTTGGCTTGTGTATAGGTATTACACATTTGCCAGGCAATTCTATTAGATACCCGGGTACCCGCACCATTTTTCCCTGCTACCATCAATGGCCAGTTAATACCACTATGGCTGTGCATGGCAAGTGCCTTTCCCATGCCTAAGCAAAAGCCCAAACTGTTGGCATTGCCAATGCTTGTTTATTTAGTTTCGGTGTCCTGCGGAGCCGTTGGTGCCACTGCATTGCAAAGTGGCGTAATAACAGTGGTTAGGGCTTTATATTGCACGGCTTATATAACCCTGCTGGCATCGAGTGCTGAGTTTTGTTTTCAGGTTGGCGAATTGTACTCCCATTTGGAGCATCCCTGGGGAGGAGAGGAGCAGGGGAGGGTGAAGGTAGAGGGCAAAGTGGGGGGGAAGCAGCTACGGACAAACGGCACATTAATTATGAGACCTAATTTAGGCTTGAAGAAGGGGGTAAAGGGGATGGTGTTTAAGCTTGGATGCATATAGAACCAGATATGCTGACTCCAGCTCATTTGGGTGAGGAGGAGTGAAATTAAACTAGGGCACAAAATGCTGGAGGACACTATCGCTGTGTGACAGACAGCAAGTGCCATTGGAATCTGGGCCCGAGATGTGCCCCAGCATTGGCATGCAGGGTGGAGGCTTGTTTGGAAATGGCCACAAATCTCGCCTTAAAAGCCCACCCCAGTGGGGGTTGATCCCGGTCGTGTGACATGGTGGCAGAGTAGAAAGGCGAGTGCAGGCAGGAGGCCAGTAGACCAAGAGAAAAGAAAAAAACATGAGGGGGCAGTGGTCAAAGTGTACGAAAAGCAGTAGTAGAAGTATGTTCCGTGGTGGCCGGCCCCTCCCCACAAACCCACGTGCAATAAAACCCCCCAAACAAACACATCTGCTGTTTAAGGGAATGTGCAGTGCACTGAAGAGCATGTTTCAATTTCTTCCTACACTTTCATTTTAAAACTAAACCATTCCAGAATTTTTCTAATACAAGAATAGGATCAGTAAAACGTAAAGAAATAGAGGAGCACCACTCCGACCAGTGGGGAAGAGGAATAAGGAGTGTGGACCAGCCCTCTGAATGCTATCCAAGCCTGGTTGTGTGCTGGAGCCAAGCAGTGATTGGGATGGAAGAGTATAATGTACTTGCCGCCAAAAACCCTAAAAAATGTCAGAATTGTGATGGTGTATTTTTGATGCTCATTCCAAAAGTTATGAAATAACATAGATTTTGGACGGTTCCACGGGGTGCGCGTAGCTCACACTGCTCAGTCTGGTAGGCATGCAGGGCCAGTAACCGTCCTTGCTTCACTCTGCTCTGCCTATGCTGGGGATTGTAGGTTCAAGTCCCACCAGGGTCATCAACCCTTTTAGGGAGGAAGGACAGATCAGGGGCAGCGCATTTGTCTTGGAAGAAAGACAACGCGGTGCAACACAGGTCCGCTTAGAAACCACTCGCCAGTATTAAGCGAATAATAAATGAACAATAAAATAAATACAAATAAAATAAATATGCTCAGGCTGGAGGGCCGTTACCAGCCCTGTAAGCCCAGGACACGAGGTGATGGTTCTAATCAAATCTAACTACAAATAAGTCATTGCTCATCCGTATACTTAGCTGCTATTGATGGACTACTTTTTGGACTTATGAAACATCATTTCAAACTGGTTTATGTATTATTTATGGTTGTTTTGTGTTGTCTGGCATTTATGCAAATGCCAACCTTCCTGAATCAAACTTTTAAGGTGAAATTCCGCATCCATGTTTCCTCATTAGTATACACAGTGGTCGTCCAGCCTACGCAGAACTCTCGAGACTTCCCGGTGGGCCTCTTTATCATGGCCCTCTTTGGTGTGGATACCCTAGTTTTCTGTTTCTCCTACTCTCGCTCCCATCCACGCCGCACCCTTCCTTCTATTCCTTCTCCCCGTCACAACATTTGCTCTAAAGCTTCCAGTATGTTAATCCTCACTCTTAACAAACCTTATATGTTAGTTTTTCTTATGTTTACCCATCTCTGAACCCTATATAAGGAGGACTGGTCTTGGTCAATACATTTGCTCACACAGTGTAATGTTGGGCCTCTTTGAGGACAGTTTTGGGCTAATTTTCGTTCCAGTTCACCTCAGAGAATATTTCCATTAAGGCACTACATCTGGACCTCTAAAATGTTATTTGTTATGTTCATTTTTGCCGGGTGTGATGGCAAAAATGAACATTTGATGAGAACATTCCTGTCCTGGGCAAATTACTGAATTGGCTAGAAAGTAATTTGGGTGGCTTTTGGTGTGGTGGCAGCATTTAGCCATTTAAATAAACTGTCTGGCGAGTGAGGGCAGTGCCGGTCATACAAGTTATTCAGCCCTCTTTTAAAGCCAAATGGCCCCCATTGATTGGTGCACGCTAAGCCCATCCTAATGCACCAATCCTGGGTCCCCACCAACAATCTTCTTGTATGCATGACGTTAGGACTAGAGTGCTGTGCAACAGGACAGACAAGGGGGGTGACAACACCCATCTTCCTGTCTGTTGTAGATCAAAGTGTCTCTGATTAACTGAGCCCTCTGTGACTCTTGATTAAAGCGCAGGGTTCCCTTGAAGTTTGTGCTGGGAGCAGACTTCCTTTCTCCCCCAAACCACATACTTCTCCCCTCTGAATAGAGTCAGCTCTGCAGGGGCTTGCCTACAGTAAATAGTGGACCCAGACATGCATTTCACTGCCTTTCAAACAGAGGGGTGGGAACTAGCTTGAAGTTGACACATTGCATACCAAATGGGGTCTTAGTCCTGCCTCCCTGCAGTCTGTATGACAATCAAGCCCCTCCTCTAGACCTCCTTCAATTATCTCTCATTATGGAGCCTTTGCTATTTAAATTAGGCTGCTCATGGCTGGAGGAAGGTGTGCCTTGCCCCTTCTTGGAATTCTTTGATGTTATTCCAGCTGAATATGACAGGAGGACAGTGCCTGTAAACTGTATCTTCCCGGAATACATGCGACTACGAGTTTGGGTCAGGAAGCAGATGGGTTGCGGAATGGCCGCACTCATTTCTCAGAGGTTGGTCTCCCATCATTCATTTTCATTTACCAAAAAAATCAAGGCCAGGCGAGCGCATTCTTCCCCGTGTGGATGGTTGAATTCCTCACATGCAGTCATGATGTATCTGGGGAAGTTCACGCAGAATCGTCCGAAACCGGGAGCGCTGCGTTCAAATGCCAGTACCGCCGCTTAGGGCCAGTTACTACCGTCTTATAGCCCTTGCAGGCTCACATGGCAGGAACTGCTATAATGTTACGTGCAGCCTCATCTAGGGAAGTGGGGCCCTCTTACATCAGGTTAAGCCCCATATCCCCTCTATACACATGCACTGCACAGCCGCACACACTGGAATGCTGCCGCCAAATGTCGAGTTCAGTGTCAGTTGCCCAAGTAGTGCTCTCCTATGTCTGGTATGGCCGGAATGGTTCACACATTTAAGTTGTAACGCACATGCCAGGTTTTGCACCAGGATACTAACATTTATCGCTTGTTTTCTTTCGTGAGCAGACTCAGGTGTTCAATGACGCATATTTGGAAAGCACCAAAATGCATGCTAAATAAATCAGAACATATAACAAATCTGCATCTTCGTCTGGTGAGTTGAGTATGATTTTATTGTTTCTGTACAGCGCTTTCTAACATAATGTTTCCACTTTGCAGCGCTGTAAATAACGCATCTTAATGTTGTCCAACTTAATGCTGTTCAGTTGCTCAACATTGGATGAATGAAAGGCTGAGACAGCACAGATGGTGTTCAAACTTGTCAATGGCTATAGGGTGAACAGTTGCAAGCACTTAACTCGCTCAGCTATCTCCACCGTTTAATCTGCGCTGCATAAAATGATGGCATTTTTGTAAAATGTACAAACGTGATCTACACAGATTGCAAGGAAAAGTCACACATAAGAAATACAAAATGTACACTTTGGCATATTTCATACAGGCAAATATCGCACACACTGAAAGTACACAAACTAAGATAGCTGACCTTAGTACCCGGCGTGCCATATTTTCTTCCACATCTACGCACAGATTGGTGCTTTTTCAACCCTTACCTGCTCTGCTAGTAATCCCACTTGCGTGATTGCTGCTCCCGCGTGCCGGTCCCCAGCATTCCTTCCCATTCCTTACGCACTTGCTTCCGCATAGTGAATTCTCCTGCCAGGCTGCCATGGAAAGTGAGAAGGGACTACATGTCGTCCCTTCGCCCATTCCATGGCAGCCATTTTCTTTGTTTACTGTGGCCACCACAGAGAGAGAGAACTGACTAAATTTCCCAATCCGCGGCAGGCCTTTTTTTTTTTTTTTTTGGTTGCAAAATCCGAAGTGTCTCACAACCAAAAAATACATTATCAGAACCCAAGTTTAACAGGCCGGGGTACTAATGGTAATAAGCCCCATGCCTGGGTGGCATTACCGAGTCAGGTAATGCCCAGGGGCCTTCGTTAAGGAAATGTGAAAAGTTGACTTGGATAATAAACACCAGTGTCAAAACTAAACAGATTTATTTCAGGCAAACATTGTTTTCACAGAGCATTTGGAACGTTTGACCCCTTGGTGTGATGGCTACCGAGCCAGGTCTTTCAGTGGCAGTGCCAGGGGTACCAAGGGAATTGCCGGTGTTGGCAGCCACCTCCTTGGAGTCCCCTAAAGGATGCTGCTGCTCCCACAAGTCCCGACCACCTCTGTGCATACCAAATATTGTACATTGTGGCACTGGACCCTCCAGCAGCGTGGCACTGGAAAGGTTAAACCGAGATGTCCTCTTGGAGAAATGGTTTGCTCCTGTGGGTGCCCTGTTGCGGGGAAGGTGCCTCTTTTTTATCTGTCACTCGCCAGGCTGGGCCATTGCAATCACTGTATCCGATGGGGCAGATAGTATTTAGGGATGGAATGAGCCTTGATCCTGGACAGTTGCCTTTTAGGCGCTTCTTTGGAGGTCTGTCCTAAGCATTCATGCTAGGCTGCCCCCTGTTGGTGCTGCTGATGGTGGCAATGTATTGTGAGTTAACGGGCTGTTTGTGTAGAGTTAAAGCTGCAACAGAGATGCGCGTCTCGGTTCCTTGTCCTGTACTTGCGGGCCTGGTAAAGGCTGGCTGTTGTATTATTCAGCGGTGCTAATGCTGCGTGGCAGCAAACGGCGAGGGGTGTGCATTCAGTGGTTCTTGCTGCTGATGTGTGCGAGACCAACAGTAGCTGCAATATTGCGATTTAAGTTTGTCTGGATTTTAATTAAAAATCAAAGGTCCCCAATGTGTCTGTGTTTAAAGGCCTGGCTTCTCTCATTAAATGAGATTAGCTTGATCACGCCGGCAGCATCCGACGGGGGGGCGGCGGGGCTGTGCCTTAAAAGAAAAGGAGGCGCAGCACATTGCGTTGGAGAGATATTGGGCCGAATTACTTTTAAAGAGGATAAATTGTGTGCCGGGAGACCGGTTCCCTTAGCGCGTCAGGGACTGCATTGGAGGTGGTGCAGTAGCGGGTGGGGAAGGTGGTGTTTGGCGGTCCAGCCAGCTGGTGGTCACCCTGGCTGACCTGCCTACTACTCTGGGCAGCAGTTAATTAGCATGTCATTGGATGCAGTTGTTTGCCTTATGTTGAGCAGGGGGATTTTCTGATTAAATGTGATGCAAATTGTGCATTTTAAAGACCATGTATTAAACAACACTGTTCCAAACTACTAGCCGCACAGTGAAGCAACTCCTCAAACTGGGCCACATTAGCCAAAAAAGTGTCCCACTTTGACCCTAAAAAACGGGCCCACACCAGCATTTTGAGATTTTGGTAAGGGCATTGCCCTATAGGCAAGTCCGAGCCTGCCTGGAAAATAAGCCAGGGGAGGAGCCATTCCATCTGTTGTAAGCAAAGTAGTGCAAACACTCAAATTATCTTGTGGGTAAGTGTCTTGCCTCTGATCCCAACGATCTCGGTTCGTGCGACCCCGTTGTGCAGTCCAAACTGTATAGGCAGGCCCCCAATCCCAATCCTCTTTATCCAAAGCAGGCCCACCAACCGAGGAACAAGTGCACATTTTGTATGCTGTAACCCTGGGTTGTTTGGTTGGAGCCCTGAATAGAAGCTCAGAGGCTACAATCAAGACTAGCTAGCCCCGAGTCACAATTCACTCAATCATAACCATTATCAACTTGATTAGGCCGATATCTAACTTAATAAGCTACCACCTCTCAAACACATTTTAGGTTGTAGCCTGAGTTCCCAAGGTCAAATTTTGATGGAAGGTGTTGCAACATTTGGATACACTGTAAAAAATCAGTTGAGTTATTTTTCTGCGAAGTATGGATCTCAATAAAATGGACAATGTATGGTTTCCATGTAAATCGATAGCAGCACAACGGCATTCATATGGTTCTGACCATCATACATCACACTAAGTTTCATTTCTCGTTCAAGGTTTCGTTTCCCCTCTGAACAGGGCATCTACATTTTGCCTGATGTAAAGTCATCTGCATTTCTTCACCCAAGGCTAATGGGTGATCTGTTGCTTATCTTACATAGCATCTCCTCATAAATTCCTTTTTGGTCACTGCTTGAGTGTTCTGAATCGAAACTGAGCCCTTCTCAGGAAAAAGAAACTTGGTCGTGTCTCTAGAAACAGACACTAATGTTTGTGAAGGGTACATTTCCTTGGGCACATGAGGCCTTCTGTTTAGTTTTAATATAAATGCATCTTGCCACCACTGTTAATTTTCCCATCATGTGTTCGCAGTTCTCTGGCAAGGGAAACTTTGACTCCCTGTATTCATTTCAAGCAGAAAAATGCACACCTTTCTGTAATCGCAGTTTGGGTTTGCAAATGCCATGCTTTCCATGCAATGTAAGCATCGGTTTTTAAGCTTTGACAATTTCATGCAAGGCCTACTTAGTGTATTTCTCCTTCTTTAAAGACAGCATTCTGATGTGTCAAATGCGAGTGAATCGCTGCCTTTTTATCTGTCATCCAGCAGTGTGTTTTCCATGTTTGGCACTTCTTAGGCCCAACATAGCCAAATGCAATTTTTTTTTTCTTGAGCAGAATATATCCCACAGCAACTGTGTTAGGTAAACAACCACTTTTGGGTCCTGACGAAGGCAGTATTTTGGCAACACGGTTGGGTCTGCCCATGACTTTTTTGGTGGTGCCCACTTTCAAGCACTGCCACCGGATTTGGACATCTGGTACGCATTCTGCATGCTGTTTGCCACTGTGTAAAGGCCAACGAGGCGAGCAGACTATTCAGCATACACCTTTAATTCCAAATTGGCTCACACAGCCCCCTCCGGCAAATCAATCCTGGGACTATGGGCACGCGAGGTCTACCTTCTGGATATGAACACCTTAATCTTAACGCCAAACGCCTTGAACTGCACGCCACACGGAGCTCGAGTTACTTCCGGTCTGCACATGGCAACACAAGAGCAGAGCAATCTTGCACTTTGCCTCTCATCCTGACACACCAACCGCACCCCCTTTCTTTGCAGAGTTGCCAAAACACACAGAGACCATGCAAATGGCAGCGGTGCGCAGCATAAAACGGAATAACCTAACGTCACATCTGGGCAAGACTGGAAGGTTGGAGGTGCGGTGAGTACATTGGCAAAGTGGGGGCATTGTGGCATGCCCTTTCCGTAAATGCACACCTATATTCACATACGTATTGTGTGCAAAAAGGGAAGCGTAGTGCCCCCCCCACCCCCAGCTCCCTCTCGCAAGGTCTTAAATTCACATGCAAATACCAACATTAACCTAAAACTGCTTTTCCCCTGGAGTAATTTGCAGTCAATTATGCAAATATTTGAAAAGCTCTCTGAGAGCTTTCACATTCTCCAAAGCTGCTTTAAAATATAATGTCGGTCTATTTACAGTTCATTTGTGATGTCCTAAACCTGAAGTTCCCTATCGTTTAATGTAGGATTCTCTTTGACATAGTTTGACTCACTGGTTCTGGTCTGAGAGTGTGTAGCATTCTCACAAGGTAGCATTCTTTTTCTCTGGCATCAATTTCACTCACTGCTCGTGAAGACGCTCACACAATCGCACTCAAACACACACACGCTGAAACTCACTCCCGCAAACGCGCACACACTCGAATTGTTACAATGTAACATTATTTTTCCATATCATTATCACTTGTTTTTAGTGAAAGCATACACGTAGAATGAGTGATATTGTTAAAAAGTAGCATTCTTTTGTTTCGTTTAATTAACTGCATTGCCAAAATGCCTCATCCCATGCAGCTTGTAATGTGGTCCCATATAACGTTGCATTGTTACACTGTAGCATGCTTCATCGAACGTTACAAGCAGTGAGAGTGGAGTAAGCCACTTTAATTTAAAAGCCTTCCTTTGAGGAAAGAACCCATGTAAGGCAAGGGAAGCAAAAAGAGGGTTGACGCGCCTCAAGTCATTGCAAACTAACCCTCTCCGCTGGGACCCCTCTTTTTACTTGCAGTCTCCCATGTCACAGCCCTCGCTGTGCCAGATTCTTGGTCATTGTGCTGCTTGCCTGGTTTGGAACACTTCTTCTTCCAGGCCTTGCCTGGGCTCGCCTCATTCTCCTTGCGTTCATGAACCCGGGGCGATGGCTGTCCTGCACAGATGTTCCTGTTGTTTTGCTGTGTTGGTATCCTTAGCTCATGGGCTTCCAGATATTGATTCGCAGGAAACGGTGAGTAATGCGCACCACCAGAGTATGAGACTCCAGGCCATGGAACAGGATCAGCAGTTTGTAAGTGAGATTCTGCGGAGGTGCGTGACACGTGCTGTGTAGGGAATTGTGCAATTCTGTCCAGCTGCCAAGGCAGAAATTGAGCAGCTACTGTGTGTTTTGTTTAAGTGTGGGAGGCGGCTTATCTGTGGAATGAGCTGTGCTTCAATGGTGTTGCACAGTCTCCAACCAATGCAGTCTTTGTTTCTTCTCCACTTCTGTTAAATGTCCCAAAAATAGTGCTCTCGTTAAGCAGGTGTGGGAGCCTAATCTGCAAAGTACTGGTTGATCTGGTGTTTCACGGCCTCCTCCATGCAAGAGGATGCAAATGTCACAAACTGGACTTTTTGGACACCCTTCACTGGAATCGGGGGATCCACCTTCACAGCGGTAGATTTTATTGTGTAAAGTCACCATTGGTCCAGGTGGTCTTCAGAAGTAGGCCTCGTTGCCCACACTTTGACCCACTGCTATACAGCTTCTCAAAGGCTGCATCAGTTTGCCCCATCTTCCTTTAGTGGCCCAAGTTTGTCGGTGCTGTGACCATATTACTGTCGTGTTCATCATCAAAATCCTGGGTTGGATGCGACTTTTCACTGTTTGAGCAGGGCCCTGCCATGTGACTTTCTGCCAACTCGCCATCAGGCCCATGAGCCACAGGTTTAAGAAACCCAATTCTAAAAGATGAGGAAATGTCAAGCTGTCTCGTGCCCCTTGCGCCCCCTCTCATTTATTCTCTCTTCGCTCCCTTACTCTTGAATGCTCTTCCTCTGCCACTTCGCACTTCTTCCACTCTCTCTATTGAAATCCAACCTCCTAGCTCTCCTACTTTCTGAAGAACCACTTGCATAGCATTCTACGCCACCACATCTCCCTGTTTTTCCTCTCCCCTTGCTTCGCTACTGCAACCCTGCGGCACTTATCCCTCAACCCTTCATCCTAAAACATTGCACTTCCTCCACTATCCCGATCCTATATCATGCTCCACTGTCATCGTCCCTGGTTAATGTTTCTCCCTCCCCTTTATCATCCGATCTTATAGCCACATCCTCTCACCCATTCTTTAGGACATTGGTTCTCTGCTCTGTAAATCAATGTTAAAAAGTTTTGCAAGCATTTTTGTGCCAAAAATGCATGTTTTTGCCTGTATTTTTCATTAAATAAATAAATAAATGTGAAGAATGAGCAAGACTCCACTGAAGAGACTTGTGGAATCCAGGAGTTCTGCAATCAGTGCTACGACTGAATTGATAGACTTGACACCAGTGATGCATTCTGAATTAGACTTTACAGATGTTTGATGTCCCAAATATGAACTATGTGACTCTATATTAAGGTGTAGGAGACCACTGAGGCGAGTACTTGGATTCCATTGAAGTTCTTGAGATCTTTGATGGGAAATGAGTGAGACTTCATGGCATAGACTGGACTGACAGCGAACCAATAGTAATGCGGCATGAGCTCTTTTTTGAGGAATAAGGAAATAGACTATTTTGTTCAAAGGTTTTGGGTGGTTCAGATTGGTTAAACTGTTTGGGGCTGAGCCATGTTCAGTTGGACAAAACTGCTGTAGGTGACCAGGTCCTTTTTGAATGCTGTTTATTGGTCAAAGCTTTGAAAGACTTGGTTGTCTGCCCACTAAGCCCATCCTTCTCCGGACGTCATGGAATGGTATTTTGTGGTGCCTGTGACCTCCACTGTGAAGGTGGCATCATTGGCCAGTGTAGACTGAAGCGTCCAGTAGGGTCTACTATAGATAGTAACCCCATAACACATTATATGCTTGTTAGATTGCTGTTCTGCTCTGAGATTGACTAGTGTCAGCCTTTGAGATGCACCCATTGTGGCTAAAACCTGCACACCTGAGACAGTCCAGTGACAGGTGTGCTTCTTGGACCTCAGCCCCCACTATGTGTCTGCTTCACTGTGTGGCATGTGCAACTATGGTTTAAGTGAAAAGTGCCTCTCTTGGGTTTGGAACCTCATCATACACATGGTATGCACTCCAGCCATTTGGCTTTTTTTAGGATGATTTTTCTGCCCTAAGATCAGCAAAACTTTGTAGGTTCACCCAAAGGTGCCCTTTTCCCCAGACCCAATGGCATGCCTGCTGCTCCCCAGTCCCTATCAGTTTGTGTCCTTCAGTGAGTGATCACACTTGTTTGGTATCAGACTTTAAGATCCCTAGTTTCACCCAGAGGTACCCCAGCCTTTCTGGGTTCAGAGCGAGGAATGTCTGCACCGCATATCCTAGGACAGCCCTTGCTGTACCCTGAGGAATGATGACGTTTGTGGTGCATTGAAAGGCCCGTTCATGGGCATCAGACACCATGGTGTGCCCACTGCTCCGTGAAGCATGCCAGCCTTTGAGGGTTTAGTAAAGATGCCCTTATAGTGACAGGAGACCACTCTGGAGGGTAAGCGTGCATCTGGTTATGTTATCTGTCCCAGAATGCCTTAGCTGCACCACGTTACTTGCCTGTATTTGTGGGATTTCTGAAACGATGTCCTTTGTGGGACCGGACCACTGGTGTAACAAGGGTCACCGCGGGTGCGGGGAGCCCCATAGTGCCTGTGCCCAGTGGCGGTGGGGGGCCCTAGCAGGGCTTGCACGTGGGACCCCACATTTTGTGTTACACCACTGGACCGGTCCAAATGTTGGCGGTGCCCCGCTCAAGATATTATACTCTTTTGTGTGAGTGCTGTGGGCAACCCAGCCCTTGGCGTGCATCCTTCACACAAGATGCACTCGCCTTTGTGTGTACAACAAGTAGCGCCTTTTCCAGACATGGGACACCATGACTTGCGCGCTGGGACTGATGTTGTGTGAGTCCGGTGAGCAGCACCTTTTCTGGGCATTGCTTCCCATAGGGTCCTCCAACCAAGGTCCAGCCTTTATGGCACCACTAAGAATTGCCCAAAGCATTTAGTGGGCCGGGGCTGGCTCAGGCAGAGCTCAGGAAGGTATTGTACACAATTACCTACCCCCAAAAGTTCGACCCCCCCCAATTTTCCATATATATATAATATGGTAAAGTGAATAAAAAATGTATAGGGGTAAGATGAGGGATATGGGGGGGTCTCTCCCCCAACCCCACATATATATTTGCGGAAAATTGAAGAAGAAAAAAAATTGGCTTTTGGGAGTCACACTTTTCGGTTGGGTAAAATCACGTAGATCCGCTCAGGAAGACTACAAAAGCGGCTCCCGAACCAGAGGACTGCCCAGCTTCCCTCTTCCTCCCACTAACCAGCACCCGAGGCGTTTTCTCTTATGTGGAGTTGCGCTTCAGGAGATGCGTGGGGACACATTTTTCTGTCCAGAGCAGCCCAAGCCCCCCACGAAAAGGACACGCCCTCCTAAGGACCCCCTATGGCTCGTGCTTAGCGGACATTTTATTGTCTGGGTGAGTGTTGTGACCTACACATTAATGAAACATCAAGCCCAGTATGGTTTACACGGTCAAAAGGATTTCATTCTTAAATGAAGGTTACAAAAATATGTATTTGTCTGGTATAAAAATCTGTGCCCATTCTTATGCTTCCAAAGTGCTCTTTGATTTTATGCCAAGCAGCCAGGGTCCATCGCCCCTTTCACGTTGGTGATGTGTTTATAGAAGGAGGGAGATTTACTCACTGACTGAATTGTTTATATCCCAAGAGAGGTTTTTAATTTATAGAGCAATTTATTTACAAAGCAAGACGGAGGTGAATTTACAATATGTAGGCTGGAAGCAAAGAAGGCTAGCAGAGGCCACCCTCAGTACCCAAAATAAATGTGTAGGGTTTGTTTTGGGACAGGTGTTCCCCCTTTTAGGCCACGCCCTGCACACTTAAGGCCATGCCAACTTGTGTGGGCCTCTTCTCGATTTGGCATCGCACTGAAAGCACTGGTCTTGCCATTCCTGGCTACCGCACACTGTGATGTGCCCATTGTTAGGAAAGATTTCTTAATTGTGGATAATTTTCCTTCCTTGTGGCAACCCCTAAACTTTTTGCTGTTGTTTTCACCAGGATCTAGACTTTGCCAGAAAAGTGCAGCCTTCTGCCGCACTCCTCTGGGCTTTCGCTCCATTCTTACGGGGAAACTGACATGCCCTTAAGACAGTCAGTACCGGGAAACGTTGTTTTCCGTAGTTTCTTTATCATGTTACAGTTTTCGCGCAACATGGCACAAGAAGGCACTGTAAGCTAAGTTACTGCTCTCTTGGGTCTCTAGTCTTCTACAGGCCCTAGATACTCTCTTTGGATTGTAAATGAACGGTGCAAGTGAATCACGGACGGGATTGGTGGCAGCGATCGTTTCTTGTGTTTTTGAGCTCCTTTTGGCGTTTTAAGCACGTTTCTCGCGCTTAGCCCAAAATGGTGGCCTGGCTCCCAAAATGCCCAGACCACGGGGCTCTTTGTCCTGTACTCTGACCGTCTTGCCCCCTTCACCTCCCCCAGGTCGAGCCGACCCGGGGCCTTCCTTATTTGGGCATGTACTTTCCCGCGAAACACAGATGCTTTCACAGGCTTCTACAGGCCTGGTGTGTGCCTCCAGGATGGGGGCTGGGATGTCTGGTCCCAATACACATCCTGGGCGCCAGAGAGTCTAGGGTGGTGTGAATGCCTGGGACCCCCGTGGTCCGTGATAAGGTCCACAGATGGTGTGAGTGTTTTATGAGCGGATCTCCCATTGGGTCCCCTCCGTTTTGGCACGAAGGGAACTGTGGATAAGAGGGGGCTGGAAACGCCACTACCAGGTCGATCTCCTGAGTGCTCACGAACAAAGGAATACAGGAGCCAAGTATCCTGCAACCACGAGGCTGAACCAAGGAATCGCTGGTGACCCGCTGAAGGACTGCCCCTCTGCTCTGCTGTTGCTTTGTGAAACCCTTTCTACCTCTGATTGAACGAGAAGGCCTGTACTGGTACTTCGACCCTTGGAATAGTGGGAACAACTATTCTTGGCATCTTCACCATCTCCTGCACGTAAGCCTTCGGCAGTGTCTCTGGGCCATCCAGCAGACTGACCAGCCTACCCAGGAGTCTTGCTCTGTAACCGCCATCAGGTTGGTTTGTATTACGAGTCCTTGTCACTCTCTCACGATTCGTACACTTGACATTCCCAGGTCTGAAGTGAGTAGTGTACATTTGGCTGAAATACACACGGCCGCTTCGTTGCCCTGCTGTGGTAACAACCTGTGCGGGTTCACTGCGTTTGGGACGTCCTCAACTCAACTTCTGCTGCTGCGGAATCTACACGACGACGACGAGACGTTCCCTGCTCCTATCTGAACCTGCCAGCACTGAAACTGACGCAGAGAAGCCTGGGTCTGCTTGCATCGGGGACCGGTGAGTAGCATCACTAGGAACTGGTCGCCCTCCTGCAGGAGCCCATAGCTTTTCCCCGCTGTGTCTAACAGCACACCTTTCCGTACTCGCGCTCTGCTTCTGCCCACAGTGGAGGCTGCGCTTGAGTCGCGGAGCTCTGTTCATCTTCATTTGTTCACCAAACTAAACTGCCTGATTCCCTCGAAGAGACTCCCCTTTTTGCCCATTGGTACCAGCGTGTGCAGGTACTTTTGAGCACAAGGCTCCACTCTTCGTAGGGCTTGGACTTCCTTTTAGTTAGGTGCCTCTGAAGGCGGACTGGGTCTAATTATTATTTGCACTGCCTGTTTTCCTCCCCATCTAGGTGGTCTACACATTTCGTGCGTCTAACTCGTTAGACTCGTTTGTATTTGTATATATATTGTGTTGGTTTGGTATGTGTTGGTTTACTTGAGTTTTATTGTGCTTTCTCGCTACGGTCAATGTTACAAAGGCCTTGTAATAAATGTGTATATATTTTTAATATAACACCTGCTTGGAGTAATTTGTAAGTGTCCTTGCTTTGTGTGCTCATTGCGGGCTTTCAGTCACCCTCACCCCTCTTGATCTTGAGACCTAGTCTTGACCACCGCGATCGCTACCCTGATTGGTCTGGCTTGTCCAGAGGTTACCCGTTCCAGGAAACTAGGCTGGCCTTCTGAAGCTCTGTCCCTCCAGGATAGATTTCAGAAATACGTCTTAACACCCATTACACCTCGAGGCAGGGTTGGACTGGCCTACATGAAGACCGGCCTACATTCCAAAATGAAAAACCCAGAGATCTAGATTACCAGATGTCCCGTTCACATACCCTGCCCACAAAAAAAGGCAGCAAATCATTATGCTGCGTGGTGACTGATGGAAGATGTGGCTGGGATTTGCCCACCGTAGAGTGTCTCCGCCCACACCTTCACGCAATTGGCCACTAATAGTCTTTTTGTAGTCAATCACAGGGAGACGTGGCCGGAGATGCTGAGGCGGCTGGAAAACCCAGAGACACAAAGCTCTTCCCCTGAGACCCAGGCAAGAGCGTAAACACTCTGGAGATGCCCCGGTTGGCATCTGCATCATGGGTCTGTTTTGTGTGGTTACCCGCTTTATTGCCACATGTTCTTATGGGAAAGGGCATGTTTTGGGCGTGCTCGCACTGTGTGATATGGGGCCACTTTGAAAAGCATTTTCAGGGCCTCGTTTGGGTACCAGTTCACCCTTGCCTCCAGGACTGCGATTAAAGTGGGACACAGCCGATTTTCCAAAATCCTTCATAATCATGCGGTTGGCCTAGTCTGGCTGTCCCCTCCCCCCGCTCCCCTGCGCGCCCCTCCGCGGGGGCTCGCCACACGCGATGCCCATGAATATTGATGAGAGCAAGATGGTGAAGATGGTCCTCGCACGCAGTCTAGCCGGAATGTCGCCTCTTGCATCCAGTGCCCGATGGTTACCCTGGTAACGTGCACATCGCACTCATACACAATTCATGCTGACCTTTGTCTTCCTGGGGGCTCTCTGAGCAATAAGCATCCCCTGTGTCGCTGCCCCGCCCCCTGCTTCACCTCTTCGCCCTGCCCTCCCCTCTGGGCGGGGAGACGAAGGCGCCTACCCGTTAGATAAAACAGCCACGTCTTCAACCTTAAAGGAGTGCATTGGGCATAATGCTATAAGGTCGGTGGGCCTAAACTGCACCGAGAGTGAGGGGCGTGCTCTGTGTCTTGCACTCCTGAATGCGTAGACAGACCCCAATCGACAGCTAGTTTACTCGGGCCAGAGAAAGAACCCCTTTGTTCCAAATAACAAGAATGTCCCATGACTGATTGCTCTACACTTCTGCCGGCTCCTAGGAAACTTTTTAATAGTGGACGAGGTCACGAGCCATTACCCGTGATGTGGGGGGAGGTAACTCTGCAGCAGAGGGGTAGAGGTATGGTTGTGACCTCAATGATGGGGTCTCGGGATAGAGAGAAAGACGGTGGGGTGGGGTCTCTGCGTGTGAGGGGTACAGACGCGGCTGTATGGAGGTCAATGAGTTTTAAGTCCATGCAGAATTGTTATTATACAATACACAGATTAACGGGGGGGTGGGAGGGGGTGGGGGGGGGGGCAGGGAGAGCGTGGTTTGCCCAGTCACCCAGTTGCATCCCAGATTCTTACCCAAACTTCTGGATTCTAAAGTTGGCGCTGGGCCACTAGACTACATCTCGTCTCCTCTCACCCGATTCATTAATCCGTGATGACACCCCCTCACTCCATGGATCATTTTCAAATTACATTTTTTTTCTCCATATACCAATGAATCAATAATAACTTTGAGGCCACCAAAGTGCATGTTCACTAATACAAATATATGGTGGTCGGTCAAAATATCGATAAAATAATCTCGAATGACAAAAAGGTCGAAAAAAAAATCTTGGAAAAAAAAAGTCGAATTTCTCTTTTTTTAATTATATATTTATTTTGGGGTCCGGGATTAAAAAAAAAAAATGTTAAAAAAAGGGGGTTGGGGGGGGGGGGCATTTCGAATAAAAAAGTCATTAAAAAAATGCGACTTTTTTTTCGAGATTTTTTTTTTTCGAGATTTATATTTTCGGTATTATGACCATAAACCCAAATATATCACTATGCCACCCATCCACATTGTTACTGAAGCAACCACTGCTTCTCCCCGAGGCAGGTATAAGCCCATGAACTCGCTTCCCGGTCAGGGTCTCTTACAATTCAGTTGGATACTAATACAATCGCTGTATCCCAGTGAACAGTTTTCTTATTTGCTGCTGTCGAGGGGGGGGGGGGGGGTGGTCTGGGGGGGATTGGTTTATGGGATTTTCCCGACCTCAATTACAGAGTGGTACATTTCATCGCAGCCATAATACTGAAACATTCACATTAATTTTTTGTTTTTTTTTTATTTGGGGGGGGGGCGGTGTCCCAAAACCCCCTGTTTTTCCACCCTCATAACGCTGCCCCATTCGACTCATTTTAACCCCTTACCCCACTAACCCATATATATTTAATTAATATTGTTGGTGTTTGTCAGTGTTCTGTACCGCAGTGAAATGTACCACTGTTATGTTTTCTGTAAAATTACTGGGTACCCGGTCAGGTTACAAAGCATATGATATAATAGGTTATTTATAACGCGCATAATACCCACAGGTTTCTAAGTGCGGACTCGGGGATCAAACCTCTGTTGCTCCATGTTGTCTTACTTCCAAGGCGAGCATATGTTGCCCTTGTGCTATCCTCCCGAGACAAATACACATATTGTGCAATGTGCTCTAGGCCAGAGTCTGGTAAACCAGCCTACATGGCTCTAAGTTGGGGGCAAGCCATAGAGGTTGCCTCGTCCAGGGCCCAGTCTCTTGTGCACCAGTCTTCTCCATGGTGTCCCCGACCGGACAGTCGACCACTATCCTTTTTCCCAAAGGAAGTTTATTCGGGCCGAGATTACAGAGCCAGGTTGCACGTTTACCAAGGGGATATCGGCGTTATTTTGCACATGCGCTCTGATTCTATCATGCTGCCCTGTGGTCACTGGGATCTCATGCCCATCCCTGATATGCCATTGGCCACCCTCGACCCCCAAAACTCAATTTGTACTAAGACAGTATTGCTTGCTCTCTGATGGTGAAACCTAGTACAACTTGCGATGTCATTGCAAATTACTGATGTGTACCCACGCACAGCACTGAGCCAGTGGTATCCAGTAATTATAACGAATAAAAAACAGAGAATTCATTTAAAACGAAAAAATATAGAATTAAAAAAATATATAAATATGGGGGGGATAAGGGGTTAAAACGAGTGGAGAGGGGCTTGGGGTGGGTTTAAAAACATGGGGAAATGGTGGGGTTTGAGGGGTGGACACCCCCCAAATAAAATAAATATTTTTACGTTATTAAAGTCTGGCTATTAGTTCATTCTCTCTAATTTAATTCGTTAAAATCACATAAAACGGAGCCAATGTATGCATTTATTAGTAAGGGCCTCTGTAGTGTCATGATCATTTTGGGGAAACTTGGGCACTTTATCCAAAAATAGCTTTTCCCCCCTTCTATCCACCATCACCATTTCTGACATTCTGGGCCTTTCCGGACTGTAGGCATGTTCGAGCGGGTCCGGCACGACCAAAGTGATAACAATTGGGTTTCACACCGCCATACCAAAGGCAGGTTTGCCAGACCCACAGTCTGCCATTACCACGTCATCCACCCGCCAACCAAGCTTCGGCGGGGGTGGAGGTACTGGGGGAAACGGTGTGCTTAGATTTGATGCAGGGGGTGCAAGGATGACTGTGGTGGTTGAGACTGAGGGTCTTTTTTTCCAAATGGCTTTTGGGCCCAGTGCTTGCTCTGTTTTCCCTGGTGGGCCTAGTTTGGCTATGTTGGTATGCGCTCGGTGTATGTCAACATCAGTATCAAGATTATGGCTGACTGCTGCGTCCAACAATTTTTGATCCTCCGCAGCACCCTCCATACTGGGAGATTACTCTGTCGTGACCCCTTTGTCCCCTTATCATGAAGTACTATGAGAGAGACTAGTAGTTTCTTTAGAACTACTAGTTCTGCCAAAACCCTAATACACTGGCAGCGGCCGATCGCGGCTGCACCCTTGTTGTCTTGCACAGGTGGGTGAAACATGGCTGCTCCTGGGGTTGCTGGTAGGCGGTAAGGGCTGCTGCTGAGGGCCATTAAGCTCCTTACAGCACACCTGGGGTGCCCCTCTGACACACCACAGCCATCAAGTTCCCCGCCCCCCATTTGCATGATGGAGCTAGAGCTATTGGGGGGTCGAGGAGAGGGAAAAATGGTGCAGCCTCGCCGTGTCCCCTGGAAGGATATGCATGGGGCTGTTCTATCTCTCTTGGTGAGATTCCAGTGGATAAGGGTTCCATGTTTTCCACTCCCTTGGGCAAGGATTGGCGTGGTCTGGGGAATCGGGCCCAGTCCCTTGTGGACTAGGGTCACTACTTCATCTTCTATCTCGTTGGTTAGGGTTGACAAAGTGGCCAGGTTGGTTATGGTGGTAGGCAGGCACTTAGTGAGAGTCAGGGCATCCAGATGGGCTTTGGGGCATCATAGGGTCTGTGACGCGGCCTGCGTACTTGTATGAGCCCGTTCCAGGGCCAGAACCTGGTTCATCTCCGAGAGCAGAAGTGCCCATTGTGCCATTCCAGGGGGCTGTGCCCCGACGCCTGGCCCGATGCTTGTGCCCTTGCTCTCAGTATGCGTGTCGTCATAGGGAAACTTGCTCTGTGAGTGAATCATTTATGGCTATTTTGGCATCGATGATTTTGACTATTTTTTTTTTGGGGGTCCAGGTCAGTGGAAGCTTGTATAATGTAAAAAAACGGATGGATTTCGCCAATCAAGCGGTTCGCCTCCCCGGTTGATATTAAGGGGATTTCGGGGCGCTTCTTGGCTATGCGAGGCTGGTGAAGTTCTGAGGAGATTTTCCCTTTAACAACAAAAATGTTCTGCTTGGAAATCGTTGGAATTGCGGCAGCCATTGAAAAAGGTAGGTGGTGAGAAGTGGGAGGGCGGCTGGGCATTTCACGCCTTTTCCGAAGCCGTACACTGGGGGCCTCCAGGTGAAACTCACAGAAGGAAAGTTCTCTCTGTGTTATCAGAATATTCGCACGCAATATTTGATGGCAATAATACCCAAGCCGTTGGGCTGTAATAGGTGGTACTTCCCTCGGGCCAATAACTTGGGCTCCAGTGCCGTTATACCCATCCAAGCCCATCCATTCCACCGGCAAACTTATTATTGCTATTTGCACCCCAGGGTTTCTAATCGGGGCTGCTGATAATCTATTTGTTCCAATGAACGGGTCTTGTGCGTGCGGCGTCCTGTTCATTCAAACAAATACTCACCTAAGCTGGCCTTCATGTAAATAGTTTGTGGGGCTCAATGCAGAGCCTCTCGTTCATTTCCATGGTGGCCTGGGATGCAGGAGCAATGGCGGCAGTTGCGCCACCACAAGAGGAATCTGGTATGTGGTGGGAGGAACGAGAGGGGACAGGATGTGGGGGGGAAATGGTGGTGCGGGTTCTCGGATCTTTCAGCTTGCTTGGATTGAAACTTGGGTTTGTGAAATTGAGCCTGTGATCCGAGCAAGCTGATTGGCTGCAGCGCCCGGCCCGAGTGCTAATTGAAAATAGTGAATCTAAATGGTCTACATACTGGGCGGATTCCCGTATAAATTGATGTGGGTGGGACTCTGAAGAACCGCTCTTGGAGAGCCCTTCATGCCAAACACTTGGATGAGACTCAAGAGGACTAGCCCCGCCTTGCATGTGGATAGGACTCTCGGACTGTATTTGGAGAGCCCTTCCTTGCTTGTGGATGGGACAATGGAGGACCAGACTAGCCCCGTCAATGCATCAATTTAAACCCCGTCAATGCATCAATTTAAACGAGCCTCTTCATTCGGATTCCCACACTCCCTGCCTCTCAATACGTGTTCTTCTTTCCTCGCTTATCTGCTGGTGCACGCCTTCGCTCTTCCTTGACAAACTGTTTTTGCAACCACACACACACACACACACACACACCCACCCATCACTCTCATTCTCGGTGCGCATTGATTTGACACATTCCTGTGACAGCTGTAAGCTGCAAACAATGGTCCTGGTTGCCTGCAAGCAAGCTGCCCCCCACCCCCATCCCTAATCGTTATCGTTTGCAGCTATTGTTTGAATGATTCAGATTCTCCTTCGGCAATGCGTGTTCTTGGCTTATCTCTTCACACTCTTATCTTGCCCACAGAATTCGTAATGCAGCAACATTCTCTGCTACACATTTTCCTTTGAACCTTGCAACCTTGAGTATCATGTCTGTCTTCTTTCCAAACCCCTTCCCCCAGCCTTCGTACAGCCTCTTCATTCATCTTTCTGGCAAGCAGCTCCTTATTCTCTTCCATCCCCTCCTTATTCTCTGCCATCCCCGCCTTGTTCTCTGCCATGCCCTCCTTATTCTCTGCCATCTCCTCCTTATTCTCTGCCATCCCCGCCTTATTCTATGCCATCCCCTCCCTATTCTCTGCCATCCCCTCCCTATTCTCTGCCATCCCCTCCCTATTCTCTGCCATCCCCTCCCTATTCTCTGCCATCCCCTCTGTATTCTCTGCCATCCCCTCCGTATTCTCTGCCATCCCCTCCGTATTCTCTGCCATCCCCTCGGTATTCTCTGCCATCCCCTCCTTGTTCTCTGCCATCCCCGCCTTGTTCTCTGCCATCCCCGCCTTGTTCTCTGCCATCCCCGCCTTGTTCTCTGCCATCCCCGCCTTGTTCTCTGCCATCCCCGCCTTATTCTATGCCATCCCCTCCCTATTCTCTGCCATCCCCTCCCTATTCTCTGCAATCCCCTCCCTATTCTCTGCCATCCCCTCCGTATTCTCTGCCATCCTCTCCTTATTCTCTGCCATCCTCCTCATTAGGATCTACGTGATTTCTGTGCATCAGGAAATTGTGAATCAGAAAAACTTGCATCGCAAAATCCCCTTGTACAGTGATCATAGATCACTATCCGCCAGCCCCCCACACTCCCCCCACTTACCTTTTCGGTGGCACACTTGTGTGTGTGCCGCTGCCTCTCCTGTACCCCTGCACCCCTGCGGCTCCATTTCCCCACCCTCCCCACTAACCTGGGTCAGAGCTGGTGCCGCAGGGTGCGTTTGTTTTTTTTGTCCCCCGTTTCCAATGTCATGAAAGCTGGGAACACCCCTGCAACCCTCAAAGCCCAGAACGCTGAACAAAGGGAGCGGGGGACACTCCTGCAACCTCTGCTCCCCCGTTCAATATTATGGGCTTCGATTCTTTATTTTTGTCTTTTTCCTTTTTTCTTTTTTTTTGGTCCATGCCGAATGCGCAGTAAACGTGCATTCAGCATTTCTTTTGACCTTTTGGGGTAAACGCCCCTTATTTTCTGCCATTCTCCTTGTTCTCTGGCATCCTCCTCCTTATTCCCTTCCATCCTCCTTTTATTCTCTGGCATCCTCCTCCTTATTCTCTGGCATCCTCCTCTTATTCCCTTCCATCCTCCTTTTATTCTCTGGCATCCTCCTCCTTATTCCCTTCCATCCTCCTTTTATTTTCTGGCATCCTCCTCCTTATTCCCTTCCATCCTCCTTTTATTCTCTGGCATCCTCCTCCTTATTCTCTGGCATCCTCCTCCTTACTCCCTTCCATCCTCCTTTTATTCTCTGGCATCCTCCTCCTTATTCTCTGGCATCCTCCTCTTATTCCCTTCCATCCTCCTTTTATTCTCTGGCATCCTCCTCCTTATTCCCTTCCATCCTCCTTGTATTCTCTGGCATCCTCCTCCTTATTCTCTGGCATCCTCCTCTTATTCCCTTCCATCCTCCTTTTATTCTCTGGCATCCTCCTCCTTATTCTCTGGCATCCTCCTTTTATTCTCTGGCATCCTCCTCCTTATTCTCTGGCATCCTCCTCTTATTCCCTTCCATCCTCCTTTTATTCTCTGGCATCCTCCTCCTTATTCTCTGGCATCCTCCTCCTTATTCTCTGGCATCCTCCTCTTATTCCCTTCCATCCTCCTTTTATTCTCTGGCATCCTCCTCCTTATTCTCTGGCATCCTCCTCTTATTCCCTTTCATCCTCCTCTTATTCCCTTCCATCCTCCTTTTATTCTCTGGTATCCTCCTCCTTATTCTCTGGCATCCTCCTCTTATTCCCTTCCATCCTCCTTTTATTCTCTGGCATCCTCCTCCTTGTTCTCTGGCATCCTCCTCTTATTCCCTTCCATCCTCCTTTTATTCTCTGGCATCCTCCTCCTTACTCCCTTCCATCCTCCTTTTATTCTCTGGCATCCTCCTCCTTACTCCCTTCCATCCTCCTTTTATTCTCTGGCATCCTCCTCCTTATTCTCTGGCATCCTCCTCTTATTCCCTTCCATCCTCCTTTTATTCTCTGGCATCCTCCTCCTTATTCCCTTCCATCCTCCTTTTATTCTCTGGCACCCTCCTCCTTATTCTCTGGCATCCTCCTCTTATTCCCTTCCATCCTCCTTTTATTCTCTGGTATCCTCCTCCTTATTCCCTTCCATCCTCCTTTTATTCTCTGGCATCCTCCTCCTTTTATTCTCTGGCATCCTCCTCTTATTCCCTTCCATCCTCCTTTTATTCTCTGGAATCCTCCTCCTTATTCCCTTCCATCCTCCTTTTATTCTCTGGCATCCTCCTCCTTTTATTCTCTGGCATCCTCCTCTTATTCATTTCCAGCCTTCACTTACTCTGTTATGCTCCTTCGTGTGTGCCTTATTCTCGGTCACCCCGCTGGCTTGCTCCCCTTATTCTCCTAACATGTACTTCTGCTACCCATGTAATAGAGGAAAGAGGATCCTGATTTAACACCAGGGGTTGTTGATTCCTGGGCGATCTGGCAGCATCTTTGCCGGCTAGTCACTGGCTCAGAATTTGGGGGAACATGAAAGCCACTTTGTCCCATATATTAAGTTATCTGGTGTTTAGAGATCCCTACTTGAAGATCCCCTGACTCGGGTATGTGAACGCTTTGCTGCACCTCTATAAATTGAGTTTAATTGAGCAGGAAAATTAAAAATGGTGGTTTCTGCTTGAACTTATCACATGAACACATCTTTGTGCTTCATGTTTTTTTTTTTATTGCAGTTGAGCAATAGGGTCAGCCTCTCTCTGCCCCCTCACCCTAGACAGGCGGCACATCACCGACACCTAGGAGTAGGCTCTATCCGGAGGGGGCAGTTTGGTTGAAGGGTCAAATGGAGTCGATCAAAAGGTGACGGAAAGGAAGCTACTGCTCAATACCTGTACATCTTCTGTGTGAAAGTACGTTTGGGGTTATGTACAGGGTGCTTAAACCCCACCCCAAGTCCCTCCTTGTGTATATTGTCATCTTATTCTCTCCCATTGTCCTCCTACTCTCGCCCATTCTCCTTGTTCTCACCCATTGTCCTCCTACTCTCGCCCATTCTCCTTGTTCTCACCCATTGTCCTCCTACTCTCGCCCATTCTCCTTGTTCTCGCCCATTCTCCTTGTTCTCGCCCATTCTCCTTGTTCTCGCCCATTCTCCTTGTTCTCGCTCATTCTCCTTGTTCTCGCCCATTGTCCTCCTACTCGCCCATTCTCCTTGTTCTCGCCCATTGTCCTCCTACTCTCGCCCATTCTCCTTGTTCTCGCCCATTGTCCTCCTACTCTCGCCCATTCTCCTTGTTCTCGCCCATTGTCCTCCTTGTTCTCTGTCTTGCTCCTCTCACTCGCTCATGTTCCTTCATGTGCGCCTTATTCCCAGTCATGCTCCTTATTCTGTCCTCCCTTTATGCTCTATCATGCCGCTCGTATTCACTAGGAGGTTTTGGTGGCTTTCAAAATGTGTGTGAAGCAATTCCATGTCCTCACTACAGTTTGTCCCTTCCCACCCAGACCATCCAAATGCGTCATCAACATTTCTACCCATGTTTCTCCATTTTGAAGGCTATTTTAGTGGACGTAAATGTAGCTGCTGCCTGTTACTTATGAATAGAACATGTGTGTATACAATTACCACATGGAGATTGTTATTCTCCTCCTCCCTCCAATATGGACTTTTAGAGTACAGTCAATTACAGTTGTTGACTGAATTATCAACATTCTGTCTTCAGAAGCAGACCGGGCAACAACAATCCTATTTCCAGTGGAAATCTTTTTAAACAACACACTTCCTCTGTGGGGGGACCTTTTTTTTGTAGCAACTTTCTATTTAACAAATGAAAGAGAAAACTAAAAAACTTAATGCTTTCACTTTCTTACCGAAAAAAATGGACTTCTACACGAAACCTAATGCATGCTCATGGTAAACCTGTTTCAGTTCAACCAAGTTGTAATTAAAATGCTTAACTTATGAAGACAACTATATTACATAAGTAGTATAAAATAAACACATTTAATTTACTAAATCAGTTTGTCTATTTACTTTACTCGCACGTAAAGAAGCATTTCTGTTTTCCTTGAACACCAAAACTCCAACACATGTATTGCTAATACCACCATGTGCTAAGGGCCTTATAGATTTCAGGAGGGGGTCATTATCCCTTGGGATAATAACCCTTCCCCAATGTATGGGCCTAGGCTTTGCTTCGGGCCATAACTTGGTGGTGGGTCATTATTCCACAATACTCCTGAAGTCTATAAATCCATATTATTATAACTGAGCCAAAACTAGTCATTATTTAACAGTCTTCAAAAGCGGGTCTACCACCTGTGGCTTTCCAGGTGTTTTATAATGTGATTCCCAATGATCACACACCATTTACTGTCCTGGCTAGGGTCTGATGGAGAGTTGTACCCAAATCGTCTGCTAAGCCAAAGCTTGCAGACTCCTACACTTGCATGTTACACTCCACCCTATCTGGTGAGTGTTTGAAATCTTTGTCAGAGAGTTGCTGCAGCCAGCAAGTGCCCTGCAACTATGAAAACGTGCATCAATTTTAAGGCCTTGCTGAAACCAAACACTGAAAATGCTTAACTTTCTGCCCTACATCACCTACAAAACAATTGTAATGGAGGCATTAAAATACACGCCTCATCTTTGGAAGAGCTTTTACTGCTCTTCTAAAGATGCAAGTGAATGTGCTTTAAGTCACACTGTCCTACGTCACAGTTGGCCTCAAGAATACACCAACTGCCAGATGAGGAGTAAGGGTTTCTATTTTGAAAACGGAAAAGGGCCTAGTGGTTACCCCTCTTTCTCTAATTTTGGAGTGGGGAGTCCAACCCTAACCCAGGCGTCCCTCGACCCTGAACTGGTACTAGCAAGGCCAATTAATCCCTTATCTTCTCCTTCTGGGAGGAGTTACAAAGGGAAGAATACATGTAAGGGGGTCTAAGCCCCACCCCTTTCTCTTCTACGGACCAGTCAAAGCTTGGTTAGTAACTACTTTCTCAATGACTTTGCTGATAAACGGGAGGCTCTTGATTGGCCCTTAGTTTGCTAGGTCTTTCGGATTGAGGGTGGGTCTTGGGCATAGAAGGCTTATTTCTGTGATTTCTGGCAATGTACCCTTGCTAAGGGAGGCATAACCTTAGCTGAGAAGACCAGCAAGGGCAGGAGAGATCAGATTTTCTTTTAAGGATAGTGGTCAGGAGGATGTCAATGGAAAGACGTCTGTTTTAAGGATGCAAGCATGTAGGGGATTTAGCATCTGGTTCAGAGGATTTGGAGCCTCCATGTGGATCCTGATGGTATCAGTCTTGTTGATAAAGAACATATTGATAGCCTCTCCTCCACAGGATTTTGGTACCGCTGGATCTGGTGTGGGGTTCAAGCAGTGTTTGACTGTTGCGAAAAGGGCTTTGCTCCTGTTTAAGGTTGCCGTAATGATGGTGGTGTAATACATAGACTTGCCTTCGGATAATAGGGTTTGCTGTTTGGACAGTAAGGCCTTAAGGGATAGAAGGCCCTCCGGTTTGTCAACCATGTGCCAGCATCTCTTAGTAGCTCTAATGGACCGTTTGTTGATGCAGGCCATCTTGAGTACACCGGGGGGGGGGGGGGGGGGGCAGACGGTTTGCTTCGACTGTCGCAAATTCTTTTGAGAGGGAAAGTATCTGCCAACTCCTTTGAAGTTTGGCTAACGTTTCCAAACGGCGAGTTGATGTTTACAGAGTAGGGGAAGTTGGAGAAACTGTTCTCCAGCACCGATACTAGATCTTTTTGAAGGCGCAATCTGCCGCCATGGGGTATTGAGCCTGACCCTTGTGCGTCGTCATTGATTGTGATTAGCAGAATGTACTGGCTGCACGGCTTGTACGGTTGAGTGAGATTGGGCCAGCACAGCTTAAGAGGGGGTTACGATGAACTCTAGTGTGTTGTGCATGGGGGTAGCTTCCGTAAAAACCTAAAAACTGCCCTCTTCCACTAAGTATCCACTCCTGCTCACCCACCTTCTGCACCTCCACGTCCCACAACTTGGATTGCCTTGCCAGTATGCTAATTTTAATGGGATGTTTTTGTATGCTACTAGACTAGGTCACTCCACGGTAACAAGCGTATCGTCTCCATTGCGCCTACTGTATGTTGTATGTAACTAAGCTTTGAGTAACCACTGTAACCAGCGACACAATGCTTACGGGCTGCTGTGCGCTTAACAAATGTGAATAAATAAATAAATGGCATGCAGTGGGTTATGTCCAATGATAATGCCGGGAATAAGAATGTGTCGCTGGTGTTTTTTGTTTGCTTGGTTCCCATGGAGGTTCAAGTCCCCAAGGACTATGTTGGTCGTGTGACCGACTGAAGCTGTAGAAAGTTAGTCGCTAATCTCTTCTCGGAAGATACCACACCTGTGTGGTGGTCTGTACATGACGTGGACGGTGGATGAGTCCTTGTGTGATAGAGAAAACTGATAAGTGAGAGTATCCACAGAATCGAACGGCGATTGATTTGTGTACCTTACAAGGCCAATCGATTTTGTGGATTGTTGCCATTCCTTCCCTGATTTTCTCAGACCAGTCAACAAGTGGGATGCTGTACCTCGGTGGGAGAGGCTGGTGTCAGCCAGGTTTCAGTGATGAAGATGGCTTTTAGTTTTAGCTTATTGTTTAGGACTGAGATCCTAAATCTTTTAACCAAATGTTTAAATTATTCTTATATTGAATTCTCCAAAATACAATTCTCCCACTTTCCATTTAAAGCTGTCCCTCTTAGTAGTTGCTAAATGCTGGCATGGGTGGAAAGATAGAGGCGGGGTCATCGGTGAGTTGCCCGGGGCTGGTGGAACACAGGAGTAGCCAGGCACACAGGGGGAAGGGAGTGCAGCTCAGACCCACAGGTTTGCGGTTTTGCTTTGAAGGGCGCATAGAAAAGAGCATGCTTGGCGTACCATCTGCCACGCTGTATTTCAATGATCTAAACCTATTCGCGTCAGTGTCAGTCCCTTAGTAGGCATTAACCCTTTCAGATGCATGCACGTCGGATGGATAGGTCTTGTCACCACATTGCAGATATGAGTCGCAATCTTAATGGAATCGCCTTCCATCCTTGTATCGCAGCCTGACCTCTGCTGTCGCGGGCACCAGAGGCAGCAGCACAGAATCTCTGCAACAGCGCAAAGCATTTTTTGCACTATTGCATATATGCATTCGGGTGTGGCAATAGAGATTTGTATTGGGCAATGCCTCGCGCGGCGCAGAATTGGAGGCAGAGCCTTGCTGGGTCTCACCCAGAGCCGTGCCCACCCTTTTTTCTCATCCCTTTCTCCGAGCATTGGTTTTCATGCGACCACCCCCGCCGACCTAACTTGGTCTGGAGCGAGTGGCCACGCCCCCAGTGGCCACGCCCTCAGTATCCATGCAGCGTGTGCATTTCAGATACTGCCGTGGTTTCTCTCAGCCTGCAGAGCTCTTCATCTGCACCTGTGACTGACGAGCCGCTGCCTTTGCACCCTACGTTCACACAGGCGGCAGGGCATGTTGGCATTCCCAGCTTTACAAACCAGTATTAGCGCCCTTGAAATGCAAATAGAAATAGAAATTGAAATAGAAATGTGACATGCTCTTGTGTAGAAAAAAAAAACCTGTTAAACTAAACGAGAGCAGAAATTGCTTAGGCTTCATTTCTGTGCTTGGTTGTGTGTGTGACCTATTGATGCTGTATATTGCTGTGGGTATTTATGCAATATCCCATCTGTACTGGTGTAGCTGAAGAAAATGGAGACCAGATTAATTTTAAGTGCATGCTGTCTGCACATGCATGTACAATCGAATTGACATACGAGGGGCAATTGTGCCTGTGCGATCAAAGTGAATTATTATTTTCACAGAAATGCATCTTTTCCAAAAGTACAAATGGTTTAGCCATAGTGCATAAGAATGCAATAGTGCATGGAGCTTATTCAAAGAAAATGTGTCGTGTGTTTCATGGCTAATGACACTTCATCAGGACTCGGTCATCATCAGTAATACTGCTTGTCCAGTTTATAAGTGTTTAGACGAAAGCTCCAAGAGGGCGAAGGCATTTCTGGAAAAGGAGGCAGGAGACGTAACTGCTGGAGCCCCAAGTTAGTACTTTCTGGTCGTCCCATTCAGGTCTAGGATGTGTGGCGATTCAGAAGGACACACTCACTGAGGACCTGGTGCCTAGTGTTTTATTAAATAAAAAGGATAAAGCCGATCTTTCCCTAACACTATGGGTATTCCCTGCCTAGGTTATTAACTAAGGTGCTCGCCAGTCCATCGTAAATTTATAAAGGAAATAGTCTGCTGTCCAAAACTTCCCTTACTGATCCTGCCACTATGAAAAACAAACCCCAATCAGGAGAATGACTCCCTTGTCATGGCGGTACTTCTAGCACCAGTCATTAGTACGAATAGTCTTGTGTGACTTATTGAACCAGAACTCTCCAGTTCCTTAGTTGTGAGTATTGGGCTTCCTCTAATACATTGTCGTATAATTCAATTGTTGTCTTTCTTTAAGCTCTTTGTCATATCTTGTTTACTCTTCAACATCATATTGGCTTTCTACAAAATGTTGACATACTTCCCCTTTTTCCAGGGTATTTATATCCATTCTTCCCCTCTCATTTTTCATGTGTTCAAGCGTTCTTGCTCTATAGTTACAATATGTGTCTTTCCTTTATTTCAGGTTTAACTCTGTCCCATACTTCTTAGTGAGACTGCGTGGTATGATTCCCTCTGATGGCTCCCCGTTAACTCCATTTCATTAGGGGAACGCCTTTGGAAACCTTCCTCGGAGGCCGTGGCTCGCTCCACAGAGTGGCGACGCCTTGTCTTCTCTGGCATCACTATTCTTGAGTTCTCCCATTTCTGCACAGTATCCCGGTCTTCTGTTGCATGACCGAACACCTGGTGGGCTTCTATGGTTGATGCAATCGGCAAAGTGTTTGGACCCAGGGTCCACCAGGGACTCTTTCGTGGCCTCACCACCACCTCCTATTGGGCTGCTGCCCTTCCGTTCTCTCTTGCTTTGGTTCGCCTTCGCTCCGGCGTACCGTTCTGCGAGTGCTGGGAAAGTTTGAAACTTGCAGGTTTCCTAATTTCCTTCCCAGTCAGGAATGACGCAGCATGAGACCTCCAGCTGACATGCGTGGTTCTCTCTCTCTTCTCTGTGTCCTCCATCTTTCTCTGAAAGCATGTTTAACCACGCACTCATCTTGGTGGATTGGGCATCCTGATTTAAAGAGTAGTTTTTCGATAAGATTACGATATCTATTACGAGTCTCCCAGTCTCGTTATTCTGTTATTGTGGTTTCTTCATCCCAGTCTTGATGACTTTACAGGATTTGGTGTATCGCAACATTTAATTAGCCTGTCAAGCAAAGGATCAGAGTTTTCAAGCTGCCATGAGGTGATCAGGCCTGGGGCCAGAATCCTTGGTCATTTCCCCCAGCAATTTGCCTTTGTGTCTCCCAACAGGCCTGACACACAGGATGCCCATGGTGCAAAAATGCAACATCTCCCACATGCTCTCACAGGGCAAATGTAGCCTGCAGCCAGAGGACCTCTCCCTTCTCATGTTGCCTCCACAGGTACCTCTGAGACAGTCAGACTTTATCTACTGATATTCAGTTTCAGAGAGATGGCAGCAGAACCATGCATCCAAAGAATTGTGTATTGTGTGAATGTGACCAAGAACACCCAGCGGTAACTCCAGTGAACCCAGGAACATCCAGCGGTAACTCCAGTGAGTGATGCACCCAAGAACGCCCAGCGGTAACTCCAGTGAGTAATGCACCCAAGAACATCCAACGGTAACTCCAGTGAGTGATGCACCCAAGAACGTCCAGTGGCAACTCCAGTGAGTGATGCACCCAAGAACATCAAGCCGTAACTCCAGTGAGTGATGCACCCATGAACACCCGGTGGTAACTCCAGTGAGTGATGCGCCCAAGAACATCCAGAGGTAACTCCAGTGAGTGATGCACCCAAGAACGTCCAACGGTAACTCCAGTGAGTGATGCACCCAAAAACGTCCAGCGGTAACTCCAGTGAGTGATGCACCCAAGAACGTCCAGCGGCAACTCCAGTGAGTGATGCACCCAAAAACGTCCAGCGGTAACTCCAGTGAGTGATGCACCCAAGAACGCCCAGCAGTAACTCCAGTGAGTGATGCACCCAAGAACGTCCAGCGGTAACTCCAGTGAGTAATGCACCCAAAAACGTCCAGCGGTAACTCCAGTGAGTGATGCACCCAAGAACGTCCAGCTGTAACTCCAGTGAGTGATGCACCCAAGAACGTCCAGCTGTAACTCCAGTGAGTAATGCACCCAAAAACGTCCAGCGGTAACTCCAGTGAGTGATGCACCCAAGAACGTTCAGCTGTAACTCCAGTGAGTGATGCACCCATGAACACCCGGCGGTAACTCCAGTGAGTGATGCACCCAAGAACGTCCAGCAGTGACTCCAGTGAGTGAAAGTTCAAAGGAGGCTCCTATCAGATTGACAGTGATGGAGGCGTAGGGAGGAGAAAAATGCTGCTGCGGGGATGCAATGAGAAATCACATAATACTGCACTTACAATATCTCCTGCGCCTTAGCTGCTCCCCGTCAGAGCTCAGGGGAAAGCTCTACCAAACTGGACAATAATGAGCTCTGGTGAAGGACTCCCTCGCAAAGTGCAGAAGCCACTTCAGATCATGAGGCCAACCTCACGGAATGGGAGGGCTGCCTGTGGATTAAGTCGGCAGCACAGAGAGTCACTAGCAGGCTTGCTCGTCGTTATACCAGGCCCCACAATACTGCCGAACCCATGCTGGAGTGTCTTCACAAAGAGGCTGAGATGCGGAGCCGGAAGACCGTGATGATGATGATTGTGGCATGGAGTCCACATCATCAGGAGTCATTTGGCATGCCTCTGGTAGACTTCTCCAAAGAAACGTTCACAGAAACTAGTTGTTTCCAGACTCATCAATGAGATGGCGGATGCCTGTGGGCTATGGCACGCTAGAAATAAACAAATCATAATAATTGGGCACAGCATGCACAACTTTAAACTAGATCATGCTGTAAAACTATTGCTGCGCGTTCTCAATGTCACTGGGCCTAGTAAGATCGTTATTTTTGTTCTCCTTTTCCCCTCCCTTGCCTCGTCGCGCTCTGAAACACGTGTATGAGCGTGATACAAATAGAATATCAATATCAATGGGTTTGGAACAACTTGCTCATTTATCATGCTTTTCCCAAGTGGTGGAATTGTACATCCAATGGGTGGCCAGTGATAGGCGCCTGCGAAAGGGCCGTCGGGGGGGGAGGGGGTGACATTTCCCAAAAAATGCACCCTCATTAAAATCCAACACTCTCCCCAAATATTCTACCATAGGAATTCATAATATAAAATTGTCACCCTTCTAGAATATTTGGGTAAAGTATTTTCGGGGTCAGGAAAAAATAGTCACCTACCTGTTGACTTTTTTCAGACGACATCACATGGAACCCATCCAATGTACTGATCATCAATGAGCGAGCCTCTCTGTTGTGAGTGAAAATGGCAAAATAACCAATTTGATACTATCCTATAAAACAGATTATTTGCCCTAGCGCGTTCTCAGTTGTGGGTACACCCACTTTTACGCAATTGTGGAAATGCTTGGGATTTGATGGCAAGTTACGAAGGGGGCACCTTAGTCTCTGTGCCTGGAGCGATGCTGCAGCTCGCCACACCTCACTGATGATGCCTAAGAAGGCAGGAATGTGTGCAGTGTTTCTGCCCGTGCTCTTGCGTAGTGGAGAACTGCAGACATTCTTTGCTGCACTTCTCTTGTGCCTGGGGCGAGATGCTTATTTCTTCTCTGGTATGGGGGGATAAAATGATTGCAGACCCCTGTGAATGCACCCCTTTCCATAGAACAGGCTATTTTGGCCAAGCTGATTATCAGCAAAGGGGCTGCCCCACACACTATTGGCACAAATCCAATTCATAATTCACTGATGGCTCCTCCGTTCAAGTGGCACACCAATTTTCATGTCGAACCAAAGAAATGCAGCTGCTTGGTTCGATTGTGATGCTCGCAACATATGTGATTATGAAGACGTGTTCCTTGGATAAGTGTTGTGTTAATCTTTCAGAAATATTTTTTTACATGTCGTCAATGGAAAAAATGTAATTGCATATTAAGCATCCTTCAGTCGACACATGTTTCGCACCGTTGCCTTTGTTTCTCAAGGATAACATGTTATTAATAAAACGAAATTAGGACAAATATATCTCTCAGTTCCTACTATATCTAAGACCTTCCTGGCTCACTCCAAGTTGCATAATCTGGTGCACAATTTTACTGAGCAGCGTCCCTGTAATCTGCTGGCCATTCTTAAATGGACTGCCCTCTTTGTACTGTCAAAGTGGTTGGTAAATAATGCTTTCTCCAAATTGAATGTCAATGTGCATATGCGTCTCTGAGTGATCATAAATGTCTATATCCTTTTAGGCCATGACTTTGAAGAGCCCATAATTTACAGACTAATCTCAGTAGCTGTCATTTAAGAATTGAGCTCATCCCTAGAGATGTGCATTCCTCGATGTAAGACCCACATTCAGGCCTTCTAATACAATAATAGTTGATGGAGTAGAACATATTTATTCCTTCCTTTGGGTGTTAGAAAATCTTGTGCTCAAAATGCCAATCCAAAATTGGTCACATCAAAAACATGCATTGTAAGTGCTCCACTGTTGATACCTGTATCACCAGCTGCCACAGTTACCCGCCTGAGCTGGTTTAAAGGCCTTTGAGAGGAAGCATAACTTGTAGGTGCATGCGTGTACCTACTGCTGTTCGCGATCTCCCTTATGTTTGAGCGGCCACGCCAAAGGCAAGTTTGAACCTTGTTTTTGCGACTAGTGTCTGCAGATAGCAATATTGACCTTCTGCAGGTCCAGTAACACTGTATATATTACCCTACCCACTGTTCTCGCCTCTTTTTGCACAGCGCTCTGTTTCTTCACAGCTAGGTTTGTGCGGTATAAAAACCAACACTTTGGTGTGCAAGGGCGCCCTTTAAGTGTTTTTTAACATAACTCGCATCATCCACTCACAAGTCTGCATCTTGCAGTCAGTGGTTTGCTTTGGATGCGCGGCATCACGCCCACTGGTTGGCGAGATCTCAGGCAGTGTACAGGATACCTGGCCATGCAGGATCACAATGAATCCTGCGCCTGGCTTGGAAAACCCCTCCTCTGGCTTATTTTAAATACTGGCGCTATCTTCATATAGAGCTGTAGAATCAAGCTTTTTTATACTGACCCACTCCTCCCCCTTCAAGTATAAATCATTTCCGGCCCTCCTACCCCGCGAAACTTATATTTTATATTGAAAACCGTCACTGGAATCCCAATAGTCCCATTCCCCTCCATGGACATCCTTCGCACCCCCCACCCCCGGGAGGTCACCCCACAGGTTGAAGACCACTGAATTATGTGGTAATGTCATGCAATGCCTTGGGGGAGAAAAAATTATCATTCTCTCGCCCCCCCTCCCTCCAGCATTGTCGGAATAATACATCGTATGCAGTTATTTTGCAAACAGTATTAACTTAGCAAGTGCTATATCTTTCTCTATCGCTTCCTCCCTCAACTTCGCTTTCTCCTTCTCCCTGTCCTACCGTACTCAATCTCCCTCCTTCGTACTTTCCCTCCTTCCCCTCCCTCGTAGTTTCACCCGCCCTCTCCTTGTTTCTCCCGCTCCCTTGCCTCGCGTCCAAGCTCTTGCTTTCTGCGCTCTCCCTCTCTTGGTGACCCAATACCGCAGCCCGCGCTCGCTCGAGCAGGCCATTCGTGGGCTGCCTCATGATCTCCCTCCCTGCCGGGTTGGTAAATCGGTTCCTGATTAGTGCCATCTCTTCTGCATGGCGGTGGCTCGGTATTAATGCAGCGAGTACCCGCCGTCCCGTCTGAGGCCTCACTCCCATGATCTCCAGGCCCAGCCAGGCCACATATTCCCTGCTGCTGGATACAAGCGGCTTGTAGGTGCCATTTACTCACACAGACGTCCGACTGCTTCTTGCCATATGCTAAGAGGCATCTCATGATTTTTGTGCCATGACTCCATGGGGCACATTCTGAAATCAGAAAGGGGAGAAGGACCGGCAACACGTCACATCCGAGCCTGAAGGTCCAAGGTGCCCTAATTGAGTTCCAGAGAATGTGACAAAGCTAACTTCTGGATGCCCACTGCCAACCAAGGGTTTAAATCTGTGCATTAACACAATCTCAATGTACAAGTGTCTAATTTTCTATACGGCGTGGACACGTGTTGTGTGAAAGTGGTCAAAAGTGGGGTCATGTGACTCTTGCACCTCGTGGTTAATGTCCATCTGGCACTCGCCAACATTCGATTACGACATACAGCACCATGGCATGCTACATCCGCAAGCAAGGTTCTAGATAATCGGGCAATGTAAAATAAAGTGCTTTTTAGCATTGAGATTTCAAGAAATCAATTATGCCTCGTTGATCACACCTGTGGTCTATCTGGCAGGAGAACTGACCACAAGGTATGGTAGGGATTACCGTTGTGCCGTGATAAGGAACTGTGCCTCGTGTAGAATGTATCTTCTTCAATGAAGGGCTTTCTACGGGTAGTTAGCCAGTTTTGGCTGCTTCAGGCCTGGATGTCTGGCAAGGATGTAACTTTGATCTATGTCTTAAAGCTTAAAATGCCACAATGTGTGGGCACCCAGTGATGTACTCCCACCACTCCTGGGCAGTCTATCAAGAAAGAATTCAAAGCTCCAACAATTTGCCTCGTATGGCGGATGTGACTAGGTCCTCTATTAATTGGACTGTTGCAACAGCCTCTGCATCCTCCACATGACCTATTGGGGCAACAGCCCACACACCTTCAGAGCAAGTGCCCGAATACTGTCAAGCTAGAACCTTGATCGTCCACTGCTAGATCTCTTGTCATCTAGAGGCCCAAGAAAAAAGTTTGGGGGTAGGACCTTGGTCTTTGCCAGGGTTCATCTCCGGAGCCTTTTACCCCTGAGAGAATGGGAAAGTCATTGTGACGAATCTGAGGATGTCGTCCCTTCTCCATTAGGGTGGAAACCTTTCCCATGGGTCCTGGGCAGTGCATCCACAGTGCAATAGTCCCCCTGGAGGGTGGTGCAACGAGGGAGAATCACATGGGGAAGGAAACCTCCTTTGGGATTGGGGGATGACTATTCTCCGGGAACGCAGAATGCGCCTGCCTTGGTACACCCTACCCCTTATCTAAT